>NC_134088.1:56792699-57105824 GCF_000715075.1 Nicotiana tabacum
TTCCCCACATCAAACACCACCCACAACCTGTCTACGAAGCCTATAAGTACCACAGAAGGGTAGTATAGAAGTGCTGGCAACAAGGCCCCGACTATACCTTAAATTACAATGTACGACTCAAATGACATCATGCCCTGAATAGAGTAGGGATCACCAACACCAACTGAATCGAGAGTGATTGCTAACGAGGACCAAAATCACCTACATCCATTGAAGATGCAGCGCCCCCGACAAAATGGACGTTAGTACATATGGAATAGTACTAGTATATAAAGCTAACTGTCCACTTTCAAAATAAAATGCCAATATAAGAAAGGGATAACCATGGAAACAACAATCAACAATCAATGATATCTAAATGCCAAGTTAAAACATAATAATTTCCAAAATACGAAGATAATATTATTTTTGGTTGGGAGAACGTTAGCACCGATATACCACTGTTCACAATACCAATAGCACCGAACTTTTAGCACGGAGTCTGATCAAGACCCGATCGGCTAGGTCATATCATATGAGACCTCAACCACAATCACAATTTCAATTATAATTTCCAGCATAATCACCACCATGTGTGCCGCATGGCGTCCGATCACGACCCGATCGGCTAGGCCATCTCACCACAATGCCGTGTGGATCGACATCATCCTTTTCTATCAATCATCTTATCCAAATTAAGGGGAATAATTTTATCACATCAGTTGCATCCCAAATAAGGGGAATGATCACAATCCACTCCTACACCGGCATGTGTAGTTTCGGGTTTAGGTTATTTCAACCAACCCTTCCTCATTGACTATCGATACTGCCAAAAACATTTTTGATTTGCATACAAAGGAAACAACAATACAAATGCATTTACAATAGAAATGAAGAATTTAAGAACAATAGATTCCTTTCCAAGAAATGGAGTAAAATGATTGGCAATCGATACACAAGTTAAAATAATAAACAATTAACACACCATTTATTCTTGAAATACTTTTCCCCAAAAAGGGAAATACACAATGTTCGACTCACGAATATGTAAGAACGCAAAACACATTGAAAATACTCACAAATTATAGCATTAGTTAAAACAACCACATTAGGGCATGACTCGAGGACATGAGCTTCTAAGAAAATATTATTTTCAAGAAATTTTGGAACAGTTAAATCAAGGCTCATTTCATAATCTTTCTCACATCATCTCATTTCATTGGCACATCTAGCCACAAGTATAGCTTTCATTCTTGGCAGTGTGGCCACATTTTATATCTTCAACTCGCTTCTTTCACTTTCGAGCATCTTTATAGATTATCAACAACAAGGCATTCCCAATCAAGACTGTAGGTATACATATGAGTAACTAAGAGTCTTAAGCATATCGAGTTTATCTCACACAAGTTGGCATACTAGCTTTTATTAGAAACACGACTCAAATCCATAATATTTTAATACACATATCATTCTTGAACACATTATCGAAGGATAACATAATGTCATAGGAACATTCGAAACACATTTTGAATACATAATTCTCAACACTTGCTTACTCGGGAGAATCTAATTTATTGGGAACAACCCGGGACATGGGAATAAGGAACTTGAGCCAACCATACTTGAACTTACAGGAACATCTTGGAATTCATTTCTAAAAGAGTAGTTTAGGCAACATACCTCGATTTGAGCTTTTCTTAAATTACTACATTATTCAGGAAATCCTAGCAATTCTAATCTATTTTGAGACATAACAAAATTGAACACAAATTAGGAAGATATTCATGGTTTCAGCTCATTTGAGCATTTCATCAAACCCTAGGTGTGCAAATTTGACTACAAGGTTCTTCTACAAGATTTCTTTCACTCCACAACTCAATCTTTACCCATTTGAGCTCAATTATATTCCCACAAACCTTATTGGTACATGCATGTATACATAATACTCTTATACCCAAGAATCATACTTCCAATCACCCATATTTACCCCAAACTCGAAATTGAAGACTAAGGTTAGATCCTTACCTCTTGAGTGAAGATCTTGTGAGATTTCGTTGTTGGATTTTAAAGCATGGACAAGATCTTGATAAATAAAGCACTTGAGCTTCTTCCTCTCTCTAGAACACTCTTATTTCTCTCTAAAATATCAAATGTTTGCCTTCAAAACGAGCCCCAAAGGCTATTTATCAAAATGGGGTCGGGTTATAAAAATAGGAAAATGGAGATCCGGAACGCAATCTGTGGTCGTAGAGTGAACGCATAATGGATATGCGGTCCACAAATCGGCCGCACAATTGGTGCCCTTGAACTGGAACATACGGGTTGGGTCTGCAGTAGTTTTGCGGCCCGCACACTTGTTATGCGGTCGCATAATGCACCGCACACTTTCGTCCAAACTTGCCCAGTTTCTGCTTCACTCTGCGGCCATTCTGCGGCCCGCAGAGTGATTCTGCGACCTCATAGTGGGCAACAGAAATGTCTTTTTCTGCCATAATTTTTCCTTTACTCCCCAGCACACTGTTCCACACAAAAATTCTGTACCGAGGCGAGCAAGCTTGACGCGAAGAATTTCGACAATCCTCAAACACATAAGCCTACCTTGGCACCACTAAACCTTAAATTCCTTTACGAGATTTTGCGATGCCTTACATTCTCCCCCACTTGGAATCATTTGTCCTCGAATGAGGAATAGAGTCCGCCCAGAACACCCAAGTTAATTCATCTCCTTCTTTCACACATTGCAGTCCCCCTAATTTGACTAACTCGCAAATTTTCCAAATATTTCGGTACAGTCTCGTCTGTAATTAGGCCTATTTACATGCCAGAGAATCACCAAAACCACCCTAACAACATATCCATAACTCAACAAAGCATCACAGTATATATAACAACACTGATCTCAACATTAAGGGCGTTACATTAACGGAAGTGGTATCTTGACATGAAGTGTACACATTTAAATCATAACACATATCAAGCACCATTTTTAACCATTACCATTTTGTTATACCGGCAAGTGAGAATACTTCCTTTACTTTGACAAAGGCAAATCTCAATTTCCGGACTTATCTAACAAGGATGACAATTAGGTACCTCTCATAAGCCAATTACCCATTAACTTCACCTTCCATGGATTCTACCGGAATGATAGACAATTGACTCCCAACTACCCCTTTCAGACGTAGACACATGAAACACCGGGTGCATGGATAACAACGATGGGAGACACACCATACTCATAGCTTGGCCTATTTTATTTTCTTCAAGATTCCATAAGGCCCAAATGTAAACTATACCTATCTTACCTTGATTAATAATATTTTTTTAGCAAATAAACCACTAAGCTGGGTGCCTAGTGGTGTGTTTTATTTAAATTATCAAAAAATAAAATAATATAAGTCTTGAGGTCTCACAAACTATGAGTGCATAAAAAGAGAAATTACATGGAACCTATTATCAGAATGTTGTAAAAGACAACCCTTTGATAGTACAAAGAGAACTAAAGGCCTTAAGCATTGGAGTGACATAGTTAGCTTGCAAGTCATTTTTGATTGACTGGCTTCTTTGCGGATGATTCTGGGCACTTGCACTTGAAACCTTGATCATCAGTCAACTACATATGATATCTAACAATGAGATTTGAGCTTGATTGTGGCTGTCTTTGTAGTAAATTACATGTGTGGTCTACAACACCATAGGGCCAGGCATGGACAGAAAGGGCCTCGTAGCATCTTTGCCTCAATATTACGTTTTCATACCTGGACCATCTCACAGCAAACCTGTTATAGATAAGATCCTTATGTGTGATAGATGCAACATATGCCAGGGTGCTCCTCCAACACTTGCTAAAGTGACCCGCCCAAGGGTGTGTAGTCGAATTACCAAACTCGTCTATTCTGGGCAGTTGTAACTTGATGAGACCTGTAAATCCTACCTAGTGTAATCCTCAGAAAGTCGTTAATACAAAGGGACTTGCATTTTAATTCCTTCTTGTTATCTCCATACTGGACATATGTATGAGACAGGATGCAAAGGCTCAAAAGTAGCCTTTTCTTTAGCTTGTAGAGAGTGTTACTGGATTGGCCTAAGTACTGGTTAAACCTATAGGGAATGAGTATCAAATATACTAATACCACCCTAATATATTTAGGGAAAAACATAGAACCAATCCCACTCCAAAGTACCTGCAAAATCAACAAACATGTTAGTAAAACACTTCTTCCTTCTCTCCTCCCTAAGGATTTGAGTTGGAAGTGTACTGTGGTCTCCATTCCTTATAGATTGCCTCCTTCCATCATAATACATGTTTCTCCTCCTCTTAACTGGATTCACTCCCTTATACTTCATATATATCACCTTCATTTCAATTATCACTAGTCTTGACAGTTCTTACCATAAGATAGGGTATTTGAAGCTTGTCGTTGTTCAAAATCTTTCTTCCTTCTGATTCCCGCTCCCAAAAGGAGTGCACCTGCACCATATGCTGCTGATCCAATGTCAAGTTAGCTAAGTGGTCAGCTAACTTGTTTCCTTCCCTCAACACACCCTTAGATACTAGACTTTTGATTTCATCCAACTGATTAGCAATGCTCCTAGGTGGAACACACCCTTGAGACTGTTACGCCCCGCAGTATCACGTCGATGTTACGCTCCGCAGTATTTTATTACGACGATGTTACAACCTATTGTACGTTGAATTTGCCTTAAGATAATTGACATCAGTTCAAGGACAAGATTATTTGGAGATTATAAGTATTATGCTATTTCAAATAAGTGATTAGTAAATTCGTGAAGGAGAGAGGGTAAGCAAATTGAAGAAAATGAGTTTCGTCGAAGTTTGGCAATTTGGGATAAAATACGGTCCAAGCTATAATACTCCGTATTTATGGACTAGTGCCATACAAGGTACCACATGACCATGATAGTGAGGTGTATAAAGTGTGCTAAAAATGAGTAATATTTTAAGTAATTTGAGATAATTCTTAATTATGTGGTTAACTGGATATTATGAATTTTTAGTGAGAGATTAACTAAGTAATTAAGCTAATCAAATAATTTTGGATATGCTTAATAAGCCAAAAACTTGGCAGCAATTGGAACAAACATCAAAGACACAAAATGTGACTCTTAAAGTGCATAAGATAGGTGTCACAATTAAAGGATGTGGTGGCTTAGTCTTGTAAAATGTAAAAGATCTCTCAAAATAGCAAATTGAGATGCTTATGGCAAAATCTACAATAAACGATTTCCTTCAGCAAAATTCATATGAGTTATATTACTCAATACTATAGCAACTCATTCAAAAAAAATGTTGGCAACGTGGATTTTGCTACAAAAACCATACGAGACTACGTAATGTTATGGCAACAAGATTTTGCGATTCTAAGGTAGTACGGTGCAATCTTTCTCAAAGAATATCATATGAATTTTCCCCTACTTCGATCCGATGTTACGTGTTGTCGCAATTTACGTGTGTTAGAGGGATTTTTAAGAGAATAGACTCAGGTATGTTAAGGCTATCTATATTCTTTCATAAATGACTCTATTCATAGAAATACTAGGGGTATCTATATTCGTGATTCCCCATGTGTCTCATTATTCTATCATCTATTCATTGGTCTCAGAAAATACATCAGTTGATAATTTTATTTTATGACATTAATCAAAGGCATAATGGTCCTATGACATTCCGAGAGATTTTATTGACGTATTTCATATACATTTTATTCGTTTATACATGTACATTGACGCATGACCAGATGGCATTATATAAGCGTATATATGTATATGGGATATAGGAAAATGTTACGGCCTTATATACGCACCACCACCTGATCAGTCGGTATACGTTGATGATTTGCCCACAGTGGCCGAGATGATATGATGG
This sequence comes from Nicotiana tabacum, assembly GCF_000715075.1. Lineage (NCBI taxonomy): Eukaryota > Viridiplantae > Streptophyta > Magnoliopsida > Solanales > Solanaceae > Nicotiana > Nicotiana tabacum. The sequence continues at coordinate 56,798,566 of NC_134088.1, forward strand.
GATGCCCTCAGAGGCTTGATGATGTTATGCACGCATATACCTATGCATGGTATGACATTTGTACGCATATGCATGACACTATAAATATGAAATGATTCACAGTGTTATTCGGACTTACATGTTGAGTTTTTTACTCCATGTTTCTCTCGTGTCTATTACTTGCTGATTTTTATTTCCTTACATAGTCGGTACATTATTTGTACTAACGTCCCTTTTTCCTGGGGACACTGCGTTTCATGCCTGCAGGTCCCGATAGACAGGTTGAGAGTCCTCAATGTAGGCTATCAACTCAGCGGAAGATGTCGGTGCGCTCCATTTGCTCCGGAGTTGCTATTTTGTCAGTATGATTAGGACATGTATTGATTGGTATGACGAGGCTCTGTCCCAACCTTTATGACAATTATGTATCCTTAGTGCCTTGTAGACATATGTTGTATACGTGAAAGATTGTATGGCCTTATCGGCCTATGTTCAGTGTAATTTTGGTCCTATAGGCCCTATGTCACATGTCTAAGTTTTTATGTCAGGTTGGGTCATCTTATATTGAGTATTCCCTTATGTTTATTCTGGTTAGCCCTTGATGGCCCATTTGGCCCATTTACCAATGACAGTACAATAAGAATGATATATAACGTTGGTACTCGGTTGAATAAGGCATCGGGTGCCCGTCGCAGCCCATTGGTTTGGGTCATCACAAAAGTGGTATCAGAGTAGTTCTGTCCTAGGGAGTCTACAAGCCGTGTCTAGTAGAGTCTTGTTTATGGGTGTGTTGTTCACCACACTTATAAGCAGGAGGCTACAGGGAATTTAGGACTGTCACTCTTTCTTCTTACTCTAGATCGTGTGGTAGATCTCAGTTGTAGGAACTCAATTTCCTAAACTCTATCTTATTAATAATACGACGATGCCTACATCTAGAAAGACTGTTGGTTCTATTGCATGTGGCTGTGAAATAGTTGAGTCAGAGGTACTCGATTTTGTATGATACTTAGATGAGTAAATGTAAGGTCTTCAGTAGATCATGTGTGTACTAAGACGTGTAAGCCTTTTGATAAGGAGCCTTAAGGTAGGAATATCTATCCACCCCTATGGTGAAAGGCAGTGAGAGATTCAGAAGATAGATACAAGTTTCGGCAAGTAAAAGAAGCAAGATAAAAAAGGGTACGAGCTACCCAACTAATGAAGATTATCGCAGAGGAATATAAGCCTTTTGAGTTACCTTCAACAATAACATAGGTATGTACAATTAGCCACACCCATCTCATTTATGGCCTATGGGGGCTAACAGAATTAGTATAAGCTAATGCAGGATGCCAAGATCTAGCTGGGGTTAGGGTAACCCAAAATGGTGGATGGATTATTAGCGTTAGCTGACATTTCCGGAGGATATTGCAAATGTGCTAATAGATCTACTTGTGAGACACCTAGAGGGTGCACTCTAAAATAGTACAGCTAGATATGAATACTACAAAGATAGGCACTGGAAGCCTTGAAGGGATAAATATTACCTTAGTGTATCTCCCGTCCCTTGTGGAGAAAGAATGTTAGGCAACCCGAAGAGCCAGTAAATAGAGCAAAGGGAGCTAAAAGCAAATGAATGTCTTGTTCGAGTTTTCAGAATAAAGTGATAGACATAAATGTTAGCGGTAAATAAGAAGAGAGTTAATGAAGCATTATGAGTATGATGTGTTACATGGATGACAACGGTAGATGAAAAAGATGACAGTATTGCAGAGTCTATAGTCAAGTGAAGGAAATGACGAGAGGTGACAGGCATTGAGATAACAAAAGAGTAAAGGCCATAAAGTCATATCCTCATTTCGAGAAATAAGTTCGTGACTCTAACGTGAGTACCAAAAGGAAAAGTTAGACCCCGGAGTAATAAGAAATCAGCATGGACTATTGAACAAGATAAACTAAACATGAACTAGGGACTGAGTAATAGTCGGCATCATGAGAATTTCAAAGACTGCGTCCCGGCGATAATAGAATGGACGACAGAAGAATACCCTTTAAAGGTCATTCAGGAAGACGCTTCCCTAAAGCAAGCAGTGTGAGTAAAGTTAAGCTTAAGGGACTATATGTTCCAGTTACACTAAGTGTCACCCTCGCGAGTGAGGAATTTCGTTATCCTTGGTACAGAAGGATTACCGCGAGGCGAGTAAGGATCATCGATGATGTGAAAAGATGCCAAAGATGAGAAGGTAAAACATTTATACGTAGATCATCGTAGCACTAAATCTTTAGTACTCCCCTAAAGGGGGGAATATAGTGTGATGTGGCATTAAGTCAGAATTAAGTGGTTCTAGTAACTATGGAATGGTAAAGGAAGAATGCGATAAAAATGAGAAAGGGATGAGATTGCACTCATTCAAATCCTACAGATATGCTATAATTCAAGAACATTATACAAGAACGACGTCAAGGAGAGGAAGTAATTATTCCTACCCGAGATGTTATTGATAGATAAGGAACGAGTGTGAGACGTAAGTTAAGACAAAGGAAATAACTAAAGAAAGATTATGCGGAATATTGATATGAGAATGGGCCAATGAGTAGTTAGTAGTTGATTCAGGAAGAGCCTAGTTATGGCTAAACAAGAGGACACAGACAAATCAACAGATTGTGCAAGATGAACATAGTGAACCCCAACATGGGGAATTCAGTCTCGCAGATATGACATCGTGATCCTTGAGATATATTCAGATAGGAGTTGGGGTAGTTAAAGGTAAATAAAAGAGAATGCCACTGGGAAGACAGTCAAAATATTAGTTCAGAAGCAACCCTACAAGCACAATGGCATGGAAATAAGTAACTACGGATAATTATAGGCGGGGAAGAACATCAAAAATTCCGTCAAGTATACGATGTGATAAACTTGTAACTTTACAAGTGCCTTAAGGTCTCCCTAAATACTATAACGAAAGACTAGCTGAGGAAATAAGGAAGAAGGCTTCAACCTAAGCACAGTGACTAAAAGAGGAAATGGCCACGCTAGGTGCCACTTCCTTATGGAGTGCATACAATGTTAGCGGGAAATAAAACCAAAAGTAATATTCGAGACCATATGAATTGCACAAAATTCCGACATGCATGGGAACTAATATAAGCTAAGTATGCATGCAACAAGGGGGCAGAAAGACCAGGAAAAGTAATTGCTTACGTTTAAAGAAAGCTGAGATGGAATGAAAGGAATTATTCGATCAATGATCCAGAGTTGGTTACGTTATGAACGCACTCAGGATTTTGGAGTATTATCTATGCAGCATGTATGTTGGCAATCATACAACTATAGAAGACTCTGGTATAAGTTAAAATAAAGAATTGAGTCTAGGTCATAGACAAGGGATTGAATTATTAGATGATGGTATCATGGATATTACATAGCATCTATAAAAGGCTAAAGGAATAACTCATACCATGATCCACAGATCGGAAGGTAGCTTAAGTCTACATAAAGGTTGATCAGAGGGAAGAGAAAACTAAAGAGTTACACCAACTAAGTAAATCAGGAGTCTAATTATTGACGTATTTCATATGCATTTCATTCATTTATACATGTACATTGAACCATGACCAGATGGCATTATATACACGTATATATGTATATAGGATATTGGAAAAGATTACGGCGTTATATGTGCACCACTACTTGATTAGCTGGTATACGTCGATGATTTGCCCACAGTGGCCGAGATGATATGATGGGATGCCCTCAGAGGCTTGATGATGTTATGAACGCATATACCTATGCATGGTATGACATTTATATGCATATGCATGATATTATAAATATGAAATGATTCACATAGTTATTCAGACTTACATGTTGAGTCTTTTACTCCATGTTTCTCTCATGTCTATTTCTTACTGATTTTCATTTCCTTACATACTCAGTACATTATTTGTACTGACGTTCCTTTTGCTTGGGGATGCTGCGTTTCATGCCCGTAGGTCCCGATAGACATGTTGAGAGTCCTCCAAGTAGGCTATTAGCTCAGCGGAAGATGTTGGTGCGCCCCATTTGCTCCGGAGTTTTTATTTGGTCAGTATGATTAGGACATGTAATTATTGGTATGTCGAGGCTCTATCCCAACCTTTATGACAATTATGTATCCTTAGTGGCTTGTAGATATTTGTCGTATGCATGAAAGATTTTACGGCCTTATCGGAGTGTAATTTTGGTCTTATAGGCCCTATGTCACATGTATAAGTTTCTATGTCAGATTGGGTCGTCTTATATTGAGTATTCCCTTATATTTATTCTGGTTAGCCCATGACGGCCCGTTTGGCACATTTGCCAATGACAGTACGATAAGAATGATATGTAGCATTGGTACTCGGTTGAGTAAGGCACCGGGTGCCCGTTGCGGCCCATAGTTTGGGTCATGATAGAGACATCAACCATTTTCACAATTTCATCCACAATACCACCATGTTCTTACACGGAGTCTGATCTCGACCCGATTGGCTAGGCCATCTCATGTGAGACATTACCTTTTTCAATGAATTATCTCACATTGTACTTCTTTCATATACTTTCAATTCATTGGCCTAGTGATTACGATTACAAAGTCGTTCTTGGCACTTGGCCGTATTTTATAGTTCCAGTCCCCTTTTCCCACATTCAAATATCATTATCATTATCCACAATAATAAGGCTTCCCATTCAAGACATTAGATTCACATATGAGCAAATTTGGGAATCTTAGGCACATAGAGACTTTTCATACAACTTTTGGCATAACAACCTTTATTTCGATCTTTACATGAAGTCTTAACATTCCTAACACATATTCCATATTTTTGAACACATTCTCAAATAACAAGATAACATGATGAAGCATTTAGACTAAATATTGAACTTATATCCTTCAATACAAACACATTAGAAATCGCCAATTCTATAATGAACAAGAGCTTACTCCAATTACATGAACACCGTGGGGTTCGATTCTAAGAATAAAGGGGTTTAGCCAACATACCTCAATTGGGCCTCTTAAAACTCTAAGATGTTTCGGACTATTAGCAACTTCAATCTATTTTAGCAATATAACAAAATTGAATCAAAATTAGGAAGATGAACATGGTTTTAGCTCATTTGAGCATATTATCAAACACTAGGTGTGCATCAATGTTTTAAGCCCCTTTTTGTGGAAGATTATATCTTTCCCCAACCCATTCTCTATCATTTTTAGCTCACAATCTTCTTACATACTTAGGAATACATGCATGCAAAGTAAGCACCCCCATCCCTATGAATTACCTCACTAATGGGGGTGCATAGAAAATATGATCAAAATGGTCCATGGGATGTGTTTTAACGCAATAGGGTCGGGTTTAAAATCCATAAAATTGAAGATTTGGAACAGGTTCTGCGGTCTCATATGCGACCGCATAGCGGTTATGCGATCCGCAAAATGACCGCGAAAATGGGGGCCAGAACTGGAAAGAAATTGATCTGGTCTACGGTCACTATGTGACCTGCAGACCTGTTGTGTGGTCGCATAATGCACTGCAGAACGGTTCTGCGGTTGCATAGTGCACCGCAGAACCTCCCTTCAAAAAATACCAAGGCGGGATATGCGACAAGAATGTGTCCCGCGAAACAGTTATGCGGTCGCATAATGGCCGCAAAATTGGGCATCAAAAATGCCCCAGAAATCTGCCCACTCTGCGACCAGTTTGCGGTCCGTAGAGTGGTTCTACGGCCGCAGAATGTGCCGCAGAAATGTGTACTTCTACCCAACATTTTCCTTCAACTCCCAGCGCATTGTTCAATCCAAAAAGTCCAAACCCGGGTTTCCACTATTATTAACCTCTACGCCTGCTTTGGCATCACGGAACCCGGGTTTTTAGGAAAACTTTTACGGGGCCTTACATCCTCCCCCACTTAAGATCATTTGTCCTCGAATGAGGGTCAAGGTTCACTATTAGAATCTTATACAACTCAGCTTTTCATACCCTACACAAGCAACCCCAAATTTAACTAACTCCCCAAATCTCCAAAATTTTTGCTAGAGTTTCCCGTATAACTAGGCCTATCCACCTATCAGAGAGCCTCAGAAACACATCCTTAAAACATATTCATAAACCAATAACATAACATAGCTGTCACGCCCCAAAATCGAGGAGCGCGACCGGCGCTCAACCGAGTGAACCCGGTCAAGCAAGCCTATTAGATTTCCTTCTACCCAACTCATTCATGAATAAAGAGAATATATGTTTTCATTAATTGCAAAATAAAGCGGTCATGCCTGAAATTACTAATTTCTTGCCATAAGTTTTATCATTTTTAAAGTCTCAAATGGACAAGTAATACAACCAGAACATAGCATAGTTTAACTTTCCCAGCACCAATACACAAGCCACTCTATGGATAAAGAAGAGTACAATGATAATGCCGGCAACAAAGCCCCGGCTATACCTCAAACAGGATACACAAAGTACAAAAGATACATGACCCCGGGATGAAATGGGGCTCACCGATTCAAATGAGAAGATGATGATGTACCACTAACTGCAATCAACATTGTCTGCTATGTAGCCATATGCATCCATTTAAAGATGCAGCGCCCCCGGCAAAATGGACATTAGTACCGTCGAATAGTACTAGTATGAAAAGCTAAAACACCATCTCAATAGAATGGACAATAATACAAGGGGTAAATAGTCATGAGTACAATAAGAGCTTCAAAACAATACTAAAACATCAAGTAAGGATCACATAAGTTCTCAAGTCAATTTCCATCCTATTAGGTTGGGTATTCTTTAGTGCCATATGCCACAATCCACAATACCACCGTGTTCTTACACGGAGTCCGATCTCTACCCGATCGGCTAGGTCATCTCATTTGAGACATCAACCATATCCACAATTTCAATTATCATTTCCAGCAAAGTGCCACAATCCACAATACCACTGTGTTCTTACACGGAGTCCGATCTCGATCCGATCGGCTAGGTTATCTCATTTGAGACATCAACCATATCCACAATTCTAATTATCATTTCCAACACAGTTACGACCATGTGTGCGGCACGGCGTCCGATCACGGCTTGATCGGCTAGGCCATCTCACTTGAGACATCAACCATTTTCTGTCAATCATTTCACATCGTACTTCTTTCATATACTTTCAATTCATTGGCACTAGTGATTTCAATTACAAAGTCATTCTTGTCACTTGCCGTATTTCATAGTTCTAGTTGCCTTTTTCTACATTCAAATATCATTATCATTATCATTATCATTATCCTCAACAATAAGGCTTCCCATTCAAGACATTAGATTCACATATGAGCAAGTTTGAGAATCTTAGCATTCCTAACACATATTCCACATTTTGAATAATTTCTCAAATGGAAAGATGACATGATGAAGCATTTAGAATGAACATTGAACAAACACCCTTCAACACAACCACATTAGAAATAGCCAATTCAATTATGATCAAGGAATTACTCCAATTACATGAACACGGTGGGATTTGAATATAAGAAGAAGGGGGTTTAGCCAACATACCTCAATCGAGCTTTCTTAAACTTTAAAATGTTCCGGAATTCTTAGCAACATCAATCTATTGTAGAAATATAACAAATTGAACCAAAATTAGGAAGATACTCATGGTTCTAGTTCATTTGAGCATTTTATCAAACACTAGGTGTGCATTAAGGTTTCAAGGTCCTTTTATGGAGGATTCCATCAACCCACAACCCAATCTTTACCATTTTTAGCTCAATAATATTCCTACACCATTTGATAACACATGCATGTAAAATAAACAACTCTCATGCCCAAAACTAATCTTGCTAATTACCCATTTCTAGACAAAATTCGTAATTGAGGGTTAGGGGTGAAGAACCTCTAGGATGAACACCTAGTGAGTTTCCCTTCTTAATCTTCCAAAACATGAGCAAGAATTGAAGAACAATTATTGAAGAACACCTTCTCACTATAGGACACTCTCTCGCTCTAAAAATATCAGATTTTTGGCCAAAATGACTTAACCCCTCTCTATACCCGGCATTGGGGTTATTTAATGAGTTCCTACGTGCGCGGTCGCGCATTGGCCGTGCACCTGAGGCAGAAACTCTCAAATATGCGCGCCCGCGCCCATATGATACAGGTCCAGTAAAATGGCCATAACGTTCTGTATACATATACAAATGACAAACGGTTTGATGAGTTGGAAACTAGATTTAAAGGGCTTTAATTTTATAGGTATATCACCACCTAAGTCATTATATTGAGGGAGTTCTATTCATTTGAAGTTGAGTCTTGTGCTAATTGAAACATCCTTTCCACTTAATGTGTCCAACTTGTTCCACACAAGTTTTTGCCATTCCCAAAACACCTTAGTATGTTCAAACACACCCTAAACATATATTATCAATTCAACATGATGTGGCTCTATCCCATAGGTCTCCTTTAATACTCAAATACGTTATTCCCAAATACCGTTGGACCACTTTAAAATCTTAAATCATTACAAATTTTTTACGGTGCCTTACAATAGCTCATAACAACACCAACCGTGGCCTCATGTAAATAACATATAATTAAAAGGAATACCTTTACATTAACTGAACAAGTGATAGACATGTTCATAAAAGGAAATGATTACACAGCTATTCAAACAAGTAAGGATACTTTTTCTTCATTTCTTCCTCGGCCTCCCACGTGTCCTCTTCAACCTGTTGGTTTCGCCATAACACTTTCACGGAGGCAATTTCTTTATTCCTCAACTTTCGAACTTGTCTATCAAGAATGGCAACTGGAATTTCTTCATTAACCTCAATGGTCTCAACCGGCATAATAGCTGACGGATCTCCAACTATCTTCTTTAACATAGACACATGGAATATCGGGTGCACTAATGACATCTCGGGTGGTAGCTCAAGCTTGTACACCACCTCACCGATCCTCTGGATGATTTTGTATGGCCGAACATACCTCAGACTCAATTTCCCATTTTTCCAAACTGCATATGTCATGACCCAAACCGATGGGTTACGACGGGCACCCGGTGCCCTTACTCAACCGAGTACCAACGTAACGTATCTTTTGTATCATTTTATCATAGGTAAATGAACCGGAGTAAAGCATGAGAGAATGCAAACTTATACATAAGATATACTGGCCTTTAAGACCAAAATTACACCGGACATAGGCCGACAAGGCCGTACAATCTCATCCATTTCTTATTTTTATCGCATTCTTCCTTTACCATTCCATAATTACTAGAATCACTTAGTTCTGACGTAATGCCACATCACTCCATATTCCCCCCCTTAGGGGAGTACTAAGATTTAGTGCTACGATGATCTACCTATAGATGTTTTACCTCTTCATCTTTGGATTCTTTTCATATTATCGATGACCCTTACTCGCCTTGCGGTAATCCTTTTGTACCAAGGATAACAAAATTCCTTACTCACAAGGGTGACACTTAGTGTAACTGGCACACATAGTCCCTTAACCTAAATTTGCTCACATTGCTTGCTTTACGGGAGCGTCTTCCAGAATGACCTTTAAAGATTATTCTTCTGTCGTCCATTCTATTATCGCCGGAACGCAAAACTAAAATTCTCATAATGCCGACTATTATCAAATCACTCGGTCCCTAATTCATGTTTAGCTTATCTTATTCATCAGTCCATGCTGATTTCTTATTACTCTGGGGTCTAGCTTTTCGTTTTGGTAGTCGCGTTGGATTCACGAACTTATTTCTCGAAATGAGGATATGACTTTATAGCCTATACTCTTTTGTTGTCTTAAGGCCTGTCACCTCTCGTCTTTTCCTTTACTTGACTATAGACTCTGTAATACTATCATCTTTTTGATCTACCATTGTCATCCATGTATCACAACTTACTCATAATGCTTCATTGACTCTCTTCTTATTTCTCGCTAACAATTATGTCTATCACTTTATTCTAAAAACTCGAACAACACATTCTTTTGCTTTTAGCTCCCCTTGCTCCATCTACTGGCTCTTCGGGTTGCCTAACATTCTTTCTCTACTAGGGACGGGAGTCACACTAAGATAATATTTATCCTTTCCAGGCTTCCAGTAACTATCTTTGTCGCACTCATATCTAGTTTACTATTTTAGAGTGCACCATCTGGGCGTCTCACAAGGAGATCTATTAGCACATTTGCAATATCCTTCGGAAATGTAAGCTAATGCTAACAATCCATCCACCATTTTGGGTTAACCTAACTCCAGCTAGATCCTTATATCCTTCCTTCTCTTATACTACTTCTGTTAACCCCTACAGGACATAAATGATATGGGTGTGGCCAATTGTACATACCTCTGTTATCGTTGAAGGTAACTCAGAAGGCTTATATTCCTCTGTGATAATCCTCATTAGCTGGGTAGGCGGTACACTTTTTCATCTTTCTTCTTTTACTTACTGAAATTTGTGTCTACCTTCCGATTCTCTTATTCTTTTTTACCGTAAGAGTGGATAGACATTCTTGCCTTAGGAATTCTTATCAAGAAGTTTACGTATCTTAGTACACACATGATCTACTGAATACCCCATAATTATCCATCAGAAGCATGATGCAAAAATTGAGTTCTTCTGACTCAACTCTTCCACAGCCACATTCAATCTCTTACCAGTTGTCTTTCTGGATGTAGGTATCGTTGCATTACGAATAAAATAGAGTTAGGAGTCTGAATTCTTACAAGTGAGCTGTACCACACGATCTATAGTAAGAAAAAAGAGTGAGAGTCCTAAATGCCTTGTAGCCTCCTACTTATAAGTATGGTGCACAACAAACCTATAAACAAGACTCTACTAGACACGACTTATATCGCAAAATTCCGTTGGAATTTTTGATGTCCTTCCTCGCCTATAATTACCCGTGGATACTCACCTCCACGCCCTTGTGGTTGTAGGGTTGCTTCTGAACTGATATTTTGACTGTCTTTCTAGTGGGACTCTCTTTTATTTCCGTAACACTCATACGGTACCTTTACTACCCCAACTCCTATCTGAATGTTTCTCAAGGATCACGATGTCGTATCTGCGAGACTGAATTCCCCATGTTGGGGTTCACTATGTTCATCTTGCACAATCTGTTGATTTGTCTGTATCCTCTTGTCTAGCCATAACTAGGCTCTTCCTGGATCAACTACTAAATACTAGCTGGCTCATTCTCATATCAATATTCCGCGTAATATTCTTGGATTATCTCCTTTATCTTAACTTATGTCTCGCACATGCTCCTTATCTATCAATAACAACTCGGGCAGGAACCCTTACTTCCTCTCCTTTATGTCATATTTGCATAATGTTCTGGAATCGTAGCATATTTGTAGGATTTGAATAAGTGTAATCTTTCTCAAGGAATATCATTACGGATTTTCCTCTACTTCGATCCGCCGTTACATGTTTTGTCGTAATCAACGTCTGTTAGAGGGATTGTCAAGAGAATCGGTTCAGGTATGTTAAGGATATCCCTTTTTTCTTTTGGCATGATCCATATGATACAAAGGAAATGAGTAAACGCATAATTTTCATAAATGACTCTATTTATAGAAGTACAAGAGGTGCCTATATTCTTGATTCCCCATGTGAATTATTATTATATCTTCTGTCCATGTGTCTCTGAAAAATACGTATTTGATAAAGTTTATCTGAAGGGCATATTGATTTTATAACATTCCAAGAAATCTTATTAACGTATTTCTTTTGCATTTCATGCATTTATAGATGTACATTGACCCATGACCAGATGGCATTATATACGCGTATATTATATGTATATGGGATATGGAAAAAGGTTATGGCATTATATACGCACCACCACCTGATCAACTAGTATACATTGATGATTTGCCCACAGTGGCTGAGATGATATGATGGGATGCCCTCAGAGGCTTGATGATGTTATGAACGCATATACCTAAGCATGGTATGATATTTATACGCATATGCATGACATTGTAAATATTAATGATTCACAAAGTTATTCGGACTTACATGTCGAGTCTTTTACTCCATGTTTCTCTCATGTTTATTATTTACTGATTTTCATTCCTTACATACTCGGTACTTTATTTGTACTGACATCCCTTTTGCTTGGGGATGCTGCGTTTCATGCCTGCAGGTCCCGTTAGACAGATTGAGAGTCCTCCAAGTAGGCTATCAGCTCCGCGGAAGGTGTTGGTGCGCTCCATTTGATCCGGAGTTGCTATTCGTCAGTATGATTAGGACTTGTGTTGATTGGTATGGCGGGGCTCTGTCCTAACCTTTATGATATTTATGTACTCTTAGAGGCTTGTAGACAGATGTCATATATACGGATACATGTATGGCCGTGTCGGCCTATGTTTTAAGTATATAATGGATCATATTGGCCTTATAGGCTCGTATGTCACAGGTATGACTTTCTATATTAGGTTGGGTCATTCTTTATCGGGTATTCCCTTATGTTTACTCTATTTATCTCATGACGCCCCTTCTGGCCCACTTACCTATGATGATGTAATAAGAAAGATACGTTACGTTGGTACTCGGTTGAGTAAGGTACCGGGTGCCCGTCGTGGCCCATCGGTTTGGGTCGTGACAGCATAATACCCTTCATGGGGGAAACCTTCAATAATACCCAATCATCTTCTTTGAACTCTAAGTCTCTACGACGGACATCCGAATAGGATTTTTGACGACTCTGAGCAGTTTTCAACCGCTCCTTTATGATCTTAACTTTTTTCATAGCCTGATGTACAAGGTCTGGCCCTATCAACTCTGCTTCCCCAATCTTGAACCACCCAATGGGAGATCTACATCTCCTACCACTCATTGCCTCAAATAGTGTCATCTGAATACTTGCATGAAAGTTGTTGTTATAAGCAAACTCTATGAGTGGAGAATGATCATCCCAGCTACCCTTGAAATCAAGAACACAAGCGCACAACATGTCCTCAAGCGTCTGAATAATCCTCTATGCTTGCCCGTCGGTCTGTGGATGGAAAGTTGTACTAAGATTCACCTGAGTACCCAAACCTTGCTGAAATTTCTCCCAAAAATTGGCCGTCAACTGAGCCCCTCGATCGGAAATGATAGAAACTGGAGTGCCATGTAGCCTGACTATTTCCTTGATATAAAACTGAGCATATTGTTCCGCTGTGTCGGTAGATTTAACAGGCAAGAAGTGTGCTGATTTCGTGTGTCAGTCCACGATCACCCAAATTGAGTCAAACTTGCGCGGAGTAAGTGGTAATCCTACCACAAAATCTATATTAATCATCTCCCACTTCCATTTTAAAATTTCTATGTTCTGTGCCAACCTACTAGGCCGTTGATGTACGTCCTTCACTTGCTGACAGTTTGGACACCTTGCCACAAAGTTCGCCACATTCCTCTTCATGTCATTCCACCAATAGACTTCCTTGAGATCGTGATACATCTTTGTAGAAAACTGGATGTACGGAATACCTAGAAGTGTGTGCTTCGGTCATGATTCTTTCCCGGAGACCATCTACATTCGGAACACATAGTCACCCTTGGTACCTTAGTGTACCATCATCCATGCCAAGAGTAAAACCAATAGTTTTATGTTTTTGAATCCCTTCCTTTAATTTCACCAAAAATGGATCGTTGTATTGCTTCTCCTTGAGTTCCACAACAAGCGATGATTGAGCCCTATTTTGCATAATTACTCCTCCTTCATTAGATTCCGTAAGACGAACTCCCAAACTAGCCAATCGATGGACTTCCTTGGCCAATGGCCTTTAATATTCCTCCAGGAGTGCTAAACTACCCATAGATTTTCGGCTAAGAGAATTCGCCACAACATTGGCCTTCCCCGGGTGATATAGAATATCGATGTCATAATCCTTGAGTAACTCAAGCCATCTTCTTTGCCTCAGATTCAGCTCCTTTTGTTTGAAAATTTATTGAAGACTCTTGTGGTCCGTGAATACATCCACATGGACCCCATACAAATAGTGACGCCAAATTTTTAATGCAAAAACCACCGCCGCCAGTTCTAAATCATGTGTTGGATAATTCTTTTCATGATTCTTGAGTTGCCTAGAAGCATATGTGATAACCTTGTCGTGTTACATTAACACACACCCAAGCCCAATTCTTGAAGCATCACAATATACCACAAATCCATTTATACCCTATGGCAAGGTCAACACAGGCGTCGTAGTCAATCTCGATTTCAACACCTGGAAGCTCCTTTCACAAGCATTGGACCATTGGAACTTAACTGCTTTCTGAGTCAATTTAGTCAACAGAGAGGCAAGAGTAGAGAACCCCTCCACAAACGTCCTGTAATACCCTGCTAAGCCCAAGAAACTGCGAATCTCGGTTGGCATTGTAGGTCTAGGCCAATTCTTTATTGCTGAAATCTTTTGAGGATCAACCTTGATTCCTTCTCTAGAGACAACATGACCCAAGAATGTGACAGATTCTAGCCATAATTCGCACTTTGAAAACTTCACATACAATTGGCACTGATAAAGAGTCTGCAAAACTGCCTTGAGATGATCGACATGGTCCTCCCGACCTCGTGAATACACAAGAATATCGTCAATGAACACTATCATAAAGGAGTCGAGGAAAAGCATGAAAACCCAATTCATAAGATCCATGAAAGCTGCACGGGCATTTGTTAGCCCAAAAGACATTACAAGAAATTCAAAGTGCTCATACCGGGTTCTGTATATTATTTTCGGAATATCCTGCTCCCTGATCTTCAATTGGTGATACCAGAATCGTAAATCAATTTTGGAGAAGTATCTAGTACCCTGTAACTGATCAAACAAATCATCTATTCTTGGTAGTGGGTATTTATTTTTGATTGTGACTTTGTTGAGCTGCCGGTAGTCAATACACATCCTCAGTGATTCATCTTTCTTCCTCACAAATCGAACCGGTGTGCCCCATGGCGACACACTCGGTCGGATGAAACCCTTTTCTAACAAATCCTTCAATTGTTCCTTTAGATCCTTCAATTCTACTAGTGCCATCCGATAGGGCGGAATAGATATAGGTTGCATGCCTGGCATCACATCAATCCCAAAATCAATCTCCCTGTCTGGCGGACTCCCAAGAAGCTCATCAGGAAAGACCTCTGGAAATTCATTCACAACTGGCAAGTGTAGGTGCTGTTACACCCCATATTTTCGTACGTGAAAGTGCGCCATAAATAAATTACTGGAAGCTCGGGAATTAGATTATCTTAAGGTTACACACATCTATGTTATTTATAACGAGCGATAAGTAAGTGCCGTAAAGGATAAAGGGTAAATGAATCGAAGAAAATAAGTTTGGTTGAAGATGGTCGATTTGGATAAAATACGGTCCGAGCTTCAATACCGATATTTATGGACTAATACCATACAAGGTACCCCATGACCACGATAGTACGGTACATAAAATATATTAAAAGTGAATAGTATTTTAAGTAATTTGAGATAATTCTTAATTATATGGATTATTGGTTAATGGGAGAATTAGCAAGTTAATAAAAATTAGTGGGTAATTAATTAATAATCTTGGTTAAG
Source organism: Nicotiana tabacum (assembly GCF_000715075.1). Taxonomy (NCBI): domain Eukaryota; kingdom Viridiplantae; phylum Streptophyta; class Magnoliopsida; order Solanales; family Solanaceae; genus Nicotiana; species Nicotiana tabacum. Next base: position 56,814,101 of record NC_134088.1, read on the forward strand.
ACCAAGCTAAGATTAACGGGGCGGCACCCCTCCTTTGTCATTTGATGACTCTTGCAAGAGATATAAATGTGTCACACTTGAAGGAATTAGGTGCCACTAAGCTAGAGATGTGGGGCCCACCTAATAATCAAGGATAACATTCCTAATTCTCTTCTAATCTCTTAAGAAAAGGGACATAGTAACGTTAAAGAGTTCAGCCAAGATTCCTTATTCTTTGAAAATGTTATTTCTATTCTCTTAAGGAAAGAGTTCAACAAAGATCATTCTCCAAAATCTCTTTACATAGCAACGTATTGATAAGTGCTTTAAGGAAAAGTTTCGGCCAAGATTTTCTTTGCATAGCAAAGTGATTGCTTCGAGCTTTTCATACGACTTGTTCCGTATTTTATCGCAATTAACATGTGTTAGAGGATTGTCAAGAGAATCAACTCAGGTATGTTAAAGCTATCCCTTCTTTCTTTTTGGCATGATCCAAATTATACAGAAGAAACGAGCAAACGCACAGTTTTCATAAATGACTCTATTCATAGAAGTACTAGGGTTCTCTATGTTCTTGATTCCCCATGTGATATATTATTATATCATTTGTTCATGGGTCTCAGAATAATACGCAGTTGATAAAGTTTATCCAAAAGGAATATTGAGATTATTAACATATTTTTATGCATTTCATTCATTTATACATGTACATTGACACATGACCAGATGACGTTATATACGCATATTTATATATAAATATATATGTATATGGGATATGGGAAAAAGGTTACGGCGTTATATACGCACCACCACCTGATCAGCTGGTATACGTTGATGATTTGCCCACAGTGGCCGAAATGATATGATGGGATGCCCTCAGAGGCTTGATGATGTTATGAACGCATATACCTATGCATGGTATGACATTTATACGCATATGCATGATATTATAAAAATGAAATGACTCACAGAGCTATGCACACGTACATGTCGAGTCTTTTACTCCATGTTTCTCTCATGTTTATTATTTACTGATTTTTATTCCTTACATACTCGGTACATTATTTGTACTGACGTCCCTTTTACCTGGGGACGCTGCGTTTCATGTCCGCAGGTCTCGATAGACAGGTCGAGAGTCCTCCAAGTAGGAGATCAGCTCAGCGGAAGATGTTGGTGCACTCCATTTGCTCCAGAGTTGTTTGTTTGGTTAGTATGATTTAGACGTGTGTTGTTTGGTATGGAGGGACTCTGTCCCGACCCTTATGAAGATTATGTATTCTTAGAGGCTTGTAGATAGATGTCATGTACGTAAAAGATTGTATGGCCTTGTCGACCTATGTTCAATGTACGAGTGGTTATTTTAGTCTTATAGGCTCGTATGTCTTAAGTATAAGTCGGTATCACATGTTGTATTCTACTTATCTCACGGCAGCCTTCTGACTCGGTTGTCTATGATAGTATGGCATGAAAAGATACGTTATGTTGGTACTCGGTTGAGTAAGGTACCGGGTGCCCGTCGCGGCCCATCGGTTTGGGTCGTGACAGGTGCCTCAGCAGTGGTATCTTTAACTCGGACCATATGATAGATACACCCCTTGTTAACCATCTTTGTAGCCTTAAGGTAAGAAATAAACCTACCCTTCGGCACCACATTATCCTCTTCCCATTCAACAACTAGCTCATTAGGGAATTCAAACCTCACAGTTATAGTTCGATAGTCGAGCTTAGTAAAACATGAATAAAGCTAATCCATTCCCATAATTACATCAAAATCAACCATCCCTAATTCAATAAGATCGGCCACGGTGTCTCGACCATGCACCGTGACAACACAACCCCTATAAACTCGTGCGGCCACAATAGACTTGCCAAACATAGTAGATACAGAGCAACATAAGGGGTAACATAGGACAAGGTGGAACCGAGATCAATAAGAGCATATACATCATGAGTTTGGACAGTCAATATACCTGTGACAACATCTGGAGAAGCCTCTGCATTCTGGCGACCGCTCATAGCATAGAAACGGATGGGTCCTCCTGAACTCTGCGCACTACCCCTAGATTCCCCACCCCATGTTGGTGCCGGAGGGCCTCAAGCTGGAGGGGGTGGTGAAGATGTAGCAGCTGCAGAACTGGATGGCCGTGTTGTGCCTCTGCCCGCACCTTGGCGGGATGAATGACACTACCTCTAAATATGACCCCTCAATCCGCATCCGTAACATATAGGTAAGTCCATGTAGCAAATCCCCGAGTTTATCTTCCCACACCTGGGCATGGGGGCCTCAGCTGCTATGGGAATCTCCCTCTTGATCGGCCCTGATGGTGAGGTCCCCTGTTGCCCTGATTGGGCCTAAAGCGACTCCCCTGCTGTTGACTGTGCCCCGTTGGCAGTGCACTAGATGAAAACTGAGCATGAGACTGGGTTGGCCTTGATGACCCTCCCATGGAAGCTGATCTCCCCCCACCAAATGACTCCCTAAAGTTGCCCGCGAATCTGGCCTTGCTGGTACCCTCTCGCTCCCTCCTATTCTTCAACTTGCGGTCCTCTGTAGCTTAAGAAAATGCTACCATTTTCTCATAGTTCATATCTGAATTCAAGGCAGCTGTAGCGGCCTCATTGATAACCAAGTCACTAAGGCCCTGCACAAACCAACGCACTCTAGCCTCTATAGTAGGTAACATGTGAATAGCATATTTTGACATGCGTGCGAACTCCATGCGATACTCCCACACACTCCTACTCCCTTGCTTAAGATTTTCAAATGTTGCAGCACGGGCTGCCCTAGTCTCGGCATGAAAGAAATGGTCATTTGAGATACATGTAGAATATATATATCGTTCAACCCAATCTTACTCGGAATAGCCAATTTTATAATGAACCACTCGGGACTTACATATTTTTCATGAATATCGTGTGATTCAATTCTAAGAGAAGAGTTTAGCCAACATATCTCACTTGAGCATCCTTACACTCTAAATGTTCCGAAATTCTTAGCAACCTCAATCTATTTTAGAAATATAACAAATTGCACTAAAATTAGGAAGATGATCATGCTTCTAGCTCACTTGAGCATTTTATCAAATACTAGGCGTGCATGAGGTTTCAATGTCCTTTTTATGAAGGATTTCATCATCCCACAATCCAATCTTTACCATTTTTAGCTCAACAATCTTCCTACACCCTTTGATAACACATGCATATAAAATGAACAACTCTCATGCCCAAAAATTATCTTGCTAGTTACCCATTTTTAGATGATTTCGAAACTAGGGTTTAGGGTGTAGAATCTTACCTCTAGGATGAAGACCTAGTGAGCTTCCCTTCTTAATCTTCCAAAACTTGAGCAAGAATTGAAGAAAAATCATTGAAGAACACCTTCTCACTATAGGGCACTCTCTCTCGCTCTACAAAATCTTATATATGTCTCAAAAATGGCCCAAATAGTGTATTTAACGAAATAGGGTCGGGTTTTAAAAACCCAAAAATGGAGCTCTCGGTTATATGCGATCTTATAACCGATATGCGGACCGCATATCAGTTGCATAATTGATTACAAAATAGCCAAAAGAACTTTCCGTGTATGCGGTCACTATGCTATCCGCATAACTGTTATGCGGTCGCATAATGCACCGCATAATAGTTATACGGTCGCATAGTTGACCGCATAGCTGCTTCCAGAATGGTCCTCTCCTGCTCACTTCTATGGCCATTATGCGGCCCGCAGAGTGATTATGTGGTCGCATAATGGACTGCATAAACACACTTTTCTGCCAAAAAATTTCCTTCACTTTCCTGTGCATTGTTCAACCCAAAAAGTTCGAGCCTTCTATAATCCTCAACACGTAAGCCTAGTCCGGCGCCATGAAACATTATTTTCTTTGCAAAGTTTACCGGGCTTTACACTTAAGTACTTCGAAATTTTTCGGGGTGTTACAGATTAATCCTTAGGAGAACCTCTTTCAATTGTCCTCCTAACTATGTCTAAACTTTAATTCAACTAGCCTCTTTCAATTACTAACAAGAACCAATGAATTCAACCAATAATATAATACAAAATATCACAAGTTATGCCTCTTTCGATTACATAAACAAGTGAATATATATGCAATAATAAAAACATCCAAAATACTTCAATACATAAAACTACAGTTAATATCCACAAACAATTCTCAAAACACCAAATTCATCAATCCCTAAGGAAGAATTACTCCATGGATATGGATAAATTCATCACAATTAAGTTTAAGTCAAAGAAAAACATAAAATATCCAAACCCTTGTCTTGAGTGGGGATGACTGGTGAAATCCTTGTGCTCTTACTTTTTCCTCTTCTCCTTAGCTTCCTTAGGTCTAAATTATGTCAAAAGTCCTCAAAATATCATTTTTCTAGGTATATATACTAAGTAGAGTCGGGCCAAAACAAATACACCTTCTCCTACACAAAAAATGACACTTTTCCGGAGTTAGACTTGCGCGGTAAATTGAATGACATGTAAAAGAATGTGAAATAAGTGGTAAATCCTTTTAATAGTAAATGTTTTGGGAGTATCGATTAGACATCGAGGAAGGGTAGGTCGAAATAACCTAATTCCGAAACTATACGTGCCGGTGTAGGAGTGATTGAGGGGTAAATCCCCGTGATATTGTGATGAGAATTGTTTCCCCTTATATGGGATGAGATTGATATGCTGAGATGTTTCCCCTTAGATGGGAAGAGATTATTTCTAGCAAGATTTGACGTAATGTCGATCCACACGGCATTGCGGTGAGACTGCTTAGCCGGTCAGGCTAAAGATCGGACGCCATGTCGTGCACATGGTGGTATTGTGAGTGTATGTCTCAGGGTGAGACGGCTTAGCATGTCGGGCTGAGATCGGACTCCGTACTAAAATACGGTGGTGTATCGGTGCTAAATATCTCCCAACTTAAATTACTGAAACTTACTTGAAATTCACTTTTCCCCAAATTTGACACTTCGATACCGGTTGAGTCTCTTATTGATTTCATGTGTTATTCTCCGTTTACTGTTACGCGTTCTATTGAGAGGGTGTTCAGTTTTACATACTAGTACTATTCCATATGTATTAAAGTCCTTTTTACCGGGGGCGCTGCATCTATAATGAATGCAGGTGGTTCCATAGCATGTGGTATTGATCAGTGATAGCAGCACACCCTCTCCTCAGCTGACTTGGTAAGCCCCACTTTATTTCGGGGCCCTGTATCTCTTATCCTTTGTACATAGCATTTTGAGGTATAGCCGGTTGCCTGTTGCCAGCATTGTCATAATGCTCTTTTGTTCCTGTTAGAGTCACCGTAAACATAGTGTGTGTTGTATCTATTTTTGGGAAGGTTAAACTAAAAATGTTGTAATCATATCATCTGTTTCACTTTAACTATGATTGTATAATATACTATTTTGGAGACTTGTTAATAACGTAACTAATGGAAATGAACTGGTGTTGTTCACATGACTTCTTACCGACTAATTAATGAAATGTATGCTTCTCTTTATTTATGGGTGAGTTGGGTAGACGGCACTGTGCAGGCTTACTCGACTAGGGAAACTCTGTTGAGCGTCGGTCGCGCTCCCCGAGGTCGGGGCGTGACACTACTCCACCGAGGTTAGTCTTGATATGATTATTGCCGCGTAGGCCTATTTCGCTTTTGTTTCGGTATTTATATTAAAGTATGTTTCAAATTGTCATTGTTAAATTGTCTTAGATTATTGTATGTATTCGGCTTACCTAGTCTTAGAGACTAGGTGCAATCACGACATCATACGGAAGAAAATTAGGGTCGTGACAATAGACCCATAAAAGAATCTCGCCTTTTAATAAATCAAAATAATAAATAATATACACAACTAGTATAAAATACACAACTAGTAATAATTATATAAATATTAAGAGTACATATAATGGAACAGAGAATTTATTTTATTAAGTCACTATAAAATACTTATCTCTAATTTGTCCGTTGAATACATATAAAATGTACTAGTACAAGAAGTCGGAATTAAATCATTCGTATAATCAAGATAAATTATATTTAATCTTGTGCAATAATAATTCTTGATGGTTTGTTCAACTTCATCCTTAGATTGTGAACTCAAACTTATAATTATAAGAACCGATGATTTAATTTTCCATGTATAAGCTAAACTCTTTACACTAAATCATCTTAGTATATAAGCAAATGACATAGGCTAATATATGATATATTCAATTCTTTTAAAGTTGAATAAAAAATTACTCCGTAATAAATACTATATACAAATTCATGGTTAAAGTGTATATCCAATATTATCCTGAGAAGAAGTTTAGGGAAAAAAGGATTTAAAAAATTATGTTCTTAAAAGTGACATAATAGTTGTGTTATTCACTTTGTAATGAACTAAAATGGAAATATTGTCATTCAAATTATTTTTATTTATAGAATTATGTTATTCCTTTTGAGACGGACTAATAAGAAAGAGTCTCATATAAAAAAGTATCAAATTTGCTCATCTATTATACGAAATTGAGCAACTATTAAACACTTAGCTAAATATTATCTATCCGTTGGGGAAGAAAATCACATCTTTTCTCTTGCCTTCTAATCAAGTTGCAACTTCAAGATAATCATAAGTCAAAGTTAAAAGCTGAGGGCTAAATTTGAATAACAATTTAGATTCGTGAAGTTCACTAATTTTAATTTATAATTAATGCCAAAAGAAAATACATGACTGATTTGCTAATAGAAAAAATATAAATGGACCAAAAGTATAATCGAGGACAAACTAAAATAATTTAAAATAGTATTTCGGCAAATTTGGATAAAGTTTAAAGAAGAGCTAAAAAATAAATAGTACGCAATAGGTTATAGTGATTGCGAAAGAGACATGAAAAGTATAAATCTCCTTACCCCCTCTCTCTCTCTCTCTCTCTCTCTCTCTATATATATATATATATATATATATATATACACACACTATATTAAAAGTACGAAGGCCCTTAGCTAAATATCATTCGTCTTTTTTACCCTTTAGAAATAGATTTCACATTATACAAATTAGTTGTATGGGATAAAATATATTCATATTTTATAATCGCACGAGAAAGCGACACGTGGAACAGAAGGCAGAAGATAGCTAAACCCCGTAGAAAATAATACTGATAATGACAATATTACAGCATTAAGTGAATGATCCGTTACAGATAATATGACATTCACCGCCCACCATTACACAACCTTCAATGGCCCTCATAGTTATCATTAAAGAGGAGCTTAATCCTAGGACCTTGCTCCCTAGGTCCAGCTATAAATAGTGAGCTCTATATCATTGTAAAGGACACGAATTTTCTGACAAGCATACACTATATTCTATAAAAAAAACCTCAATTATATTTTATTTTCTTGCTTATTTGTATTGTTCTTATTGCTCCCGGTAGCTCTGCGCCCGGAATCACGATATCTACCGTCTATTTTAATTTTAAGGCTAAGTCTTTTATTTCTGCTTAATTCATCTATTATTTTTGGATCAAATTAATTCACTTGTCTATAAACCACGTATAAATTCAAATGTATTGTTTTACGAGTAAACAGTTTGGCACCCACCGCGGGGCCTAGACAGTTGTGTAATTGAATTGATCCCTTCATCTGTTACTAACTTGTTTGATTCTTTGTTCTTAGCAAAGATCATTAAAAATGACAGATAATGGTGTTAACAACACACACAACGTTGAGGCCCAAGGAAATCAGCCTCAGCAAGAGGATTAAATCAGTGATATCCGCAACGAGGGGAACGATGCCACAGTGGCCCACGGCGGCCGATATCCGCGACATGTTCAGGAGGAAACTCCTAATGATTCTGAAGAAGAGCACGTCGTCGAAGAAGTTAGGGTCTTGCAAGAGCAATAGGAGGCCATTATAGGCCATCTCACACGACATGATAAGGTCATGACGGAACTGAAGCAGGCGTTGTCAGACGATTCCGACAACACGAATGGGCGAGGCCTAGTTCTCCCCGGTGCTCCCGCGAACTAAGTGACAACACGAATGGGTGAGGTCGGCTCCGATGAGGCCGGGGGGGAACGGATCCAGTCACAACAACAAGAGTGATCCCTTTAAAATAACTCATGCGATTTATGAGGGAAGTAAATGCCCGAATGGATCAAATTTTGGGTGCACCACAAGTGCTGAAAGGGACGAACTCAAAGAAGCACACACAATTGCCGTACAAACCAAGCGCGACACCAGAACTGATCCCGAAGCGGTTTAAAATGCCCAACGTGCCGAAGTATGATGGGACTTCAGATCCTCAGGAGCATATCACCACCTTTACAATGACGGTGAAGGGAAACGATTTATTTACCCACGAGATTGAGTCCGTTTTACTGAAGAAATTCTGGGAGAATCTTACGATGGGAGCCCTGACGTGGTATTCGCTTTTGCTCGAGCATTCCATAGACTCCTTTGAAATGCTTGCAGATTCTTTCATTAAGGCACATGCTGTGGCTAGAAAAGTACAGGCCTAAAAGGCCGATATATTCAGGATTGCACAAGGAGAGTCCGAGTTACTGCGGGAGTTTGTAACCAGGTTCTAGAAGGAAAGGATGTTGCTACCACCTGTTCCGGATGAGTGGGCGGCTGAAGCATTCACCAAAGGCCTGAATTCGAGAAGTTCCAACGCTTCCCGGAAATTGAAAGAAAGTTTGCTCGAGTTCCAGGCAACAACTTGGGAGGATGTTCACAATCGGTATGAGTCAAAGATAAGGATTGAAGGTGATCAACTCGGTTTCTCGGCGTCGGTTAAGGGTCGAGACCGGGAGAAGAATAAAGAAAAATCGAAAGACGATTTTGATACAAATCGACGGTCTTTGAGGAGTTGGTTTTTGCCCTATAAATGGGCCGAAGGACGTGGCAAAGGTTTCCGGTCAGAAGATAAATTCGCTACCAATAGAAGAACCGATCGCGGCCGAAATAACAGGTCATTGCAGAACAAGGAAACGTTAGATTCTTCCTACCCGAGACTTTCCGAATACAACTTCAATGTCAGCTTAGTGGAGATGATATCGGCTATGAGGAACATTAAAGATGCACGGTTCCCGAAGCCAATAAGATCTGATCACGACCAGGGGATCCTAATTTATGGTGCGACTACCACGAGAGAAACGGTCACCGGACTTGGGACTGCCGGCATCTACGCGAATAGGTGGCGACATTGCTGAAAAACGACCATGTCAAAAAAGTTTTAAGCGACCAGGGTAAAAAAACTACCGTCGCTATCGTGATAATGCAGAGCCGTCAAAAGCAGGAGAAGATCCCCCACGCCTGACGATCAACATTATTTTCGAAGGGAACGAGATTAACGGGGTTACATTTTCAGCAGTGAAAAAGACGAAGGTATTAGTGACCCAGAACAAAAGACTCTGGGAAGTTGCTGAAGATGACATTACTTTTACAAAGGAAGACGCGGATGGACTGCTACTACCGCATAACAGCACCCTGGTAATCTCTCTAAATGTCTTAGATTTTAAAATTAAACGTGTTTTGGTGGATCCAGGATGTTCGGCCAATATTATCCAATGGAGAGTGTTGGAGCAAGACAAGCTCACTGGAAGTGTCATTCCGGCCACAAAACTCCTCGTCGGGCTCAATCTGGCAAGCGTGGCAACTCGGGGAGAGATCTTGCCGCCCATGAATGTTGAGCGGGTGATGAACACAACCCTTTTCGAGGTAGTGGATGGCGATATGGGTTATAATATCATCTTAGGGAGACCGTAGTTGCACGAAATGAAGGCAGTGCCATCAACATATCATTAGTTGCTGAAATTTCCAACTACAAAGGGAGTTAAACAAATAAGAGGTGATCAACCGGTAGCAAGGGAGAAGAATGCAATCTCAGTCTCCAGTAGGAAAGGGAAGGAGCATGTGACATAGCAATTACAGGCAAGATACTTACCTCAAAGAAGCTAAACCGATACTCTACAATGACCTTCTCGTGTGAAGCAATCCGTACAGCTCAAATCTAGCAAAAATAACTTAATATCATAAATAAAAACCATAGGAAACAATCCTGGATAATAAAGCATCGATCTTTAATGAAAACTAAAAAGTCAACCTCGGGCTCGCACCTCGAAACCTGACAAAATTCATAAAATTCGAACACCCATTTCGATACGAGTCCAACCATACCAAAATTATCTCATTCCGACATCAAATCGTCCTTCAAATCATCATTTTATATTTTTTGAATGTTTATACAAAAATTCTCATTTTCTCCCATTCAAATCACTAATTTAATGTTAAAAACAAAGATGGAATCATGAAATATAATTTATTCAGGATAAAGAACACTTACCCCAATCTAAACCGTGAATAAACCCTCCAAAATCACCCAAAACCGAGGTCTACAACTCAAGATATGATAAAAATGGCCAAACCCTCGAGATATAATGATGCTGCCCAGGGATTCCGCATCTCCGGACCAAAAATGCGCACCTACGCTCTTGCTTTTGCGAGCCAATACCCACACCTGCGGTTTTCACTTACCATACCAGAACGCGCACCTGCGCAAAACGGGTCGCACTTGCGACACCATAGGAGTGCCCAAACAACCGCAGAAGCGGCATCCTGCACATATGCGATCCTAAGCGGTAGAAGCAACCATCACACCTGCGCGCCTATATCCGCATAAGGGAAGCTCTCGCCCAGGCCTCAATGTCTGAAAAGCAACACAAAATACGTAGAAGCGGCCCCGCACCTGCTCTCCAAAATGCGCAGATGCGACGCACCAGAACTAGACTTTCCCAAAAATATGGAAACAATCTGAAACTCGTCTGAAATACTCCGGGGGCCCTCGAGACCCCGTCCGAACATACCAAACAAGTTCTATAACATAACGCGGATCTGCTCGAGGCCTAAAATCATATCAAACAACATCAAAACGATGAATCGCACATCAAATCGATCTTAATGAACTTATGAACTTTCAATTTCTACAACGCGCGCCGAATCATATCAAATCAATTCGGAATAACCTCAAATTTTGCATGCAAGTCCCAAATGACATAACAGAGCTATTCCAACTCTCATAATCGCAATCTGAGCCCGATATCCACAAAGTCAACTTTCGGTCAAACCGCTCAACCTTCCAAATTTTCAACTTTTCAATTTTTGCCAAAATGCATCAAATCAATCCACGGACCTCTAAATCCAAATCCGGGCATACGCCTAAGTCCAAAATCACCATACGAAGCTATTGGAGTAATCAAAACACCATTCCGGAGTGGTCTACACGTCAACTTTTACTACTTAAGCTTCTAAAGCAAGAATCATCCTTCTAAATCAATCCCGAATCATATGAAAATAGAACTCGACCACACACGTAAGTCATAATACATAAAACGAAGCTACTTGAGACCTTAATCCACCGAAAGGGACGCTAATTCTCAAAATGACCGGTCGGGTCGTTACATCTATATGCTTGATAAATTAGACAATAATGATAAATAATATATGTCGCTCCCTGTTTTCTCGCGAAAGTAGATTTCGACGGGTGACAACTCTTTTAAAAGAGATTAAAGATAGGAGTCGCCACCTAACGATTTTAAAGGTTCGTCATGGCACCTATTTATCAATAACTCCGGTTAAACTAGTCTGCGCAACTAAAGATCGAGTAAGGATTGCAATTACCTCGAAGAGAAAATGTTAGGCACTTTTCGAGGTCCACAATGGTAGTTTACGACCGAATTCTAAACTAAAGTGATTACTTATTACTTCTAAATATAGCTAGATGATTAAACACGCCAATTTATTATTAATTAGACTATGTAAGATAAATGTAAAAATAAAATAAGAAGAAAAAGGAAAGACAACATTTGGATAAAAAGTAGGTTCTAATATAATCCTCAGATAAATGAAATAGCAGATGCAATTTAGAAAGAAGAAATACAGGCTTTCGCTTAAGGAAACTCTACGAACATATACATTTACAAGACATAAGCTACAACATTATTAAGGGGTGAGTGACACAGTTACCCACAAAAATAAAATTATTTATCCTTATCTATCCATTTATTTTACTACCCATCAAACTAATTACATTTCCTACCCATAGTAGTGTTTGTGGGAAATTTTCTCTTTTTTCTTCAATTCTTTTTTATTTCTATGCTTCTTTTCTTTTTTCCTTTTTTTCTTTCTTTTCTCCTTTTCTTTTTTCTCGTTTTCTTCTTATTTTTTTCTTTTTTCTCTTTTTCTATTCATTTATTTTTGCCCAAATCGTATTTTTGTTATTTTTACCATAACTTATTTCACACTCAATTTTTGACTCCTGCTTTATTTCTTTTTCTTCTTATTTATTTTCTTTATTTCTTGTTCCTTTTCTAATTCTATTTAACTCCTTTTTTCTTTTATTTTCTTTATTTCTTGTTCCTTTTCTAATTTTATTTAACTTCTTTTTATATATTCTTTTTCTCTTCATAATCTAATTTTATTTAATATTTTCACCATTTTTTATTATTCTTTTTTTTATACAATAAGAAAAAATAACTAATATAGTAAATATTTGTTCACTTTTTTTTAATATAACTAGTATAATATACCTTTTGTCTTTTTTCTTATTTTTTAATTCAATTATTAAACTGAAATAATATCAGTTGTCACTTGATGTAATTCACTGAATATCACACTGACTGCTGTTGAGCACCATAAATTACATAATCAAATTCTAAAAATCAACACGTGATTGCCATGCAATCCTTGATCTCCTTCCCTACAAATATAAGTACACACTCTACTATTAGCAGTAACACAACTAATTATGGAGCAAGAAAATATAATCTACGGCCACCAAATCTTCATATATAATAGTTAGAATAGAAATGATAATAAAATATTAGAAAATGCAATAAAAGTATAAGTAGCAAAAAAGACTTCTAGTACCATATGATACCAATATGGTATACATATATACCAACAGAGTGTCACGACCCAAATCGATGGGCTGCGACGGGCACCCGGTACTTTACTCAACCGAGTACCAATATAACGTATCTTTCTTATTATATCATCATAGGTAAGTGGGCCAGAAGGGGGTCATGAGATAAACAGAGTAAACATGAGGGAATTACCCGACATAGAATGACCCAACCTGATATAAAAACCCATACACGTGACATACGGGCCTATAAGGCCAACATGACCATTTATAAACTCAAAACATAGGTCGATAAGGCCATACAAATACCCATATACATAACATCTGTCTACAAGCCTCTAAGAATACATAATTATCATAAAGGTCGGGACAAAGCCCCGCCATACCAATCAATACATGTCCTAATGATACTGACCAAATAGCAACTCCGGAGCAAATGGAGCGCACCAACATCTTCCGCTGAGCTGATAGCCTACTTGGAGGGCTCTCAACCTGTCTATCGGGACCTGCGAGCATGAAACGCAGTGTCCCCAGACAAAAAGAACATCAGTACAAATAATATACCGAGTATGTAAGGAATGAATATCAGTAAATAATAGACATTAGAAACATGGACTAAAAGACTCAACATGTAAGTCTGAATAACTCTGTGAATAAATAATATTTACAATGTCATGCATATGCGTACAAATATCATACCATGCATAGGTATATACGTACATAACATCATCAAGCCTTTGAGGGCATCTCATCATAACATCTCGGCCACTATGGATAAATCATCAATATATACCAGCTGATCAGGTGGTGGTGCGTATATAACGCCATAACCATTTTCCATATCCCATATACATATACACGCGTATATAAGGCCATTTTTTCATGGGTCAATATACATGAATGCAATGCATTATAAGTACGTCAATAAAATCTTTTGGAGTGTCATAAGACCATTATTCCTCTGATTAATATCATGAAATAGACTTTATCAAATTACGTATTTTCTGAGACCCATGAACAGATGATAGAATAATAAGACTTATGGAAAAACAAGAATATACACATCTCTAGCATTTCTACGAATAGAGTAATTTATGGAAGTTGTGCATTTGCTCGTTTCGTTTGTATCGTATAGATTATGTCAAAGAGAAAGAAAGGATAGCCTTAACATACCTGAGTCGATTCTCTTGACAATCCTCTAACACACGTTAATTGCGACAAAATACGGAACAACTTATATGAAAAGATTGAAGCAATAATGTTTCTTATGCAAAGACCATCTTGGCTGAAATTGTTTCTTAAGTAACTATGAAATGGGAAGCTCGAATGAAGCTCTTAGAAAATGACGTTTCTGATGTTATGGAAAGTTTTGTTGAAATTCTTTCATAAGATATTATAGTTGTTATCCTTAACTTTTTAGGTTGCCCCACATAATTAAGCTTGGTGTCACACTTCTTTCTCAAAGTGTGACACCTTGCAACCTTTTATATTTAGTCATTAAATGGAAGGGATGATTGTCACGTTGGGGGAGGGGTTAAATCTTATCCCACTCTTTAATTAATTATCCAATAATTAATCAATTATCCACATGATTATGAATTATCTCAAATTACATAAAATACTACTCACGTTTAATACACTTTATGTACCCTACTATCATGGTCATGGGGTACCTTGTATGGTACTAGTCCATAAATACTGGGTATTATAGCTTGGACCATATTTTATCCCAAAATGTCACACTTCGGTGAAACTCATTTTTTCGATTCGCTTACCCTTTTACCTTCACGAATTTACTTATCGCTTACTTGAAATAGCATGACACTAATAAACTCAAACTAATCTCATTTTCGAGCTTTCATCAATTTACTTATGGCGTACCTTTACGTATGAAAATATGGGGTGTAACATCATTCCCCCCTTTGGAATATTCATCCTCGAATGTTGACTAACGCATTTATCATAATCTATAGCTCTTGTGAATAATTTAGTACTCTTCTTGCCATCTAGGCAATGGTTCTGTGAATAAATCCAAAGTCCGGGGTATTCCCACATGTAGGTCTCTTTCTCATACCACAACCTGTGGTGGAATTCATTCAATCTTGTAACTCTTGCTACTTTCTGTCATGCAGCCTGTACGACATTTTCCTTATATGTGCGCTTATGCGACTCTTCCCTTCAGTTGTTAGCCAATCTCTAGGCCTTACTTTGTAAACATATATAGAGCTTGACAAGATGTCCCTCTGGGCATCTATAGGTATAGTAAAGTTCTTCGCTTGGTACTTTGTTTAACTTACGAATATTGCTATACCTTATTTCACAGATCCGTTATCCATCCGTATGACTTTACTGCATCAAGGTAGGTCATATTATACCATAACTCTTACTTCGATTTATCGTTACTGAGGTCTGCTACCAAACTCCATGTTACTCTCGTTGCTCATCATATATGTATAAATCTAAGTCCTTTAACGCTTCTTCATTACTGTTCATCTTAAGACTGATGGCCTAATCTCATCTCATACTTTGTAACTTGTATCCATCCATTGTTGATTCACCTCAATGTTGATCTGCAATCTACCACTTGAAGATTTGAAACTTCTTACGTAATACATTGCCGCTAAGGCCCGCGTCTCATCGGGGAACATCTCAAATGATTAGACGGATCCACCTAGGGCGATGCCATACTTCCATAACCGTATTTTATAGTGTCCCAATGTGACTCACCTTACATGGGTATTTTAATCCCGTACAATTCATGAAATCCTCTTCAAGTCATTACTCAATCGAAGGCCTAAATGTCATCCGTTATCTATCATAATTACACCCTTATTCTACTACCAGGGCAGTATTCCATCTCTTCTAAGACTCCTTTGAGTTCATTCGGCTATACTGAACTTTCTATAACTTAGAGAAACCACAAACTCTCTTGTTTTCATGGGCTTAATCTTGAGGACTTATCCATATTCGTTACCTTTTCACTTGCCCTTTTTCTTATCCTTACTCTTGTCTTTCAAAAACCTTGTCGCTCTACCATACTTTATCATGCGATTTACACATATCATTTACACTACTCGTAACCTTCCTTCAACAGTCCATGCTGATTTCTTATTACTCCGGTGTCTAACTTTTCCTTTTGGTACTCACGTTAAAGTCACGAACTTATTTCTCAAAATGAGGATATGACTTTATGGCCTTTACTCTTTTGTTATCTCAAGGCCTGTCACCTCTCGTCATTTCCTTCACTTGACTATAGACTCTGTAATACTGTCATCTTTTTTATCTACCGTTGTCATCCATGTATCACATCATACTCATAATGCTTCATTAACTCTCTTCTTATTTACCGCTAACATTTATGTCTATCACTTTATTCTGAAAACTCGAACAAGACATTCATTTGCTTTTAGCTCCCCTTGCTCCATTTACTAGCTCTTCAGGTTGCCTAACATTCTTTCTCCACTAGGGACGGGAGCTACACTAAAGTAATATTTATCCCTTCAAGGCTTCCAGTGCCTATCTTTGTAGTATTCATATTTAGCTGTACTATTTTAGAGTGCACCCTCTAGGTGTCTCACAAGTAGATCTATTAGCACATTTGCAATATCCTCCGGAAATGTCAGCTAACGCTAACAATCCATCCACCATTTTGGGTTACCCTAACCCCAGCTACATCTTGGCATCCTGCATTATCTTATACTAATTCTATTAGCCCTCATAGGCCATAAATGAGATGGGTGTGGCCAATTGTACATACCTATATTATTGTTGAAGGTAACTCAAAAGGCTTATATTCCTCTGCGATAATCTTCATTAGTTGGGTAGCTCGTACCCTTTTTTATCTTGCTTCTTTTACTTGCCGAAGCTTGTATCTATCTTCTGAATCTCTCATTACCTTTAACCATAGGGGTGGATAGATATTCCTGCCTTAAGGCTCCTTATCAAAAGGCTTACACGTCTTAGTATACACATGATCTACTGAAGACCTTACATTTACTCATCTATGTATCATTAAAAAACGAGTTCCTCTGACTAAACTATTTCATAGCCACATGCAATAGAACCAACAGTCTTTCTACATGTAGGCATCGTCGTATTATGAATAAGATAGAGTTTAGAAAATTGAGTTCCTACAACTGAGCTCTACCACACGATCTAGAGTAAGAAGAAAGAGTGACAGTCCTAAATGCCCTATAGCCTCCTGCTTATAAGTGTGGTGCACAACACACCCATAAACAAGACTCTACTAGACACGACTTGTAGACTCCCTAGGACAGAACTACTCTGATACCACTTTTGTTACGACCCAAACCAATAGGCTGCGACGGGCACCCGATGCCTTACTCAACAGAGTACCAATGTTACATATCATTCTTATCGTACTGTCATTGGCAAATGGGCCAAACGGGCCGTCAAGGGCTAACCAGAATAAACATAAGGGAATACTCAATATAAGATGACCCAATCTGACATAAAAACTTAGACATGTGACATAGGGCCTATAAGACCAAAATTACATTGAACATAGGCCGATAAGGCCATACAATCTTTCACGTATACAACATATGTCTACAAGGCACTAAGGATACATAATTGTCATAAAGGTCGGGACAGATCCTCGTCATACCAATCAATATATGTCCTAATCATACTGACAAAATAGCAACTTCGGAGCAAATATAGCGCACCGACATCTTCTGCTGAGTTGATAGCCTACATTGAGGACTCTCAACCTGTCTATCGGGACCCGCAGGCATGAAACGCAGTGTCCCCAGGAAAAAAGGGACGTTAGTACAAATAATGTACCGACTATGTAAGTAAATAAAAATCAGTAAGTAATAGACATGAGAGAAACATGGAGTAAAAAACTCAACATGTAAGTCCGAATAACACTGTGAATCATTTCATATTTATAGTGTCATGCATATGCGTATAAATGTCATACCATGCATAGGTATATGCGTTCATAACATCATCAAGCCTCTGAGGGCATCCCATCATATCATCTCGGCCATTGTGGGCAAATCATCAACGTATACCGGCTGATCATGTGTTAATGTACATGTATAAACGAATGAAATGCATATGAAATACGTCAATAAAATCTCTCGGAACGTCATAGGACCATTATGCCTTTGATTAATGTCATAAAATAAAATTATCAACTGACGTATTTTCTGAGACCAATGAATAGATGATAGAATAATTAGACACATAGGGAATCAAGAATATAGATACCCCTAGTATTTCTATGAATAGAGTCATTTATGAAAGTTGCATATTTTTCTCGTTTCATTTGTATCATTTGGGTCATGCCAAAAGGAAAGAAGGGATAGCCTTAACATACATGAATCGATTCTCTTAAAAATCCCTCTAACACATGTAAATTACGATAACACCTAACAGTGGATCGAAGTAGGGGAAAAATCATATGATATTCTTTGAGAAAGATTGCACCGTATTACCTTAGAATCGCAAAATCCTGTTGCCATAACATTACGTAGTCTCGTATGGTTTTTGTAGCAAAATCCACGTTGCTAACATTTTTTTTAATGAGTTGCTATAGTATTAAGTAATATAACTCATATGAATTTTGCTGAAGAAAATCGTTTATTGTAGCTTTTGCCATAAGCATCTCAATTTGCTATTTTGAGAGATCTTTTACATTTTACAAGACTAAGCCACCACATCCTTTAATTGTGACACCTATCTTATGCACTTTAAGAGTCACATTTTGTATCTTTGATGTTTGTTCCAATTGCTGCCATGTTTTTGGCTTATTAAGTATATCCAAAATTACTTAATTAGCTTAATTACTTAGTTAATCTCCCACTAAAAATTCATAACCAGTTATCCATATAATTAAGAATTATCTCAAATTACTTAAAATATTGCTCATTTTTAGCACACTTTATACACCTCACTATCATGGTCATGTGGTACCTTGTATGGCACTAGCCCATAACTACGGGGTATTATAGCTTGGACCGTATTTTATCCCAAATTGTCAAACTTCGACGAAACTCATTTTCTTCGATTTGCTTACCCTTTTGGAGTCACGAACATATTTATCGAAATGAGGATACATAATTGTCATAACGGTCGGGACAGAGCTGTCACGACCCAAAACTAACCCCTGTCGTGATTGCGCCTATCATGGAACTAGGCAAGCCGACTCATTTCCAAAACAAAATGATATTTTCATTTCAAAGTTAATTTCAAGGTTATTTAACATAAAACCTCCACTAAAAGAGTTCAAATCAAAGAAAAACAGAAGTGCAGAAAAGAAAAAGCCCGACATCGGGGTGTCACTAGTCATGAGCACATACTACAATTTGTCTAACAATATCAAGGCTAACTCAGCCCGAAAAATAGCTAAATACAACTAGAGGAAGATAAGAGAGAGAAGAGCAGGGCCTGCGATCGCCAAACAGCTACCTTGCTATCTCCAAGAAAAGTCTGCAACCAGAACACTCAATAACAGCTACCATGTCAAGCTATACCTGGATCGGCACACAAGGTGCAGGGAGTAACGTGAGTACGCCAACTCAGTAAGTAACAACAATAAATAAAAACTGAGCAGTAGTGACGAGCAATAAAGCATATAACGTTCATATCAGGAAATCTCAGTAAAATACCACATGCTTTTAAAAATCAGGATTTGAATCAAACATCTCGTTTAAACCTAGTTCCAATAAAAATCATTTTAAAGGCATTTTTTCAATAGTTTTTCAAACAAAGGCTCAATGCAAAGGTGAGCAAAAAAAAATAATGAAATCATAAATAGCCACTCGGGCAAACCTCACAGTCACTCGTGCCACTCGGGCATACCTCACAATCACTCTTGCCACTCGGGCATACCTCACAATCACTCTTGCCACTTGGGCATACCTTACAATCACTCATGCCTCCCAGTCACTCAGCACTCGGCACTCGGCACTCGCACTCAGTAGGTACCTGCGCTCACTGGGGGTGTGTACAGACTCAAGAGGGGCTCCTTCAGCCCAAGCGCTATAATCTGCACGGAAAACTCACGTGCGATAGTAATAAAGTATGCTGCAGGCGGGCAGCCCCGATCCACACTCATCCTCACCAATCAGGCCCTCAGCCTCACTCAGTCACAAGTATGCTACAAGCGGGCAGCCCCGATCCACACTCATCCTCACAAATCAAGCCACTCGGGCATTTCAGTAAAACAGGGCATTCGGCCCAAAATATTTATATACATCAAAATAGAGTCATAAAACTGAGTTATGCAGTAAACAAGTATAAACATGACTGAGTATAGATTTTCAATCGAAAACAATGAGAGGATGGTAAGAAACAGCCCCTAAGGGTCCAAACAGCATTGGCGCAAGGCCCAAACATGGCATTCAGGCCAATTTACAAAAATTCTTTCTAAAACAAATAAGTATCATATGGTTTCAACAAAGTATGCAACTTTACAGTTGTTACGGGACGGACCAAGTCACAAATTCCCAATAGTGCATGCCCACACGCCCGTCACCTAGCATGTGCATCACCTCAAAATAATAGAATGATACGAAATCCAGGGTTTCATACCCTCAGGACTAGATTTACAATCGTTATTACCTCAAACCGGTCAAATCTCTCCCCCGCAATGCTCTTGCCTCTGGACTCGGCCTCCAAATGCTCCAAATCTATTCACAATCAGTATAATACCATCAATATACGCTAATAGAATGAATTCCACAAGAAAAGCTTCAAAATTAGACCAAAACCCGAAATTGGCTCAAATATCGCTTGTAGGGCCCACGTCTCGAAACCCGACAAAAGTTACAAAATCTGAAAGCCCATTCAACCACGAGTCTACTCATATAAATTTTACTAAAATACGACCTCAACTCGACCCTCAAATCTACAAATCTTATTTCCAAATTTCTAAGTTCCAATCTCCGATTTACACCTCAAAATCATGTAATCTAGTCGGATTATTCAAGGATAATTCAATATTATGGAGTAGAAATGATTACAAGGGACTTACCTCAAGTTTTCTTTGAAAGTATATCCAAAAATTGCCTCTCCTCAAGCTCCAATCTGTCAAAAATGGCAAATGGGACGAAGCCTCCATTTTTATAATTCTGCCCAGACATCCTCAGTTCTGCCTCGATCTTGGCCTTCGATCGAGGTCCTCGATCCTGATTCTCGGTCTTGTGCCTCGATTATGTCTTCTTCCCAGCCTTCGACCGTGACCCTCGACCCTGGGCTCGATCATGCCTTCGATCGTGACCCTCGACCCTGGGCTCGATCATGCCTTCGATCGTGACCCTCGACCCTGGGCTCGATCATGCCTTCGATCGTGACCCTCGACCCTAGGCTCGATCATGCCTTCGATCGTGACCCTCGACCCTGGGCTCGATCATGCCTTCGACCGTGACCTTCGACCCTGGGCTCGATCATGCCTTCGACCGTGACCCTCGACCCTGGGCTCGATCTGGGGGCTCGATCTTGGCTTACATCTGGGCTCGATTTCTGGGCAGAAGCAATTTCCAACAGATGGAAATTACAACAGTTGTTCTAGTTCAATTTTTGATCCGTTGACCATCCGAAACTCACCCGAGGCCCTCGGGACCTCAACTAAATATACCAACAAGTCCTAAAACATCATACAAACTTAGTCGAATCCTCAAATCACCTCAAACAACGCTAAAACCATGAATTACACCCCAATTCAAGCCTAATGAACTTTGAAATTTCCAATTTCTACAAACAACTCCGGAACCTATCAAATCACGTCCGATTGACCTCAAATTTTGCACACAAGTCCAAAATGCCATAACAGAGGTATTCCAATTTTCAGAATCGGATTCCGACCCCGATATCAAAAAGTCAAAAAATTAAACTTTCGGCATTTCAAGCCTAATTCCTCTACGGACCTCCAAATAATATTTCGGACACGCTCCTAAGCCCAAAATCACCATATGGAGCTATTGGAATTATCAAAATTCAAATCCGAGGTCGTTTACACATAGGTCCATATCCGGTCCACTTTTCTAACTAAAATTTTCAATTATGAGACTAAGTGTCTCATTTCACTCCGAGTTCCTCCCGGATTCGAACCCACTAACCCGATATAACATAATATAGCTGAATAACACAAAAAGAAGTAGAAATGGGGAAAATGGGGTTATAACTCTCGAAACGACCGACCGGGTCGTTACATCCTCCCCCTCTTAAATATCCGTTCGTGCTCGAACGGGTCTAGAAACACACCTGGAGTCTCGAATAGGCGTGGATATCTACTTTGCATCTCCCGCTCGGTCTCCCAGGTGGTCTCCTCCACAGGCTGACCCCTCCATTGCACCTTCACTGAAGCTATATCCTTTGACCTCAACCTTCGAACCTGCTGATCTAAAATAGCAACTGGCTCCACATCATAAGTCATATCACCCTCCAACTGGACCGTGCTGAAATCCAAAACATGGGACGGATCTCCAATATACTTCCGGAGCATGGAAACATGAAACACTGGATGCACACTCGACAAGCTGGGTGGCAAGGCAAGCTTATAAGCCACCTCTCCTATCCTCTGAAGCACCTCAAAAGGCCCAATGAACCGGGGGCTCAACTTGCCCAGTCTAATGACATGACACATCAATACAATCTAAAGCCACAACCCGTGCAATCCGTGCACCAGATAGCAACATTCCAAATGTACCCAATCGTAACAATGACCCAAACAGGAGAACCATTCCACAAGCTCGACAAGTACCACCCTGATGCAATGCTAAGAACCCAGCACACACCGCAGAACCATAACACACGAATCTTACACGAGGGATCATATTTACACATAACTCTGTTGCAATACGCGACCCTATCCAAATACTGGTCCATATGAAACACATCAAGTCACCCTGCTAAAAATCAATAACCATGCGCAATTCGACATCAAGTACCCAAAGTGCATTACCATAACCACAGAGAAGCAAACGACACCATGCCATATAAAACCCGAAAGAACACGACCAATACGTCATCAACTAAGAAATATCCAATGCTATTCTCGCTCAAATTCTGCTATAAGGCCATAATAGAACCGCACCATATGTGCATATAACCACGAATCCCAACTCCTCGTAGCCTAGAAGTGTAACTCACCGATCATTTCAGAGCAAGAATAAGCTTCACATCAATTGAATGGCACATCCTTCAACAATAGTAGTATGGAGCCAATCAATCCGGTTCGGTGTAGAATACACATCCTAATTGGGCCTACCAATGGGCCCCGAATCAACTATGGTCAGGCACCAATAGATAAACAACCTCAGAAAGTCCACAATGACGGAATCATAACACCTTCTATCATCTGGCTAGCTCCGGCCACAACTTCACAGTCCACCACCATGAAACAATCTGCTCATGAGAACTCCCAATCTTCAATTCCATAGAACACATGAACCACCCTATTTAATTCCACCTCCATCGCCCGAATGCCTAACACCTCTCTCATACACAATCCTCCCACGATAAATACTTTGAAACTTCTTCCGTGCCACCTGGCAAAAATTTGAATATCAACAATCGATCAACCAGGAGAGTGCCGCAATACCAGCGAAGTACCCATAAATCAAAACACACTGCCCCTTCTGAAATGTACACTCTCATCAAGCTATACCAGATAGTAATATCATTTACCTAGTCATCGAAAATTGTTCATGCTGCCTAAGAATTTATGTCCTTCCCTTCAGAACTGAACTATGACCTGGTACATGTAAATCCTATTCCCGCACAACACACCACATCTATTATGCCATCATGTGACAAACATAAGAATTCCATTATCAACTCTGAGTCACTAGCAATTACATACCTTATTAGTCAGAAACCTCTTTCTTGCTTCTTTCTAGGAGAAAATCATAACACACAACCCGCTCCGTACATCGGTAGAAATTATCCGGTTTAAACCATGGTAAAACCCATCATGAACACTTTGAAATCCATTTGCACATAATCAAGCTATCTGAACCGAATTCCTCTAACTTCACCAAGCCACACAGGTTGCCAAATCCGGGAGCATTGCCACGAAGCACCTGTAGATACTAGCCACGTCATAAGTACATAAATAACCGATCATACCCATTACTGTGCTAACGCATCCTACTACCAAGTTGTCCTATTTCTCCAAGTTCTTGCTAAATTGCCTTCAAATTGCTACTTTTTCCTTGTTAGAACACTACTATCCTTAACTAAAACTTACCCCACGAACTCTAGCATAGAATCACGCCGCCCTAAAGCTTATAAGCCGCCGAATTCCCTTTTTATGTATTCGAAAGGCTCCACAACCAAAAATGCTTACTCCGAAGAGATTTTATGTGAACCTAAAACTGTTTCCTTCACCTTCTTAATACTGAAATACATAATTCACAATGATATAAGATGCCACGAGTCTCAACACCGTTCAATGCAACTCCCAGTTTTCTAGACATATTTATAAATCTTGAATCCATTGTACCCATTCTTGAGAGTCATCCACTCTACTCAAATCTCGAATTAACCGACCAAACGGACCGAAATGACCCGTGCCCCGTTAGCACACCAAAATCCAAGGGAAATAAAGCGTAACCCACATTCCTACGCAACCGAGCAAATTCCCGCTCCATGTACACTACATTCTTCGTGAATAACCACTCAATTATTTTATGGTCCTCCTATAACCATAGAGTGTAATACAACTTGTGTCCAGAAATTCTTTTACCCGAGTCATCCTCGATCTCGACCTCTACAAGTCATAACTGATTCACTGGTATACCCCGAACCGAAACTAATATGACCCATAACCGTGCAATCAACTCGTCGATAGCAGACTCCCCCACTTAACCTTAAGCTGCAATTATATAAAATTAGAACCCGTAAGGATTTCTCCTTCTCAATTACCAAGATCTCGCACCATTAACCCACCAGACTTTTCGAAGTCTTTTATTAAGCATTTCATGAACATTCTGAATCTCCAACCAAAATCACACACGCGACCTCCTACCGGGTTGCAAGTAATATTCCTCGCAAAGCTTCATCAACATCACACTACCGCTAGTTGCACACATGAGATAACCCACCTGTGGAATTCCTTACCGACATCTACCAATGACACTGCACTGAGTGCAACGACCACCAAATCCGTAAATTCTCCTGAGTTCATGCTTGCCCACCATTTGTATAAGTCTGCACTTTCCCTATTGACATCAACTATACGTCAACAATACATTCCGAACTCAAGTCATATTGCACCTAACACAATAATAAGATCTCCACGACTCGATTCATTTCAAACACACTCCTTTATGCTGTATTAAATTTTTCCTTTGTACACTAACCATCACTCCAAATAGAGTCTGCAGGCCGATTCACATACTAACACGATTCCAAACCATTCTACACTTTCTCAAGGCACACGACTACCCCACTAGTGAATTCATATGCTAATCTGTCACTCTTACTTCGGTTAAATCATCTCCTTTAAGAAACTTCTCAACCTCTACTTCTCCTACTTGACCTGCTAGTACTTCAACCACCGCGAAACACTTCCCGTTATGTCTTCCCTCATACTTTTCTACCCAACCGCTGCATCAAATCGAAATGTATCTCTGTCGCACCTGAACCAATAAAATGTTACCGACTCTAAGTCTCTTAAAAGATTATCTTTCCCGAGCCATCATCATCAAAATTCCCATTCGCAACCACCATTACTACACAACCATTTACTCTTCTTGAGTTCAAACTCATTGACAGACATGAGAATTTAATTTGCCCCAAAATTTAACAACGTGAAAGATCCTTCAAAACATTCACACTCGAGATTGTACGTCGCATCAAAATGAAAATCCAAGCACCCAATGGCCTTCCTTTACATTCAAAGAAAACACTTCTCGTCACATTCACATAGTCTTAACACTTCCAGCAGTTACGTCATACTCACCACAAAGCCATTCCACTGCTCATCGAGCCACAATCCAACTCGTAGGGACATTATCAGACATATGAGTCCAAATGTATAGGTTACAACTGAAGCTATCGAGCCTAAGCTGCTGTTTAACCATGGCCTCAAGTCCTCTAGACTGGCTCACCACCATAACACAGAATACACAACTCAACCTTGTTCATAGAATCACAAGCCGGTGATGCACAACCGATACTGAGCGCTCATGTGCGCATACGAGATGCGTTGAAGGAATTCAAAGAGTTATGTCTCAAGCTGAATCAATTTCGCATGATAGAATACAAGAAAGTGAAATTATCCTAAGAGTTCTGTAGCCTCTCGAAGATAAGTACAAACGTCTCCATACCGATCCGCAAGACTCTACTAAACCCGCTCATGACTCGTGAGACCTATGTAACCTAGGCTCTGATACCAATCTATCACGACCCAAAACTAACCCCTGCTGTGATGGCGCCTATCATGGAACTAGGCAAGCCGACTCATTTCCAAAACAAAATGATATTTTCATTTCAAAGATAATTTCAAGGTTATTTAACATAAAACCTCCACTAAAAGAGTTCAAATCAAAGAAAAATAAAAGTGCGGAAAAGAAAAAGCCCGACATCGGGGTGTCACTAGTCATGAGCACCTACTACAATTTGTCTCACAATATCAAGGCTAACTCAGCCCAAAAAATAGCTAAATACAACTAGAGGAAGATAAGAGGGAGAAGAGTAGGGGCTGCGATCGCCAAACAGCTACCTTGCTATCTCCAAGAAAAGTCTGCAACCAGAACACTCAATAACAGCTACCATGTCCAGCTACACCTGGATCTGCACACAAGGTGCAGGGAGTAACGTGAGTACGCCAACTCAGTAAGTAACAATAATAAATAAAGACTGAGCAGTAGTGACGAATAATAAAGCATATAACGTTCATATCAGGAAATCTCAGTAAAATACCACATGCTCTTAAAAATCAGGATTTGAATCAAACATCTCGTTTAAACCCAGTTCCAATAAAAATCATTTTAAAGGCATTTTTCCAATAGTTTTTCAAACAAAGGCTCAATGCAAAGATGAGCAAAAAAAAAATGATGAAATCATAAACAGCCACTCGGGCAAACCTCACAGTCACTCGTGCCACTCGGGCATACCTCACAATCACTCTTGCCACTCGGGCATACCTCACAATCACTCATGCCTCCCAGTCACTCAGCATTCGGCACTCGCACTCAGTAGGTACCTGCGCTCACTGGGGGTGTGTAGAGTCTCCGGAGGGGCTCCTTCAGCCCAAGCGCTATAATTTGCACGGAAAACTCACGTGCGATAATAATAAAGTATGCTGCAGGCGGGCAGCCCTGATCCACACTCATCCTCACCAATCAGGCCCTCGGCCTCACTCAGTCACAAGTATGCCGCAGGCGGGCAGCCCCGATCCACACTCATCCTCACAAATCAAGCCACTCCGGCATTTCAGTAAAACAGGGCATTCGACCCAAAATATTTATATGCATCAAAATAGAGTTATAAAACTGAGTTATGCAGTAAACAAGTATAAATATGACTGAGTATAGATTTTCAATCAAAAACAATGAGAGGATGGTAAGAAACAGCCCCTAAGGGTCCAAACAGCATTGGCGCAAGGCCCAAACATGGCATTCAACCCAATTTACAGAAATTATTTCTAAAACATATAAGTATCATATGGTTTCAACAAAGTATGAAACTTTACAGTTGTTACGAAACAGACCAAGTCACAAATTCCCAATAGTGCACGCCCACACGCCCATCACCTAGCATGTGCGTCACCTCAAAATAATAGAATGATACGAAATTCGGGGTTTCATACCCTCAGGACTTGATTTACAATCGTTACTTACCTCAAACTGGTCAAATCTCTACCCCGCAATGCTCTTGCCTCTGGACTCGGCCTCCAAATGCTCCAAATCTATTCCCAATCAGTATAATACCATCAATATACACTAGTAGAATGAATTCCACAAGAAAAGCTTTAAAATTAGACCAAAACCCGAAATTGGCTCAAAACTTATTTGTTAGGCCCACGTCTCGGAACCCAACAAAAGTTAAAAAATCCGAAAGCCCATTCAACCACGAGTCTACCCATATAAATTTTACCAAAATCCGACCTCAACTCGACCCTCAAATCTACAAATCTTATTTCCAAATTTCTAAGTTCCAATCTCTGATTTACACCTCAAATTCATGTAATCTAGTCGGATTATTCAATATTATGGAGTAGAAATGATTACAAGGGACTTACCTCAAGTTTTCTTTGAAAGTATATCCAAAAATTGCCTCTCCTCAAGCTCAAATCTGTCAAAAATGGCAAATGGGACGAAACCCCCTTTTTTATAATTCTGCCCAGTCATCCTCGGTTCTGCCTCGATCATGGCCTTAGATCGAGGTCCTCAATCCTAGTTCTCGATCCTAGCGCTCGATTATCTCTTCTTCCCAGCCTTCGACCGTGACCCTCGACCCTGGGCTTGATCATGCCTTCGATCGTGACCCTCGACCCTGGGCTCGATCATGCCTTCGACCGTGACTCTCGACCCTGGGCTCGATCATGACTTCGACCGTGACCCTCGACCCTGGGCTCGATCTGGGGGCTCGAACTGGGCTTACATCTAGGCTCAATTTCTGGGCAGAAGCAATTTCCAACAGATGGAAATTGCAGCAGCTATTCTAGTTCAATTTTTGATCCGTTAACCATCCGAAACTCACCCGAGGCCCTCGGGACCTCAACTAAATATACCAACAAGTCCTAAAACATCATACGAACTTAGTAGAATCCTCAAATCACCTCAAACAACACTAAAACCATGAATTACACCCCAATTCAAGTCTAATGAACTTTGAAATTTCCAATTTCTACAAATAACTCCGGAACCTATCAAATCATGTCCGATTGACCTTAAATTTTGCACACAAGTCCCAAATGCCATAACAAAGGTATTCCAATTTTCAGAATCGGATTCCGACCCCGTTATCAAAAAGTCAACCCCCCGATCAAACTTCTCAAAAATTAAACTTTAGGCATTTCAAGCCTAATTCCTCTACGGACTTACAAATAATATTTAGGACACGATCCTAAGCCCAAAATCTCCATATGGAGCTATTGGAATTATCAAAATTCAAATCCTAGGTCATTTACACATAGGTCCATATCCGGTCCACTATTCTAACTCAAATTTTCAATTATAAGACTAAGTGTCTCATTTCACTCCGAGTTCTTCCCGGATTCGAACCCACTAACCCGATATAACATAATATAGCTGAATAATACAAAAATAAGTAGAAATAAGGAAAACGAGGTTATAACTCTCGAAACGACCGACCGGTTTGTTACAAGAGCCCCGCCATACCAATCAATACATGTTCTAATGATACTGACCAAATAGCAACTTCGGAGCAAATGGAGCGCACCAACATCTTCCGCTGAGCTGATAGCCTACTTGGAGGGCTCTCAACCTATCTATCGGGACCTGCGGGCATGAAACGCAGTGTCCCCAGGCAAAAAGGACGTCAGTACAAATAATGTACCGAGTATGTAAGGAATGAATATCAGTAAATAATAGACATGAGAAACATGGAGTAAAAGACTCAACATGTAAGTCTGAATAACTCTGTCAATGAATAATATTTACAATGTCATGCATATGCATACAAATGTCATACCATGCATAGGTATATGCGTACATAACATCATCAAGCCTCTGAGGGCATCCCATCATAACATCTCGTACACTGTGGGCAAATCATCAACGTATACCAGCTGATCAGGTGGTGGTGTGTATATAATGCCGTAACCTTTTCCCATATCCCATATACATATATACGCGTATATAACGCCATCTGGTCATGGGTCAATGTACATAAATGCAATGCATGATAGGTACGTCAGTAAAATCTTTCAGAGTGTCATAAGACCATTATGTCTCTGATTAATATCATGAAATAGACTTTATCAACTTACGTATTTTCTGAGACCCATGAACAGACAATAGAATAATAAGACTTATGGGAAAACAAGAATATACACATCTCTAGCATTTATATGAATAGAGTAATTTATGGAAGTTATGCATTTGCTCGTTTCGTTTGTGTCGTATATATTATGCCAAAAAGAAAGGAGGGATAGCCTTAACATACCTGGGTCGATTCTCTTGACAATCCTCTAACACACGTTAATTACGACAAAATACGTTAATAGAAGCAATAATGTTTCTTATGCAAAGACCATCTTGGCTGAAATTTTTCCTTTAAGTAACTATGAAATGGGAAGCTCGAATGAAGCTCTTAGAAAATGACGTTACTGATGTTATAGAAAGTTTTGTTGAAATTCTTTCATAAGATATTAGTTGTTATCCTTTAACTTTTTAGGTTGCCCCACATATTTAAGCTTGGTGTCGCTATTCTTTCTCAAAGTGTGACACCTTGCAACCTTTAATACTTAGTCATTAAATGGAAGGGATGATTGTCACGTTGGGGGGAGGGGTTAAATCTTATCCCACTCTTTAATTAATTACCCAATAATTAATTAATTACCCACATGATTAAGAATTATCTCAAATTACTTAAAATAGTACTCACTTTTAATACACTTTATGTACCCTACTATCATGGTCATGGGGTACCTTGTATGGTACTAGTCCATAAATATGGGGTATTATAGCTTGGACCGTATTTTATCCCAAAATGTCAAACTTCGCCGAAACTCATTTTCTTCGATTCGCTTACCCTTTCACCTTCACGAATTTACTTATCGCTTGCTTGAAATAGCATGACACTAATAATCTCAAAATAATCTCATTTTCGAGATTTCATCAATTTACTTATGGCATACTTTTACGTACGAAAACATGGAGTATAACACAGAGTATATGATTGCTCTAGAATATTGTTACAACTATCTGCGACTATACTACTGTACCAAAACATAAAATGATGCAATAAAAGAATAAGAAATTTACATGCTCGTATTGCAAGCTAAATATTAGCTAAGCAACTTGCTCATTCTGTATACTAACATGGTATATAGTTGTATGGGGTCGTTCCAACAATTGTATATAACTATAAAAACTATTACATAATACACATAATATATGTCCATCGGCACAAAAATATTCCAGCACTTCTAATCATGTTCATATAAATAATTTCAAAATAGAATTCACTTAAAAATGCAGCTAAACAACCAAAAAAATATTCCAACTACCATATGATACCAATATGGCATATAACTATACCAACATGGCATACAGTTTTACTAGTTAATTACCGACAACTATATGACTATACTATTATTACATAACACACATGCATAAAGAGAAAAATAAAAAAATAGTGTACTACATATTAATATAATAAAGTATTTCAAGATATTGTTCTATATTGCTATTATTAAAAGAAAATCAAATAGTGTACCAATTAAATGCAGCTAATACAACCAAAAAATGATTCAATTAGGCATATGATACTGTCACAACCCAAAATCCAAACCATCGTGATGGCACCTAACCCAACCCACTAGGTAAGCCAACTAACAACATAACATAATATAATAACACGGATGTGAAGCAAAGATGAGATAACTGAATTTTATACAACTCCCCGAGGACTAATAGTATAAATTATGAGCTTCTAAGATTTAGAATTTACAAGACTTGTATGAAATAAAGTACATCATATGTCTGAAATATACATGAATAGATTAAAATTCTAAAGCTACCCAAGGTCGAGAGACAGCTATGACCGAAATACAAGTACATCTTCAGATCCAGCTCCCACCATGCACAACAACATTAACATCCAACATATGCAAGCAAGGTGCAGAAGTGTAACATGAGTACAACCGACCTCATGTACTCAATAAGTAACAAACCTAACCTTAGGTTGAAAGTAGTGACAAGCTGAGACAAAGGTCAAAGTCCAACACCAATAGCCAACAACAGCTCATAACAATATAATAAAAGTAGTACAGGAAATAACTCAAAAATATAATGCTCAGCTCGTTCACAATTCCAGAAGATAGGCATGCTTTTCAAGTATATCAGTGAAAACCCAAATCTTTTACCGAAAGCACCAAAATATGAGTAAGTTTGCAAAATCGTGATTTTTTCCTTCCAAAACTGTTCAACAGGTAACTGTTTCATTTTCAAATGGCATGAGGAAAAGTACATATCTATGCCTACATGTCAATGTGCAGGTGAAGTCATGAATGACGCAATATCGTACAACATGAGGAAAATGAATCTCTATGACTGTATATCAAGTGTGCATGTCAGTGCAGTTCAACATAGTGAACAACCATATGCATACTCTCAGAGTATCAATCCACTCCGTCCTCCCAATCACTCAGCACTCGTACTCGCACTCTAATGTAGCTGCGCTTACTGAAGGTGTATGCAGACTTCGGAGGAACTCCTTCAGCCCGAGTATGAGATGGTGGAAAATGCTAGCTCTCACTTCCGAATCCTAGTTGTTGTGCCTAGTACTGTGAAGCAGAGTACCGGGTTCCTTCCATCTTCGGTTCATGAGCAACCAACAACTAGCACTACGCTTGTCGCAGCCACTTATCATCCTTCAACGTCATCAACTTCATCTCCTTTTTAACCAACTCTTCCTTTGCCACCAGCAACTGTTACATCATCTCCAACGGCCGAAACTGCCCGAGAAGAGGATGTACTTCTTATCGAGTCCCTAGTTCATGGGAACCTGGTGCAACATTATTGATAGCATCATAGGAAGCTCAAATCTATTCAAGGACAAGAATAAAGCTTTGAAATCTCAAAGAGGGCCTTTAACAAAACGTCAAGCTAAAGAGTTGCAAAACAAGGTCATTAGACTTCAAGTGCAAATAAAGAAGTTATTAATTGGGATGGAGAGATCAAGAATAAAGGATATGAGTTGTCTAGGTATTATAATTATTTTATGGTACAAATTCATGTCCAAGAAAATGTGGATTAGATCCTAAGAGACATCCTCTGAAGAAGGTCCAAATCAGGACACTATTGGACCTATTTGGCACCTAAAAATGTGTCCAACTTGCAGCCCAATAAGTCCTACATGAAGCCACATTTTTATAACATAAAAAGGACTTACTTGCTGCCCAAGAAAGGTTCAATAGGCGTGATAGAAGTTGGGTACAAGTTGGTACCAAGTTGCTTGCAAATTGCCTTCAAGATTTCCAAGATCCTATCCATGATTGGTTTGCGACTTTCAAGATTCTATCCAAGATTGGTTTTATTTTATTTCCATATATTTTGGTACTAGATGTATTGCTTTCCTAGGTAGTTAAGGTTATGTCATCCTTTTCCTAAGATTGTTGGAGTTACTTTTCAAGATTGACTTGGTTTTTGTTTTCTAGTGTTTTTCCTTTTCCTAAGGAATTTGGACTTGTTGTCCAAAGTAGTTTAGGACTTTATTTCCTTATTTTTAGGTAGGAATTTGGTGACTCTCTCTCTATATAAAGGGGTATCTTCTTTATTTTAGATTTTAGATTATTATCAGATTATTATCAATAAAAATTGTAAGATTTTTCTTGCACTCTTGTGTGTGGCTACTCTTGGATTTATTATTCAACCTTCAAGACTCAACTTAAGGTGGTAAGATTAAACTCTTTCGAAATCTTAGATCACTTCTAGGTATTCAAGAAAGGTGATAAGTTTAGGCTTATTGTTGTTCTTGTTATTCTAAAAGGTCGGGTTTTACAATCTATCTCCTATTTTTAATTCTCTACCTAAGGCGATTAGTTCTTTGTTAGCTAATTGTTGTTGTTAGAATTCAACTTCAAGAATAGACTTCTTGAATTCAAGAAACTCATTCTTGAATTCAATCTATCTCTAATTTTCCGTTGTTTTTTTTCTTTATTTTCTTTTAGCTTCCGCACGTTTCTTGATTTTCTTTAGTAATTCTTGGACCCCTATCGTATTGTTATCAAGTGGTATCGGAGCATAGGCTAATCAAGATTTAAATCTTGATAATCTTGGGAGGTTCTTGAGCAAAACAAAACCAAAAAAAAAAAAAAATCAGCCCAAAGAAAAGCATTATGGCTCATTATTATTTGTAGAATTCAAGTGTTATTTGGTTTTCAAGTCAAGAAAGGAAACAAGAAGAGGGAATCCTAGTTCTTGAAGATTAAGGTAATTTCTTTCCTTATTCTTGTGGGTTTTGGGTTTCCTAAATTCTTTCCTTTTTTTTTTCTACATAACCAATTCCAATTCTTCCAAGGTTTGGTCCTTCACTTTCCTTTTCTTTTTCTAACTCCACATTCTTATCACTAAGGGTTGTGACTAGTAAGGTTTATTAATAAATCTAAAGATTAACGACCAAGAGTTGCTTTGAGTGGAAAAAGGCAAGAGAGGCGAGAACATTAGAAGAAAAAGCCAAATTTAAGAGATACATAATTCTTCTAATCTTTATTCAAGATGTTTCAAACATGTAGTTATAGTGAAAGGAGGCGAGCTATGACTCAACAACTTGAAAAGTCAAACTTAAAGTATACCGAATGGAAGGAAGACAATGGTAAAATTATTTTTCAAACAAGAGCTAAAGTGATGTCTGCGATTTATGCCCTTAGAATTGACAAAGAGTCTGGCTATAACTTAATTAGCACTTATATGGTTGAAAAATTGAACTTGCCTTGTGTTGAGCATATTGAACCCTACATGTTGAGAGGAGTAAAGGTAGATAAAAGAGTATTATTACTATTCTCTATTGGAAGGTATGAGGATGCGATCTGGTGTGATGTGATTCCCATGAATAATTATCATATCTTGTTGGGAAAGCCATGGTATACCTATAGAAGAGCTTCTTATAACGTGGAAAAGAATAGATACTCTTTTGAGGTTAACGGGAAGAAACTTATTCTTGGACCTTTGACTCCCTCACAAATTTATGAAGATGAAAAGACTGTTAAAGAGATTATGGAAAGATATGAGAGATAAAAGAATAAGAGGAGTAAGGGAGTGCATGTTGACATCCCAAGAGAGGAAAAAGGAGAGGTTGTATTGAGTGAATGGAATGGGATGTCAATTGAGAAAAAGAGTGAGCTTGAGAGAAAAGAAAAGAGAGAAGGCAATGAGATAAGAAAAGTCTTTGAGGTAGAGAGAGAAAAACAAGAGGGTTTGAGTAAAGAAGAAGAAAAAAACTTAAGTGAGAGAAAAGAGGCTAAGGGTGAGGGAAAAGTTAGTTTTGTGATAAAAACCAAAGAGAGTGTAAGCAAGAATAAAATTTCTTTACTTCATAATCCATTAACTCATTCTTGTTTTAGTTCTTGTGATTTTATGCAGCCACGTGTTGAAAGACCTTTTGAAAGGAGAGGTGAGGCGCGAGAAATGGTGGCAAAGGATCCAATTGGATTCCAACATGAATTAGGCGAAATTAATTCTTGTTGGATGGTGGAAGATAAAAGCTTGGTTAAATTCTTTGTTATTGAACCTTTTGACTATTTTAATTCTTATTTACAGGTTTATGACATGGAGTTTCCTAAAGCCATTACTAAGCTGGAATTATTGCATAAAAGAATACAAAATGATGTTGTTCCATTAGTAAATAAGTCCAAGTATGATATGTATAATTGGTTCATTCACATTCTTGGCCTTCCTAGAACACCTAAGGTATTTTTGGAGGTAATGAACTATACTCTTATTTCTTATGTTGGTGACTTTATAATTTTTGTGGATGATGATATTTTGATGCATATCAAGTCATTAACTGTAATATCTAAGTTAAAGTGCAAGAGTAATTTGCTTCCTTTTGAAATTGAGTATGATTTATTGCTTTCCTAGGTAATTAAGGTTATGTTTTCCTTTTTCTAAGATTGTTGGAGTTACTTTCCAAGATTGACTTTGTTTTTGTTTCCTAGTGTTTTTCCTTTTCCTAAGGTATTTGGACTTGTTGTCCAAAGTAGTTTAGGACTTTATTTCCTTGTTTTTAGGTAGGAATTTCGTGACCCCCTCTCTATATAAAGGGGTATCTTCTTTGTTTTTAGATTTTAGATTATTATAGCTATTATCAATAAAAATTGTGAGATTTTTCTTGAACTCTTGTGTGTGGCTACTTTTGGATTTATTCTTCAACCTTCAAGACTCAACTTAAGGTGGTAAGATGAAACTCTTTCGAAATCTTAGATCACTTCTAGGTATTCAACAAATGTGATAAGTTTAGGCTTATTGTTGTTCTTGTTATTCTAAAGGGTCGGGTTTCACAATCCATCTCTTGTTTTTAATTCTCTACCAAAGGCGATTAGTTCTTTGTTAGCTAATTGTTGTTGTTAGGATTCAACTTCAAGAATAGACTTCTTGAATTCAAGAAACTCTTTCTTGAATTCAATCTATCTTTAATTTTCCGTTATTTTTTTGTTTCTTTATTTTCTTTTAGCTTCCGCACGTTTTCTGATTTTCTTTAGTAATTCTTGGACCCCTATCGTGTTGTTATCAAGTGTTATCAAGTGGTTCTGATACCACTT
The DNA here is from genome assembly GCF_000715075.1 of Nicotiana tabacum. Taxonomy (NCBI): domain Eukaryota; kingdom Viridiplantae; phylum Streptophyta; class Magnoliopsida; order Solanales; family Solanaceae; genus Nicotiana; species Nicotiana tabacum. The sequence goes on from NC_134088.1 coordinate 56,850,429, forward strand.
GATAACAACACGATAGGGGTCCAAGAAATACTAAAGAAAATCAAGAAACATGCAGAAGCTAAACTAAAATAAAGAAACAAAAAAATAACGGAAAATTAAAGATAGATTGAATTCAAGAAAGAGTTTCTCGAATTCAAGAAGTCTATTCTTGAAGTTGAATCCTAACAACAACAATTAGCTAACAAAGAACTAATCGCCTTTGGTAGAGAATTAAAAATAAGAGATAGATTCTGAAACCCGACCCTTTAGAATAACAAGAACAACAATAAGCCTAAACTTATCACCTTTCTTGAATACCTAAAAGTGATCTAAGATTTTGGTATTCAAGAAAGGTGATAAGTTTAGGCTTATTGTTGTTCTTGTTATTCTAAAGGGTCGGATTTCACAATCTATCTCTTGTTTTTAATTCTCTATCAAAGGCGATTAGTTCTTTATTAGCTAATTGTTGTTGTTAGGATCCAACTTCAAGAATAGACTTCTTGAATTCATGAAACTCTTTCTTGAATTCAATCTATCTTTAATTTTCCGTTATTTGTTTGTTTCTTTATTTTTTTTAGCTTCTGCACGTTTCTTGATTTTCTTTAGTATTTCTTGGACCCCTATCGTGTTGTTATCAAGTGGTATCAGAGCATAGGCTAATCAAGATTTCAATCTTAATAATCTTGGGAGATTCTTGAGCAAAACAAAACCAAAAAAAAAAAAAGAAAATCAGCCAAAAGAAAAGCATTATGGCTCATTATTATTTGTAGAATTCAAGTGTTATTTGGTTTTCAAGTCAAGAAAGGAAACAAGAAGAGGGGATCCTAGTTCTTGAAGATTAAGGTAACTTTTTTCCTTATTCTTGTGGGTTTTGGGTTTCCTAAATTCTTTCCTTATTTTTTCTACATAACCAATTCCTATTCTTCCAAGGTTTGGTCCTTCACTTTTCTATTCTTTATTCTTTCCTTATTTAATTTTTTTGAATGAGTTAATCACGGATTTGCGATTTAGCTAAACCTCTAAGGCTTTAAGAAAGACAGAACGAGTGGGGAAGATAAATGTGATGTTATAATAACTCAAGAGTGTATCGGTACTTGATGGAGAGTCTCTTAAGAATCATACAAGCAAGGAAGTGTTAAGTGATACACGGATGAACACACTTTCCCACGGATATCCCAACAAGTGTCGAGAGGCGAGGAGGATGAATTCCCAACTAAGGGAAATGACCACGTAATGTATGGAAGGGCGCATAGCTATTCAATAACTAGGGAGAATGAGGTGAGCAAAATTGGAAGAAAATCTATAAATTGAGATGGTCATGGTTATCGCAAAATAGTTCGTATCAAAATGGTGGACTCGCCTAGAGCACAAGTGTTAATAGAAGATATAATGGATCAACTGTAATGCAACCGACTTGAGTGACGCCGAATATCAACTAAAAGATATAAAGGGAGTTCATGTCTAATATTACTGATGTTTGGCATATTTCGATATGTGTTAATGTTACTTTACCCATGCTTTAACCACTTTTTGATGTTATTTAATCTTTAAAACACCCAACATGGTGTAATTATTGGTTTGATGACTAATTAAGTTATGTGTGACGATTTAAGGTGTTCGGAGTGCAAAATATGAAGAAAAGGTGGTTTAGCTAGAGGAAGAAGGGTTGGATGCATCGCATCCAACCTAGGAAAACATCATCCTGCATGCAACCTTAGCAGTGAAGTTGTGCCATCGCGTCCACCATCGCATGCGAAGCTGAGAAATAGAGGACAAGGTGGATGCGTCGCATCCGCCTTCGCAGGCAAAAATTGAAATGGAGGACAAGGTGGATGCGTCGCATCCACCTTAGCATCAATCCCTGAAGCCGAATTGGACTAGGAATGGGAGAGCTTTGGCCCACGACTTTTGTACGCAATATATAAGCTAAAAACGCCTCTTTTAGGTTATCAAACATATTGGGAAGAGAAAAAAAACCAGGAAAAAGCTGTGAAGGCCGGAATTCATCAAGTTTCATCTTTCTCCCACCAAACTTAGTAATTTTTATGTTTCTTTGTATGATTTGTTGTTTGGCTACCATGTCTATGTGGAGCTAAACTTCACGTTCTAGGGTTGTGGTTCTTTCATGACTATTGTTATTCGGATATTGATTTTGACTTCTTGATTTATCATATTAGTTTATTTATTCAATCTTGCGCTTAATTATTTAATTGCTTGATCACCAATTGAATATTATCTACGAATCTAGAATTGAACTCGAAAGTGGGAATTCTATATTGCATATAGGATTGAGTAGGGCAAGTTCTTGAACTCGGGCATCGGGGAACGGATTCGTGGTTAGGATAGACATATACCTAATTACCTTGCTTGGTTGATTTACAGGAATTATAAATGCGTTCTTGTTGATTCTAACTCCATAGACATATAGGCGTTAGGTTAGCTTGAATAGGCGAGTAAGAACTCGACAGATTCTTATGAGCAATATTAACCCTGTCAACCAATAAGCTAGATAAATTAGTCGGTCAATTCAATTGAAGAATACAATAGGATTGTTAGATAGACCATAACCCTAGATCGTTTTCATTACATTGATATCATTAAAATCTGCTCTTCCTCTGTTCAAAGTTTATTATTTATATTTTTCTTATTTAATTAGTTAGAATAAAATATTTTTAGATTTAATTCTTATTTAGATAATTAAGATAGGCTAATTTAGTTAATAGCTAATCATAAGTCCTCGTGGGTTCGACATCCGACTTTGAGTCACTTTATTACTTGACGACCGCGTATACTTGCGTGAGTGTGTTTGGTCGCAACAAGTTTTTGGCGCCGTTGCCGGGGACTTAGAAATTTGCTATTTTTCTAGATTAGACATTTTTTTTATCTATTCATGTTTTTTTATTATTTTATTTTAGTTAGTATTTTTTATTTATTTTAGCATGGCATCTTGGAATAAAAATTGTTCGAATGATGGTTATTCTTATTTTGATGATCCTTGTCCATATTGTGGAGGACCCCACTGGTGGAAAAATTGTCAGAATGTTCCCAGGAGCGAGTTGTGCGCACAATCTCAATCCTTTGAGTGGAATATTTGTAATATGTGTGGTGGTCAAGATGACCATTGGGATGGTTGTCCTAATTTTGTTCATCCTTCTCTGAGCCCTTATTATGATCTTTCTAATGATATTTCTGAGTTTGATAGGGGCAATGAAGTGCAGGATATGGAGCCTGATGCATATATTAGGGATATTCTGAGGCAAGTAGTAGAGCAACAGGATGAACTCAAAAAAGATATGAAAAGAATGAGGGCAGCAATCACAAGAATGAAGGCCAATATGGAAGAATTGAATGAAGAGAGCGAGTACCAGCAAGAGAAAATTTTTGAAAAAGAGGAGATTTTGAGCCAAACTTGGCTGGCAGAACAGGCTGAAAAGTTAGAAATATATGAAGCTCAACATGAGGAACTTACTGATGGGATGAGACACTTTATAGAGGGAAGATCTAAACTGGGACAAGGGATCTATAAATTTGTCACTACTATTCACGACTTGCAAGATAAATTAAATGCAAAGGTTGTTGCGTCTATCGCCCAACAAAATAGTAATGAGTTGTCAGAAGCTGAAAAGGAGCTTATACGCCAAATTGAGGAGCTAAAAGTGGAGAGCCAATCATTCAAGCATATTTCTGTTGATGATGCCCATGTTGAGAAAAGTACACTAGAGCCATGCGAGGTAGCAGATAATGTTATATTTGAAGACTCTAATGTGTGCACATATGAGGATATAAATAGTAATACAATTCTAAAGTTGGGGCGTGTTGGTCCTCATTCTAAACATTTTTCGACATTGTATTTGGATGATGACATGGAAATCGAGTCATCTAAGCCTTTGGAGGAGTCAATGGAAGAGGAACATGATGCCTATATTTTTGAATTTGTCATGCCAAAAAGCAAAAAATACATTCCTCATCTAAAGGCCGAGAAGTGTAGAGTGAAAAATTTATTACTTGGCCTGGTTATCTTTGTAGCCCCACCACTGGAGCATAGCCGCAAACTGGATGCCATGTTAGGGGCTCAATTCATAAGTTCGAGGTGGAGGCAAAAAGTGGTTCACGTCGTGCCGCTACGTTAAATCAGGCGCTTGTTGGGAGGCAACCCAGCGTTACTGCTTTCTTTTATTTTTGTTTACTTTTTATTTTATTTTATTTTTATTATTTTGTAGTATTTATTTTTGTTTTGTAGGATTATGAGCATAGGAAGCAAAGCCATTAGAAGAGTGCAAAAGCGAGCTAGATGGTGAGAACTAAGTGTGGGGTGCCCACACAAAGGACGATGCCTGGGGGAAGTCTGAGTACCTCGTGAGCCGCTATTGCTTCGGCCTTTGGCCTACCAGGGAGTCTCGTTTACCCTTTTATTAGTTATAATGTGCATTGAGGACATTGCAAAATTTTAAGTGTGGGGTGAAGAGATCGTTTGGATGAGTTTCTGTGCTATTTTAGCTTAGTTGTAGTACTCATTCTTAAGTGTAGTAGCTTTTATGGAAAAAAAAAAAAGAAAAAAAGAAATTTAAAAAAAAACGAAAAAGTAGAAAAATTGGACTTTTCCCGACGATTGATCTCCTAGACAGTTTTCTTGAGGGAATAAAGTCTAAACAAAAATTCAAAATATGTCTTTTAGCTTTCTTTAGGTAGTAATAATCCCCTGTGGTTTTTCTTTGTGCCTCGGTTCTTTTCCATGGGATGTAGTTTGAACCGGGTAATTTTGTTTTCTTTTTAGAGTAGAGTAGGAATGTAGGGAATAAAAGGAGGAAGAATGATGAACCTAGGTGACCTTGACTTGGTTGATACTGGCATATTTAAGCTTTTACATATGTAATATCTTCCCTTCTCACTCTGAAATTATTGATGATGCCTTGTTAAAACGGATAGCATGTTTTGTTGCAGCCTATTTCTCATTTTTCTTGACTTGTGTTCACTTTGCGTTTAATGCTTAATATCTCGTTGCTCCGTGAATACTTGCATTGTTTGAGAGTCGGAATGTGACCGTCCTTAGCGAGTCATGTGCCATGTGTGGTGAGGTTTTTGTGTAGTCCATGTAATGTACTTGTGTCTAGAACTTGCCCGGTATGTGAGTTAAAGCGAAATTTTAGGTGATGCTCGGTTTGAAAAATGATTTTAGGCTTTCTTTGATCTTTTTGAGCTTATTGCTTATCACAAATAAAATCTATCCCTAGTTAACCCTTTTGAGCCTGTAGACCTTTTATTTGGTACCCACATTACAAGCCTATACCCTTTTTATTCTTAATTGACATTGTTTTGATCCTTTTACCTCTTAAAGCACTTTAATTGTTAGATGAGCGCTAAAAGAAGTAAGAAGGGACTAAGTGTGGGGTGACTTTTGAGTGGAACCAATGAAAGAAAGAAGGGTGCACTTATTTTGTAAAATAATACGCCACTAGCGAAAAAAAAAAAAGAAAGAAAAATATAGAGGAATAAATTGTTGTTTATTCTTGCTAGTGGGTATGAATTAAAGTAGTGCTTAAAGAAAGAGGAAATATTGTTGGGGTGATATTATTTGTGAAATTGAAGTGGTGTTGAAGAATTTGCGCTTAAGTTATTTGATGATGTGTTAAAGTGCTTAGGAAGTTGAATCACTATTCCTTAAATATATCCTACCCGTCCCTTAGCCCACATTACAACCATGAAAAAGTCCTAATTGATTTTAGATCGAGCGAGCTTACATTAGTAGAGATTTACATTAAGGGCAAGCCTATGGTACCAACTGCATGCATGCGACTTCTTTTGTGAGAGTGAGCGATTTTCTTTGTGAGCATGAGATTCGAATGTGTGGATTGATTCTACTCTCTTTGCTTTTGTTGTGAGGGCACATGGTTTCACGAGGGATAGGTAACATTATTAGACTTCTCTATGATGTTGGTTGTTCAAGCCATGAGTGCATTGTGACATTGAGTCGGTTTTTGAGGTTAGGATTGTTGTGAGCATGTTGTCTTTGTTCGAATATGTTTAAAGAAGGGCATAAGAAAAGGGAAGTGTGTTGATGCATAGTCTAGAGCCTAATTGTAGCAAATAACCACGGTCATAGGTGCAGTGTGCTTTGAACGATAAGAGTTTAATTTTGTTTCGTCTACTATATGATGGTTTGTTCGAGGACGAACAAAGGTTTAAGTGTGGGGTAGTGATGTTTGGCATATTTCGATATGTGTTAATGTTACTTTACCCATGCTTTAACCACTTTTTGATGTTATTTAATCTTTAAAACACCCAACATGGTGTAATTATTGGTTTGATGACTAATTAAGTTATGTGTGACGATTTAAGGTGTTCGAAGTGCAAAATATGAAGAAAAGGTGGTTTAGCTAGAGGAAGAAGGGTTGGATGCGTCGCATCCAACCTAGGAAAACATCATCCTGCATGCAACCTTAGCAGTGAAGTTGTGCCATCGCGTCCACCATCGCATGCGAAGCTGAGAAATAGAGGACAAGGTGGATGCGTCGCATCCGCCTTCGCAGGCAAAAATTGAAATGGAGGACAAGGTGGATGCGTCGCATCCACCTTAGCATCAATCCCTGAAGCCGAATTGGACTAGGAATGGGAGAGCTTTGGCCCACGACTTTTGTACGCAATATATAAGCTAAAAATGCCTCTTTTAGGTTATCTAACATATTGGGAAGAGGAAAAAAACCAGGAAAAAGCTGTGAAGGCCGGAATTCATCAAGTTTCATCTTTCTCCCACCAAACTTAGTAATTTTTATGTTTCTTTGTATGATTTGTTGTTTGGCTACCATGTCTATGTGGAGCTAAACTTCACGTTCTAGGGTTGTGGTTCTTTCATGACTATTGTTATTCGGATATTGATTTTGACTTCTTGATTTATCATATTAGTTTATTTATTCAATCTTGCGCTTAATTATTTAATTGCTTGATCACCAATTGAATATTATCTACGAATCTAGAATTGAACTCGAAAGTGGGAATTCTATATTGCATATAGGATTGAGTAGGGCAAGTTCTTGAACTCGGGCATCGGGGAACGGATTCGTGGTTAGGATAGACATATACCTAATTACCTTGCTTGGTTGATTTACAGGAATTATAAATGCGTTCTTGTTGATTCTAACTCCATAGACATATAGGCGTTAGGTTAGCTTGAATAGGCGAGTAAGAACTCGACAGATTCTTATGAGCAATATTAACCCTGTCAACCAATAAGCTAGATAAATTAGTCGGTCAATTCAATTGAAGAATACAATAGGATTGTTAGATAGACCATAACCCTAGATCGTTTTCATTACATTGATATCATTAAAATCTGCTCTTCCTCTGTTCAAAGTTTATTATTTATATTTTTCTTATTTAATTAGTTAGAATAAAATATTTTTAGATTTAATTCTTATTTAGATAATTAAGATAGGCTAATTTAGTTAATAGCTAATCATAAGTCCTCGTGGGTTCGACATCCGACTTTGAGTCACTTTATTACTTGACGACCGCGTATACTTGCGTGAGTGTGTTTGGTCGCAACAATTACATTGGAAAGTGAGACTACTAGTGATGAAGTGGTGGTGTGATAAACTCATCAAACCAGGCACAATGATACTACGAGTTCATGGGAGGCAAACAAGTGTGTGGCACAATAAGGTTGTCAACTATGAATTAAGGGAAAAATGGGATGGGAGTGAATGCTCCAGTCATAAAGGAAATATAGTACCAACATATTGTCTAGACTACAGGGGAAATGTTTGAAATAGATTAAGAGAGGATGAACACTTGTTACGAACCAAACATGTTTAACATGATAGCTCTTAGGCTGTAATACCAGGAAACACCATTGGTAATTACAATATGGGGAATAAGGTGAGTTACTCATCGAGGATGGAATCAGGTGGACTAAGTCCTATACTTATAAGGAAAACAAGAAGTCGTCGTTGAAGAATTTAGGAGGATCTCAAGTTTCAGAAAAGGCCCTGTTTGGGTTAAATATATATGAAGGGTATCGATATGTGTTTTGGGAAGTGTTTAGCAGTAAAGAGGAATCGTGAGAATGTTCACCAGGGAAGTATAGTGGTTTCTTAAAATCCTATAAGACTTATAATGAGGAAAGAGGATGGCTAAGAAAGGTCCGAGCACGATGTTACTTCACATATTGAGGCAATGCCATGCAGGTTGATGTTATCAGGGTGTGCGTGCAAGCTAGTAGATGTTATTCATTTGAAATAGATGGTCCCATAAGAAAACTGGCCTAGTAATGTCTTTTTGTTGAGAAATTTGGAATAAAATAAGTCGCAAGTACTAATAAGATTGTAACCGTATCAAGGAAATTTTTGTAGAACTCAATTTCTAGGAGGTCATATGAAAGAGAAATTTGATATCCATGTTCCACTAATGATGAAATATGGCAAGATGATCATTTATACCTCTAGGCAACTTAAGAATTATGAGAAAAATAATCCAACACATGACTTAGGACTTGTGGCTGTGATTTATACATTAAAGGTTTGGCGTCATTAATTGTATGGGGTCCCGTTGGACATATTCACGGACCAAAAGATCCTTCAATATATTTGCAATTAGAAGAAATTGAATCTAAGGTAGAGAAGATGTCATGAGTTATGTAATGATTACGAAATCAATATTCTATATCATCCGGGGAAGCCAATGTTGTGGCGGATGCTCTTACCCGGAAATCTGTGGGTAGCTTAGCACACTTGGAGGCATACCAAAGGCCGTTGTCCAAGGAACTTCACCTATTGGCTAGTTTAGGAATTCGTCTTGTGGACTCTAGTGAAGGAGGGGTAATTGTGCAAAATAGGGTTGAATCATTGCTTGTTGTGAAAGTCAAAGAGATGCAATACAACGATCCATTGATGGCACAGTTGAAAGAGGGTTTTCATAAACATAAGACTATGTCTTTTTCTCTCAGCTTGGATGATGGTACACCAAGGTACCAAGGGTGGTTATGTGTTCCAAATGTGGATGGTCTTTGGGAAAGAATCATGACCGAGGCTCACACTTCTAAGTATTTCGTGCACCCGGGTTCTACGAAAATATATCATCATCTTAAGGAGGTCTATTAGTAGAATGATATGAAGAGAAATGTAGCGGAATTTGTGGGGAGATGTCTAAATTGTCAGCAGGTGAAGGCCGAACACCAGAAGCCCGGTGGGTTAGCACAGAATATAGAAATTCCAATGTGCAAGTGGAAAATTATTAATATGGACTTTATGGTAGGATTGCCTCGTGCTTCTCATAAGTTTGACTCGATTTGAATGATTGTGGATCGACTCATGAAATCAGCACACTTTTTGCCGGTTAAGTCTACCGACACAGTGGAGCAGTATGTAAATTATGTAAGTCCCGAGTGATTCATTATGAGACTGGCCATTCCGAGTAAGATTGAGTTGAAAGATATATATTCAACAAGCATCCTAAATTCTTTATTCATGTTACGTTACCAATTGAGGATGTGTTAAAATATGGGCTGTGCATTTATAATATTTCGACTTTAAGTCAAGTTCAAATGAAGGCTATTATGCCAAATTTTGTGAAATATCTCCATGTTCCTTAGACTCTAAATTGCTCATATGTGTACTACACACCTTGATTTGAGTTGTATTTGTTGTTGATGATGATAATGATATTTGAAATTGATAAGGTGAGCATGAAATACTGAGTATGGCCAACGTGACAAGAATGATCTAATAATTATGGCCATTCGTGCTAATGAAATGAAAAGATGTGAGAGTAATATGAAATGCGATGATTGATAAAAAGAAGTCACGCACTAGTAAATGGCATCCACTAACCTGAAAAAATGGTAAGAATAAAATAAGATAGTGACCATATGTCCACTTAACCCAATTAAGCCTAATAGGTATAAATTCTCCTTTATAAAGCATATGGACATCATCATCCCAATAAAATTTATGCCTACTTAGAGTTGTCCAATAAAAACCTCTCTTAGATGCACTATGAAATGAAATTTGCAATGTGATCTTGTCAATAAGGTAGTCCAAACATGTGCATGCCAAAGAAATTACAAAATATTGGTCATGCATCCATTTAACACAAGTATCTCTGCCACATGTATCAAATAAGTCACTCTTATGATATAGCCAAGTATTAATTATAAATCCCATGGATTCTTCTACATGTAAGTTATTCAAAGAAGCACATAAATTCTCAGAAAGGTCAGAAGAACCCATAAATTCCAAAATATAAATTTCAATACATTCAAGCTCATGATTATAAGTTTCCACAATAATATTCGCAACATCAATAGATTCTACATAATTGCTCAAACTGTCACAGAAAGAGTCATAGATAGGTTAATGAAAGAGTATTTGATCACTAACGTCACAATAATCATGCATATCCTCTTTAGTAGTAGCAAACACTTTTACATGCTCACAATCAACATGCCTAGAGGAATGACTTCCCATCAAACAACAAAAATCACATTCTAACAATTTATCATATGAAAACTCATTAGACACTTGAATAAGAGAAGAAAGAACATTTAACTCATTAGTAAGCCTCTTCTCATAAATTCCATGCCTCTTTCCACCAAGTTGGAATGTATAATCATCTATGTCATACTCAATTTCAAAAGGAAGCAAATTACTCTTGCACTTTAACTTAGATATTATAGTTAATGACTTGATATGCATCAAAATATCATCATCCACAAAAATTATAAAGTCACCAGCATAAGAAATAAGAGTATAGTTCATTACCTCCAAAAATACCTCAGGTGTTTCAGGAAGGCCAAGAATGTGAATGAACCAATTATACATATCATACTTGGACTTATTTACTAATGGAACAACATCATCTTGTATTCTTTTATGCAATGATTCCAGCTTAGCAATGGCTTTAGGAAACTCCATGTCATAAACCTGTAAATAAGAATTAAAATAGTCAAAAGGTTCAATAACAAAGAATTTAACCAAGCTTTTATCTTCCACCATCCAACAAGAATTAATTTTGCCTAATTCATGTTGGAATCCAATTGGATCCTTTACCACCATTTCTCGTGCCTCACCTCTCCTTTCAAATGGTCTTTCAACACGTGGCTGCACAAAATCACAAGAACTAAAACAAGAATAAGTTAATGGGTTAGGAAGTAAAGAAATTTTATTCTTGCTTACACTCTCTTTGGCTTTTATCACAAAACTAACTTTTCCCTCACCCTTAGCCTCTTTTCTCTCACTAAAGTTTTTTTCTTCTCCTTTACTCAAACCCTCTTGTTTTTCTCTCACTCCCTCAAAGACTTTTCTTATTTCATTGCCTTCTCTCTTTTCTTTTCCCTCAAGCTTACTCTTTTTCTCAATTGATATCCCATTCTCTTCACTCAATACAACCTCTCCTTTTTCCTCTCTTGGGATGTCAACATGCACTCCCTAACTCCTCTCATTCTTTTCTCTCTCATATTTTTCCATATTTTCTTTAACTGTCTTTTCATCTTCATAAATTTGTGAGGGAGTCAAAGGTCCAAGAATAAGTTTCTTCCCGTTAACCTCAAAAGAGTATCTATTTTTTCCCATGTTATATGAAGCTCTTCTATAGGTATACCATGGCTTTTCCAACAAGATATGATAATTATTCATGGGAATCACATCATACCAGATCGCATCCTCATACATTCCAATAGAGAATAGTAATAACACTCTTTTATCTACCTTTACTCCTCTCAACATGTAGGGTTCAGTATGTTCAACACAAGGCAAGTTCAATTTTTCAACCATATAAGTTCTAATTGAGTTATAGCCAAACTCTTTGTCAATTCTAAGGGCACAAATCGCAGACATCACTTTAGCTCTTGTTTGAAAAATAATTTTACGATTGTCTTCCTTCCATTAGGTATACTGTAAGTTTGACTTTTCAAGTTGTTGAGTCATAGCTCGCCTCCTTTCACTATAACTACCTGTTTGAAACATCTTGAACAAAGATTAGAAGAATTATGTATCTCTCGAATTTTGGCTTTTTCCTCTAATGTTCTCGCCTCTCTTGTCTTTTTCCACTCAAAGTAACTCTTGGTCGTTAAACTTTAGATTTATTAATAAACCTTACTAGTCACAACCCTTAGTGATAAGAATAAGGAATTAGAAAAAGAAAAGGAAAGTGAAGGACCAAACCTTGGAAGAATAGGAATTTGTTATGTAGAAAAAATAAGGAAAAAATTTAGGAAGCCCAAAACCCACAAGAATAAGAAAAGAAGTTACCTTAATCTTCAAGAACTAGGATCCCTCTTCTTGTTTCCTATCTTGACTTGGAAACCAAATAACATTTGACTTCTACAAATAATAAAGATCCATAATGCTTTTCTTTTGGCTAATTTCCTTTTTTTTTTGTTTTTTTTTTTGTTTTGCTCAAGAACCTCCCGAGATTATCAAGATTGAAATCTTGATTAGCCTATGCTCTGATACCACTTGATAACAACACGATAGGGGTCCAAGTATTACTAAAGAAAATCAAGAAACGTGCGGAAGCTAAAACAAAATAAAGAAACAACGGAAAATTAAAGATAGATTGAATTCAAGAAAAAGTTTCTTGAATTCAAGAAGTATATTCTTGAAGTTGAATCCTAACAACAACAATTAGCTAACAAAGAACTAATCGCCTTTGGTAGAGAATTAAAAACAAGAGATAGATTGTGAAACCCGACCCTTTAGAATAACAAGAACAACAATAAGCCTAAACTTATCACATTTCTTCAATACCTAGAAGTGATCTAAGATTTCAAAAGAGTTTAATCTTAGAACCTTAAGTTGAGTCTTGAAGGTTGAAGAATAAATCCAAGAGTAGCCACACACAAGAATGCAAGAAAAATCTCATAATTTTTATTGATATTGTCTATAATAATCTAAAAACAAAGATGACACCCCTTTATATAGAGAGGGGGTCACGAAATTCCTACCTAAAAATAAGGAAATAAAATCCTAAACTACTTTGGACAACAAGTCCAAATACCTTAGGAAAAGGAAAAACACTAGGAAACAAAAACCAAGTAAATCTTGAAAAGTAACTCCAACAATCTTAGAAAAAGGAAAAAATAACCTTAACTACATAGGAAAGCAATAAATCTAGTACTAAAATATATGGAAATAAGTTAAAACAAATCTTGGATAGAATCTTGAAAGTCGCAAACCAATCATGAATAGGATCTTGGAAATCTTGGAGGCAACTTGCAAGCAACTTGGCACCAACTTGTACCCAACTTCTATCACGCCTATTGAACCTTTCTTGGGAAGAAAGTAAGTCCTTTTTATGTTATAAAAACGTGGCTTCATGTATGACTTATTGGGCTGCAAGTTTGGACACATTTTTAGGTGCCAAATAGGTCCAATAGTGGCCTGATTTGGACCTTCTTCAGAGGATGTCTCTTGGGATCTAATCCACCTTTTCTTGGACATGAATTTGGACCATAAAATAATTATAATACCTAGACAACTCATATCCTTTATCCTTGAGCTCTCCATCCCAATTAACAACTTCTTTATTTGCACTTGAAGTCTAATGACCTTGTTTTGCAACTCTTTAGCTTGACATTTTGTTAAAGGCCCTCTTTGAGATTCCAAAGCTTCATTCTTGTCCTTGAATAGATTTGAGCCTACTAGGATACTATCATACCACTTGATAACAACACGATAGGGGTCCAAGAATTACTAAAATAAATCAAGATACGTTCAAAAGCTAAAAGAAAAGAAAGAAACAAAAAAAACAACAGAAAATTAAAGATAGATTGAATTCAAGAAAGAGTTTCTTGAATTGAAGAAGTCTATTATCGAATTTGAATCCTAACAACAACAATTAGCTAACAAAGAACTAATCGCCTTTGGTAGAGAATTAAAAACAAGAGATAGATTATGAAACCCGACCCTTTAGAATAACAAGAACAACAATAAGCCTAAACTTAATACCTTTCTTGAATACCTAGAACTGATCTAAGATTTCGAAAGAGTTTAATCTTACCACCTTAAGTTGAGTCTTGAAGGTTGAAGAATAAATCCAAGAGTAGCCACACACAAGAGTGCAAGAAAAATCTCACAATTTTTATTGATATTGTCTATAATAATCTAAAATCTAAAAAAAAAGAAGATACCCCTTTATATAGAGAGGGGGTCACTAAATTCCTACCTAAAAATAAGGAAATAAAGTCCTAAACTACTTTGGACTATAAGTCCAAATACCTTAGGAGAAGGAAAAATACTAGGAAACAAAAACCAAGTCAATCTTGGAAAGTAACTCGAACAATCTTAGGAAAAGGAAAAAATAACCTTAACTACCTAGGAAAGTAATAAATCTAGTACTAAAATATATGGAAATAATTTAAAACCAATCTTGGATAGAATCTTGAAAGTCGCAAACCAATCATGGATAGGATCTTGGAAATCTTGGAGGCAACTTGCAAGCAACTTGGCACCAACTTGTACCCAACTTCTATCACGCCTATTGAACCTTTATTGGGAAGCAAGTAAGCCCTTTTTATGTTATAAAAACTTGGCTTCATGTAGGACTTATTGGGCTGCAAGTTTGGACACTTTTTTAGGTGCCAAATAGGTCCAATAATGGCCTGATTTGGACCTTCTTCAAAGGATGTCTCTTGGGATCTAATCCACCTTTTCTTGGACATGAATTTGGACCATAAAATAATTATAAGACATAGAAATCTCATATCATTTATCCTTGAGCTCTCCATACCAATTAAGAACTTCTTTATTTGCACTTGAAGTCTAATGACCTTATTTTGCAACTCTTTAGCTTGACATTTTGTTAAAGGCCCTCTTTGAGATTCCAAAGCTTCATTCTTGTCCTTAAATAGATTTGAACTTCCTAGGATGCTATCAGTAAAGGTGAACAACGTACGAGATACTCAAATGCAGAAGATCGTGAATAGTCCATACTTCGGATAGAAGGCTAGAAGCGCTGGGATTCAGTATCCTGGAATGATAGCGGTGTCGTCAGTGGCATGTCTTCCAGCCCATAGTTTCTAGGTATTGAGAAGCCTGATTATGAGAGTAAAGAAGAGTTAAAGATGATGTGATATCTCGCTTGATGTTCCAGAATAACATAAGGAAATCTATGGTGCAAGCAAGTTGAAGGAAGATTGCGAATAGTATAAATAGATATTTATTGGTCACAAGCTAAAGTATAGTAAAGCGACAAGGTTTTATGACAGGAGTAAGGATTAGAAAGGGCGAGTGAGAAGGTGACGAGAATGGATAAGTCCTCCGGATTAAGCCCATG
Source organism: Nicotiana tabacum (assembly GCF_000715075.1). Classification (NCBI taxonomy): domain Eukaryota; kingdom Viridiplantae; phylum Streptophyta; class Magnoliopsida; order Solanales; family Solanaceae; genus Nicotiana; species Nicotiana tabacum. The sequence goes on from NC_134088.1 coordinate 56,865,672, forward strand.
AAAACAAGAGAGCTAATGGTTTCTCTAAGTTATAGAAAGTTCAGTATAGCCTGAATGAACTCAAAGGAGTCTAAGACTAATAGCATTTAGAAGAGATGGAATGCTGCCCTGGTAGTAGAATGAGGGTGTAATTGTGATAGATAAAGGATGACGTTTGGGTAATGATTTCATGAATTGTACAGGATTAAAATACCCACGTAAGGTAAATCACATTGGGATGCTATGAAATACGATTATGGAATTATAGTATTGTATCGCCCCCAGGTGGATCAGGAAAATCACTTCAAATGTTCCACGATGCAACGTGAGCACTAGTGATTACGTAAGAAGTTTCAAGTTATCAGTGGTATATTATAGAATAATATTGAGGTGAATCAATGATGGATGGACAAAAGTCACAAAGTATGAGATGAGATTAGGCCGTCATTCTTAAGATAAACAGTAATGAGGAAGCCTTAAAGGACTTAGACTTATGCATATAGGATAAGCAACGAGAGTAACCTGGAGTTTGGCAGCAGACCTCGGTAACGATAAATCAAAGTAAGAACTATGGAAGTAAAGTCATACGGATGGATAAACGGATCTATGAAATAAGGTATAACAATATTCGTGAGTTCAACCAAGTAACGAGCAAAGAACTTCAGTATACCTATAGATGTCCGGAGGGATATCTTGTCAAGCTCTGTATACATTTACAAAGTGAGGCATAGAGATTGGCTAAAAACTGGAGGAAAAAGGAAAGAAGAGTCGCGTAGGCACATTTACAAGGTCAGAGTCGTATAGGCTGCATGCTAGAAGGTAGCAACAGTTATGAGATTGGAAGGATTCCGACCACAAGTCGTGGTGTGAGAAAGAGGCCTAAAGATGGAAATTCCCTAGACTTTGGATTTATTAACAGAATAGTTGCCTAGATGGCAAGGAGAGTACTAAAGTATTCAGAAGACATAAGTTATGAAAATGATTAGTGCATCAGTCAACATTCGAGGACAAATGTTCCAAAGGGGGAAATGATGTTACACCCCATATTTTCGTACGTGAAATATTACATCTCGCATTTTCATACGTTAAAATTTCGTCGTAAGTTAATCGACGTAAGTTTGGAAATGAGATTATTTTGAGATTATAAGCATTATGCTATTTCAAAACAAGTGATAAGTAAATTCTTGAAGGTGAAATGGTAAGCGAATTGAAGAAAATGAGTTTCGCCGAGGTTTGACAATTTGGGATAAAATACAGTCCAAACAATAATACCCCGTATTTATGGACTTGTGCCATACACGGTACCACATGACTATGATAGTAATGTGTATAAGGTATGCTAAAAGTAACTAGTATTTTAAGTAATTTGAGATGATTCTTAATTATGTGGGTAACTGGTTAATTATTGGATTAGTGGGGAATTTCCAAGTTAATTAGGAAATTGGTAATTTATTTAAGGCATTTTGGATTGTCTTTTGGATAAAGTCTTGAACCCAACGTGGCAGCCAATAAAAAGCCCCAAAGAATGACTCTTCAATTAGGTGCTATGTGGCATATTTAAGAGAATTGGTGGCACACAAACCTCAAAGTAATGGATTATTATACATAAGTTAAGAGGAAAAATTCTTAAGCTTGCTAAAGCTCACGGGTGAAGAAGCTCAAAATTTCAATAATCTCTTTATTCACTATAAGACATCTAATTCACTAATGAACGTGAATTAGAACTAAGCAAAATAATGGATTTTGGGCAAAACATTTCATACGAAGTTACACTACGTAATAGCAACGAGATTCGCAATTCTAAGGGAGCCCGGTATGATCTTTCTCAAGAATATTATGCGAATTTTTCCCTACTTCGATCCACCGTTACATATTTTTTGCAAGACGTGGGTTAGAGGGATTGTTAAGAGAACCGTCCCAGGTATGTTAAGGCTATACCTTCTTTCTTTTTGGCATGATCTATACGACACAAACGAAACGAGCAAATGCACAACTTTCATAAATGACTATATTCATAGAAATACTATGGGTGTCTATATTCTTGATTCCCCATGTATCTTATTATTCTATCATCTGTTCATGGGCCTCAGAAAATACATAAGTTGATAAGTTTATTTTATGATATTAATCAAAGGCATAATGGTCCTATGACATTCCGAGAGATTTTATTAATGTATTTCATGTGAATTTCATTCATTTATGCATGTACATTGACCCATGACCAGATGGCATTATATACGCGTATATTATATGCATATGGAATATGAAAAAAGGTTACGATGTTATATACTCACCACCATCTGATCGGTTGGTATACATTGATGATTTGCCCACAGTGGCCGAGATGATATGATGGGATGCCCTTAGAGGCTTGATGATGTTATAAACGTATATACCTATGCATGGCATTGTAAATATTAATGATTCACAGAGTTGTTCAGATTTACATGTTGAGTCTTTTACTCCATGTTTCTCTCATGTATACTATTTACTGATGTTCATTTCTTACATACTCGGTACATTATTTGTACTGACGTCCCTTTTGCCTGGGGACGCTGCGTTTCATGCCCGCAGGTCCCGATAGACAGGTCGAGAGTCCTCCAAGTAGGCTATCAGCTCAGCAGAAGATGTTGGTGCGCTCAATTTGCTCTAGAGTTGCTTATTTGATCAGTATAATTAGGACATGTATTGATTGGTATGGCGGGGCTCAATCCCGACCTTTATGATACCTATGTACTCTTAAAGGCTTATAGACAAATGTCATGTATACGGATACTTGTATGGTATTGTCGCCTTATGTTTTGAGTTTACAAATGATCATGTTTGCCTTATAAGCCCATATGTCACATGTGTAAGTTTTTATATCAGATTGGGTCATCTTATATTGAGTATTCTCTTATGTTTATTCTGGTTAGCCCATGACGGCTCGTTTGGCCCATTCGCCAATGATAGTACGATAAGAAGGATATGTAATGTTGGTACACGATTAAGTAAGGCACTGGGTGCTCGTCGCGGTCCATTGGTTTGGGTTGTGACAGTTATATACGCGTATATTATATGTATATGGGCTATGAGAAAAGGTTATAGCATTATATACGCACCACCACCTGATTAGCTGGTATACGTTGATGATTTGCCCACAATGGACGAGATGATACGATGGGATGCCCTCAGAGGCTTGATGATGTTATGAACGCATATACCTATGCATGGTATGACATTTATACGCATAAGTGTGACATTATAAATATTAATGATTCACAGAGTTATTCAGACTTACATGTTGAGTCTTTTACTCCATGTTTCTCTCATGTCTATTGTTTACTGATTTTCATTCTTTACATACTCGGTACATTATTTGTATTGACGTCCCTTTTTCCTGGGAACGCTGCGTTTCATGCCCTCAGGTCCCGATAGACAGGTCGAGAGTCCTCCAAGTAGGTTATCAGCTCAGCGGAAGGTGTTGGTGCGCTCATTTGCTCCGGAGTTGCTTGTTTAGTCAGTATGATTTGGACATGTACTGTTTGTTATGGCAGAGCTCTGTCCCGATCTTTATGACAATTATGTATTCATAGAGGCTTGTAGACAGATGTCATGTATGTAAAAGATTGTATGGCCTTGTCGGCCTATGTTTAGCGTACGAATGGTTATTTTGGTCTTATAGGCCCGTATGTCTTATGTATAAGTTAGTATTTCATGTTGTATTCTACTTATCTCCTGGCAGCCTCTCCGACTCAGTTATCTATGATAGTATGATACGAAAAGATGCGTTGTGTTGGTACTCGGTTGAGTAAGTTACCGGGTGCCCGCCGCGGCCCATCGGTTTGGGTCGTGACAGGGATAAAGGGGAAAACTTTTTCTATGATCATTGATAGTGGTAGTTTTTCTAATGTGGTGAGTTCATACTTTGTGGACAAATTGGGACTTGCATGCATGAAACACCCTACTCCCTATAGACTCCAATGGTTAAATGATAGTTGTGGACTAAAGGTAAACAAACAATGCATGATTTCATTCAATATTGGTAGATATGAGGATGATATTATTTGTGACATAGTCCCTATGCAAGCTTGTAATAACTTACTGGGTCGTCCTTGACAGTATGATAGGAATATTTTTCATGATGGAAGGAAGAATAGATATTCTCTTGAGCTAAAAATAGGAAATTTACTCTTGCACCTTTATCTCCTTCTCAAGTATTTGAAGATCAAAAGAGATTAAGAGAAACAATGGAAACACCAAGGGGAGGGATAAAAAGTGAGCTTGGGGAAAAATAAAAGAAAGAAGGCCAAGAGTTAGAGAAAAAGAGAGATGGCTGAGAGAAAGAGAGAGACAGGGCAACAATTTGAGAGAAAGGATAAAAAGGGGTTTGAATGAAAAAATAGAAAGTCTTGGTGACAGGAAAGAGGCTAAGAAAATAAGAAAAAAGAGTTTTTATATAAAAGCCAAAGAGTGTTTAAATGCAAGAAAAGAGGGGTTGCCCATAATACTACTTACTTACAGAGAAGCTTTGATTAATTCTGAGTTACAAACTTCTTCTTTACCAAGTAGTATTTCTTCTCTTTTGCAGGATTTTGAAGATGTCTTTCCTGAAGATATTCCTAATGGATTACCACCTTTACGTGGCATTGAGTATCAAATTGATTTTGGGCCTGGATCACAAATCCCAAATAGGCCTGCTTATAGGAGTAATCCAGAAGAGACAAAAAAGCTTCAAAGGCAAGTTGAGGAGCTGCAAAGGCCTTGTGGGAGAGAGAATGAGCCCTTGTTCTGTTCCCTTCCTATTGGTACCCAAAAAGGATGGAAATTGGAGGATGTTCGTGGATTGTAGAGCAATCAACAAGATAACGGTAAAGTATAGCCATCCTATTCCTCGTCTTGATAACATGTTGGATTAATTACATGGATCCAAAATCTTTTCTAAAATTGATCTAAAAAGTGGTTACCATCAGATTCGAATGAATCCTGGAGATGAATGAAAAACTGCTTTTAAGACCAAATATGGGCTTTATGAGTGGTTAGTTATGCTTTTTGGCTTGACTAATGCACCTAGCTCTTTCATGAAATTAATGAATCATATCTTTAAGGATTTTCATGGAAAATTTATTGTGGTGTACTTCGATGATATCTTGAAATTTTCTAACACTTTAGAAGAGCATGTAGAACACCTAAAACATGTTTTTGAAGTTCTTAGAAAGCACCTCTTATTTGCTAATCTTAAAAAGTGTACATTTTTGTAGATCATGTGATTTTCTTGGGTTTTGTGGTTAGTTCTAAAGGAGTTGAGGTTGATGAAGAGATAAATCAATAAAAGAATGGCCTAAGCCTAAGAGTGTAACTGAAGTTAGGAGTTTTCATGGACTTGCTAGTTTTTATAGGAGGTTTGTCAGAGACTTTAGCACCACTGTTTCTCCTTTAACTGAAGTTATTAAAAAGGATAAGATTTTTACATGGGGAAAAGAACAAGATGACGCTTTTAACTTGTTGAAAGAAAAGTTATGTTCTGCTCCATTGTTACAATTGCCTGATTTTTCTAAATTTTATGAAATTGAATCTGATGCTTCTGGCAAAGAAATAGGTGTTGTTTTGATGCAAGATTCTAAACCTATTGCCTACTTTAGTGAGAAGTTGAGTGGAGCCACATTGAACTATTCCACTTATGACAAAGAGCTATATGCATTGGTAAAGGCTTTAGCCACATGGCAACATTACTTGTGGTCAAGAGAGTTTATCATTAAAACTGACCATGAATCCTTGAAATACTGGAAGAGTCAAGGTAAGCTTAGTAGAAGTCATGCTAAGTGGGTTGAATTCATTGAAACTTTTCCTTATGTAATTTCTTACAAGCAAGGGAAAGGGAATGTTGTTGCGGATGCACTTTTAAGAAGGTATGTCTTAGTTTCTACCTTGACTTCTAAATTGATGGGTTTTGATCAAATCAAGGGACTTTATACTAATGATGTTGATTTTGGCAAGATTTTTGCAGATTGTAAGTTGGGTCCTTTTGAGAGGTTTAACCTCCAATATGGGTTTCTCTTCAAGAAAAATAAGTTGTGTATCCCTAATTGCTCTTTACGTGAAGTATTTGTAAGGGAAGAACATTATGGAGGGCTTATGGGACACTTTGGAGTCCCAAAGACACTAGACATACTTGTTGAAAATTTATTTTGGCCTGGAATGAGAAAAGATGTTGAAAGAATGTGTGCACAGTGTTTGGAATGTAAACAAGCTAAATCTAAAGTGTTACCACATGGTCTTTACACGCCATTACCTGTTCCTACTTCACCTTGGATTGATATTTCTATGAATTTTGTGTTAGGTTTGCCTAGAACAAGGTATGGTAAGGATAGTATATATTTTGTGGTAGATAGGTTCTCCAAAATGGCTCATTTTATTCCTTGCTTAAAGACAAATGATGCTTCACATGTTGCTGATCTTTTTGCAAAAGAATTTGTCAAATTGCATGGTATACTTATAACTATTGTTAGTGATAGGGATGCTAAGTTTTTTAGCCACTTTTGGCGTGTATTTTGGGGGAAGTTAGGCACTAAATTGTTGTTTTCTACTTCTTGTCACCCACAAACTGATGGACATACTGAAGTAGTTAATATAACCTTAGGAAACATGTTGAGGGCTGGTTTGAAAGGTAAATTAACTTCTTGGGAGGCTCACTTACCTGTGATTGAATTTGCTTACAATAGAATAATCCATTCTTCTACAGGTATGTCTCCTTTTGAGGTTGTCTATGGTTTTAATCCATTCACTCCCCTTGATTTATTACCATTACCTACTAATGATATTGTTAAACTTCATGGTAGGACAAAGGCTAAGATGATGAAATAAAATCATGAACAAACAAGGCTTGCAATTGAGAAGAAAAATGAGCAAAATGTTACACCCCATGTTTTCGTACGTAAAAGTACGCTATAAGTAAATTGATGAAGGCTCGGAAATGAGATATTACATCCTGTATTTTCGTACGTTAAAGTTTCATCGTAAGTTAATCGATATAAGTTCGGGAATAAGATTATTTTGAGATTGTAAGCATTATGTTATTTCCAACAAGTGATAAGTAAATTCGTGAAGGTGAGAGGGTATGCAAATCGAAGAAAATGAATTTCCGTCGAAGTTTGGCATTTTGGGACAAAATACGACCCGAGCTAAAATACCCGGTATTTATGGACTAATACCATACAAGGTACCACATGGCCATGATAGTAAGGTGTATAAGGTGTGTTAAAAGTGAGTAGTATTTTAAGTAATTTGAGATAATTCTTAATTATGTGGGTAATTGGTTGATTATTAGTTAATAGGAGATTAATTAGTTAAATAATGAATTAGGGAATAATTAATATTTTGGATAAGGTTTAATAAACCCTCCCAAACGTGGCAGCCCAAGAATATTGATTTAAGTGACTCTTTAGTCACATTGCTAGATGGCACACTTTGGGAAACATGTGGGCCCACATAAAGACCAACCATTTATAAAAATTTCATCACCTCACGGTTGGAAAAAAGCTAACCATTTCTAAGAAAAATCTCATCAACATTATGAATGAAGGCCATGATACTGATGGAGCTCCATAGCTCACTGGAAATTTCATAACACAATATAGTGTGAGATTTTGTAATTTTAAGGAATACGGTGCAATCTTTCACAAGAATATCATACGAATTTTTTCCTACTTAGATCCGACGTTACGTGTTGTCACAGTTGACAAGTGTAAATAAAGAAGTTGTTAATTGGGATGGAGAGCTCAAGGATAAAAGGATATGAGTTGCCTAGGTATTATAATTATTTTATGGTCCAAATTTATGTCCAAGAAAAGGTGGATTAGATCCCAAGAGACATCCTTTGAAGAAGGTCCAAATCAGGCCACTATTGGACCTATTTGGCACCTAAAAATATGTCCAAACTTGCAGCCCAAAAAGTCCTACATGAAGCCACGTTTTTATAACATAAAACGGACTTACTTGCTTCCCAAGAAAGGCTCAATAGGTGTGATAGAAGTTGGGTACAAGTTGGTGCCAAGTTGCTTGAAAGCTGCCTTTAAGATTTCCAAGATCCTATTCATGATTGGTTTGGGACTTTCAAGATTTTATCCAAGATTTGTTTTAACTTATTTCCATATATTTTGGTACTATATTTATTGCTTTCCTAGGTAGTTAAGGTTATGTTTTTCTTTTCCTCAGATTGTTGGAGTTACTTTCCAAGATTGACTTGGTTTTTGTTTTCTAGTGTTTTTCCTTTTCCTAATGTATTTGGACTTGTTGTCCAAAGTAGTTTAGGACATTATTTCCTTATTTTTAGGTAGGAATTTTTTGACCCCCTCTATATATAAAGGGGTGTCTTCTTTCTTTTTAGATTTTAGATTATTATAGACAATATCAATAAAAATTGTGAGATTTTTCTTGCACTCTTGTGTGTGGCTACTCTGGGATTTATTCTTCAACCTTCAAGACTCAACTTAAGGTTGTGAGATTAAACTCTTTCGAAATCTTAGATTACTTCTAGGTATTCAAGAAATGTGATAAGTTTAGGCTTATTGTTGTTCTTGTTATCCTAAAGGGTCGGGTTTCACAATCTATCTCTTGTTTTTAATTCTCTACCAAAGGCGATTACTTCTTTGTTAGCTAATTGTTGTTGTTGGGATTCAACATCAAGAATAGACTTCTTGAATTCAAGAAACTCTTTCTTCAATTCAATCTATCTTTAATTTTCCGTTGTTTTTTTGTTTCTTTATTTTCTTTTAGCTTCCGCACGTTTCTTGATTTTCTTTAGTAATTCTTGGACCCCTATCGTGTTGTTATCATCTGGTGCATACACAATATGGTGAGAGCTTCATACTGACTTCTTATAAGGCTAGTATTTTTCTTACTGGCTTTATCATAGAGTCGTTATAGAATATGGCTATTGTACTATCTCTCTTGTACCTCTGATATTAAGAGTGATTCTGCAATGTCCTCAATCACATTTCCTATAATTTTTTGGGTCCAATAATCAGACTCCTGATTTACTTTGTTGATGTAACTCTTTTGTTACACCCCATATTTTCGTACGTGAAAGTACGCCATAAATAAATCGACGTAAATTCGGGAATAAGATAATTTTGGAATTATAAGTATTATGCTATTTCAACCAAGTGATAAGTAAATTCATGAAGGTGAGAGGGTAAGCAAATCGAAAAAAATGAGTTTTCGTCGAAGTTTGACATTTTGAGAAAAAATACGGTCCGAGCTATAATACTCGGTATTTATGGACCAGTACCATATAAGGTAACATATGGCCATGATAGTAAGGTGTATAAAGTGTGTTAAAAATAAGTAGTCTTTTAAGTAATTTGAGATAATTCATAATTATGAGGATAATTAGATAATTATGGATTTTTAGTGGGGGACTAAGTAAGTAATTAAGCTAATTAAGTAATTAAGACATTTTGGATACATTCTTGAACCCCAAACGTGACAGCCAATGAGTTTTGGTTAAAATGACTCTTAATACACATTTGAAAGGTGGCAAACTAAAGTTATGTGGCTAAGCCACCACCAGAAGTTAGCCCACACCCATTCAAACACATACTCAGAAGATTTGTGATCATTTTTGCTTCATTTTGGTATGCTCTCATTCTTGGAAAAGCTACTATAACGTTCAACACCCTTCATTTGGTATGCAGAAGGAATTAACCAACGTTCAAACTTAGTTAAGGATAATTCTTTGGGAATTCATGCCAACACCTTGAGGATAATTATTTTGAATATGATACAAGTTTGAATGTTCATCTACGACCTTCTCGAATTCTTATAAGCAATTTAGATATGTTAAGGCTATCCCTTCTTTCTTTTGGCATGATCCAAATAATACAAATAAAACACGCAAAATACGCAACTTTTATAAATGACTCTATTTATAGAAGTACTAGGGGTGTCTATATTCTTGATTCCCCATGTGAAATATGATTATATCTTCTGTTCATGAGTCTCAGAAAAATACGTAGTTAATAAAGTTTATCAGAAAGGTATATTGATTTTATAACATTCCAAGAAATCTTATTAACGTATTTCTTATGCATTTTATGCATTTATACATGTACATTGACCCATGACCAGATGGCGTTATATACGCGTATATTATATGTATATGGGATATGGGAAAAGGTTACGGCGTTATATATGCACCACCACTTGATCAGCTGGTATACGTTGATGATTTGCCCACAGTGGCCGAGATGATATGATGGGATGCCCTCAGAGGCTTGATGATGTTATGAACGCATATACCCATGCATGGTATGACATTTATACACATATGCATGACATTATAATATTGAATGATTCACAGAGCTATTCAGATATACATGCTGAGTCTTTTACTCCATGTTTCTCTCATGTCTATTATTTACTGATTTTTATTCCTTACATACTCGGTACATTATTTGTACTGACATCCCTTTTGCCTGGGGACATTGCGTTTCATGCCCGCAGGTCTCGATAGACAGGTTGAGAGCCCTCCAAGTAGGCTATCAGCTCAGCGAAAGATGTTGGTGCGCTCCATTTGCTCCGGAGTTACTATTTGGTCAGTATCATTAGGACATGTATTGATTGGTATGGCGGGGCCATGTCCCAACCTTTATGACAATTATGTATTCTTAGAGGCTTGTAGATAGATGTCATGTGTACGAGTATTTGTATGGCCTTGTCGGCCTATGTTTTGAGTTTATATAAATGATCATGTTGGCCTCATAGGCCCGTATGTCACGTGTATGAGTTTTTATATCAGGTTGGATCATTTTATGTCGGGTAATTCCATCATGTTTACTTTGTTTATCTCATGACTCCCTTTCGGCCCACTTACCTATGATGATGTAATAAGAAAGATACATTATGTTGGTACTCGGTTGAGTAAATTACTGGGTGCCCATCGCGGCCCATCAGTTTGGGTCGTGACAAAAGTGGTATCAGAGCAGTTCTGTCCTAGGGAGTCTACAAGCCGTGTCTAGTAGAGTCTTGCTTGTGGGTATAAGCAGGAGGCTACAGGGCATTTAGGACCGTCACTCTTTCTTCTTACTCTAGATCGTGTGGTACAACTCAGTTGTAAGAACTCAATTTCCTAAACTCTATCTTATTTATAATACGACGATGCCTACATCTAGAAAGATGGTTGGTAAGAGATTGAATGTGTGTTACACCCCATGTTTTCGTACGTAAAAGTTTTGTCGTAAGATAATCGACGTAAGTTCGGGAATGGGATTATTTTGAGATTATAAGCATTATGCTATTTCAAACAAGTGACTAGTAAATTCGTGACGGTAAGAGGATAAGCGAATCGAAGAAAATGAGTTTCGTCAAAATTTGATAATTTGGGATAAAATACGGTCCGAGCTATAATATCCGGTATTTATGGACTAGTACCATACACGGTACCATGTGGCCATGATAGTAAGGTATACAAGGTATGTTAAAAGTGAGTAATATTTTAAGTATGTTGAGATAATTCTTAATTATTGGGCAATGGGATATTACCTAATTAATTAAGAGAAATTTGTGGATAATTAACTAAGACTATGGATAAGCTTAAGGAGCCTAAACGTGGCAGCAAAGGCCATTATGTAAGTGTGACTCTTAAGGTCATATAATAAGGTGGCAAATTTTGAAGACTTTGTGGCCAAGTCATCCCCTAAAGTGGGGCCCACTCAATAACATAAAAATCAATCTCCCTAATTCATTAAAGGGAGATGGGTTAGAGATTTAACAAAGTAACGGATGGAAATTCTCAAACAAGAATTCTTATAGCAATGTGACTTGCAAATCTAAGGGATCCCGGTACAATCTTTCTCAAGAATATCATACGGATTTTTCCCTACTTTGATCCGCCGTTACGTGTTGTCACACTGGACGTGTGTTAAGAGGTATTTTCAAGTGATCGGCTCAGGTATGTTAAGACTATCTCTTCTTTCCTTTTGGCGTGATCCATACGATACAAATGAAACGAGTAAACACACAATTTTCATAAATTACACTATTCATAGATGCACTAGGGTTGTCTATATTATTGATTCCCCATGTTAATTAATATTATATCTTCTGTGCATGGGTCTCAGAAAAATACGTATTTGATAAAGTTTATCCGAAAGGCATATTAATTTTATGACATTCCGAGAAATATTATTAACGTATTTCATATGCATTTCATGCATTTATACATGCACATTGACCCATGACCAGATGGCGTTATATATGCGTATATATATGTATATGGGCTATGAGAAAGGTTATGGCGTTATATATGCATATATATATATATATAAATATATATATATATATATATATAATGTTATATACGCACCACCACCTGATCAGCTGGTATACGTTAATGATTTGCCCACAATGGCCGAAATGATATAATGGGATGCCCTCAGAGGCTTGATGATGTTATGAATGCATATACCCATGCTTGGTATGACATTTATATGCATATGCATGACATTGTAAATATTAATGATTTACAGAGTTATTCAGACATACATGTCGAGTCTTTTACACTATGTTTTTCTCATGCCTATTGTCTATTATTTACTGATTTTTATTCCTTACATACTCGGTACATTATTTGTACTGACGTCCCTTTTTTCTGGGGACGCTGCGTTTCATGCCTGCAGGTCCTGATAGATAGGTTGAGAGTCCTCCAAGTAGGCTATCAGCTCAACGGAAGGTGTTGGTGCGCTCCATTTGCTCCGGAGTTACTTATGTGGTCAGTATGATTAGGACATATACTGATTAGTATGGCGGGGCCCTGTCCCGACCTTTATGACATTTATGTACTCTTAAAGGCTTGTAGACATATGCCGTGTACGTGAAAGATTGTACGGCCTTGTCGACCTATGTTTTGAGTATATAAATGATCATGTTGGCCTATTAAGCCTATATGTCACGTGTATATGATGATGTAATAAGAAAGATATGTAATGTTGGTACTCGGTTGAGTAAGGCACCGGGTGCCCGTCGCGGCCCATCGGTTTGTGTCGTGACAATGTGGCTATAGAAGAGTTGAGTCAGAGGAACTCAATTTTTGCATCATGCTTATAATGGATAAATATGAGGTATACATCAGATCATGTGTGTACTAAGATGTGTAAACTTCTTGATAAGGATCCCTAAGGTAAGAATGTCTATCCACTCTTACGGTAAAAATAAATAAGATAATCGGAAGGTAGATACAATTTTTAGCAAGTAAAAGAAGCAAGATGAAAAAGGGTACGAGCTACCGAGCTAATGAATATTATTGCATAGGAATATAATCCTTTTGAGTAGTATAAGAGAAGGCGGGATATCAAGATCTAGCTGGAGTTAGGGTAACCCAAAATGGTGGATGGATTGTTAGTGTTAGTTGACATTTCCGAAGGGTATTGCGAATGTCCTAATAGGTCTCCTTGTGAGACACCCAGATGGTGCACTCTAAAATAGTACAGCTAGATATGAGTACTACAAAGATAGGCACTGAAATCCTGGAAGGGATAAATATTACCTTAGTGTGGCTCCCGTCTCTAGTAAAGAAAGAATGTTGGGCAACCCGAAGAGTCAGTAGATGGAGCAAGGGGAGCTAAAAGCAAAAAATGTCCTGTGGAAATTTTAAAAATAAAGTGATAGACAGAGATGTTAGCGGGAAATAAGAAGAGAGTTAATGAAGCATTATGAGTAAGATGTGATACATGGATAACAACGGTAGATAAAAAAGATGACAGTATTGCAGAGTCTATAGTCAAGTGAAGGAACAAGACGAGAGGTGACAGGCATTGAGACAACAAAAGAGTATAGGCCATAAAGTCATATCCTCATTTCGAGAAATAAGTTCGTGACTAAATGTGATTACCAAAAGGAAAAGTTAGACCTTAGAGTAATAAAAAATCAACATGGACTGGTGAACAAGATAAACTAAACATGAACTAGGGACTGAGTAATAGTCGACATCATGAGAATTTCAGAGATTGCGTCCCGGCGATAATAGGATGGACGACAGAAGAATACCCTTTAAAGGTCATTCAGGAAGACACTTCCCCTAAAGCAAGCAAGGTAAGCAAAGTTAAGCTTAAGGGGCTGTATGTGCCAGTTACACTAGGTGTCTCCCTCGTGAGTAAGGAATTTTGTTATCCTTGGTATAGAAGGATTACCGCGAGGCGAGTAAGGGTCATCGATGATGTGAAAGGACGCCAAAGATGAAAAGGTAAAACATCTATACGTAGATCATCGCAACACTAAATCTTAGAGCTCCCCTAAAGGGGGGAATATGGAGTGATGTGGCATTAAGTCAGAATTAAATAGTTCTAGTAACTATGGAATGGTAAAGAAGAATGCGAAAAAAAAAATGAGAAGGGGATGAGATTTCACCTATTCAAAGCCTACAAATATGCTACGATTCTAGAACATTATGCAAACACGACGTCAAGGAGAGGAAGTAAGGAATCCTTCCCGGGATGTTATTGATAAATAAGGAGCCAGTGCGAAAGGTAAGTTAAGACAAAGGAAATAACCCAAGAAAGATTTCGTGGAATATTGATATGAGAATGGGCCAACGAGCAGTTAGTAGTTGATTCAGGAAGAGTCTAGTTATGGCTAGACAGGAGGATACATACAAATTAATAGATCGTACAAGATAAACATAGAGAACCCCAACATGGGGAATTTAGTCTCGCAGATATGACATCGTGACCCTTGAGAAATATTTAGATAGGAATTGGGGTAGTTAAAGGTACCGTATGAGTATTATGGAAATAAAAGAGAATGCCACTGGGAAGACAACAAAAATATCAGTACCGAAGCAAACCCTACAAGTACAAGGGCGTAGAGATAAGTAACTACGGATAATTATAGGCGAGGAAGGACATTAAAAATTTCGTCGAGTATACGATGTAATAAGCTCCCAGCTTCACAAGAGTCAGAGGGTCCTCCCTAAGTACTACAATGAAAGACTAGCTGTGGAAATAAGGAAGAAGGCTTCAACTTAAGCATAGTAACTTGAAAAAGAAATGGCCATGTAAAAATAGTTTCACTACAACATTGTATGCACTCCATAAGAAAGTGACACCTACCGTGGCTAATGAACAGGGAAGTAAAAATCAAAAGTAGGATTCGAGATCATATGGGTTGCATGAAAACTCCGGCATGCGTGGGAACTAAGATAAGCTAAGTATGCACATAACAAGGGGGCAGAAAGACCAGGAAAAGTAATTAATTGCTTACATTTAACAAAAGCTGAGATGAAACGAAAGGAAGTATTCGATCAATGATCCAGAGTTAGTTACGTTATGTACGCACTTAAAATTTCGGAGTATTATCCATGAAGCATATATATTGACATTCATACAATCGTAGAAGACTCCGGTATAACTTAAAAGAAGAAATTGAGCCTAGGGCATAGACAAAGGATTGAATTGTCAGAAGATTGTATCATGGATATTCCATGAAAGGCTAAAGTAATAACTAATACCATGAGCCAAATCTCGGAAGAAAGCTTAAGCCTACCTAAAGGCTGATCAGAAGGAAGAGGAAACTAAAGAGTTACATCAACGAAGTAAATCAGGAATCTGATTATTGGACCCAGAAAATTATAGAAATCGTGATTGAAAACATTGCAGAATCACTCTTAATATTATAGGTACAAGGGAGATAGTACAACCACCATACTCTATAACGGCCCTATGAAAAAGCCAGTTAGAGGAGTACCAGCCTCATAAGAAGTCAGTATGAAGCTTCCACCGGATCGTGTATGCACTAGAGTTGCAAGTATTATAATAGAGCTTCAAGTTGTGGATGTGAATTATACCTATGTGGAAGGAAGGTCATAAAGGAGATAGAAGATGTGATGCAAGATTTTAAGGTAAGTAAGGTAAAGGTGAACAACGTACGAGATACTCACATACAGAAGGTTATGTGTAGTCCATACTTCGGATAGAAGGCTAGAAGCGCGAGGATTCAGTATCCAGGAATGATAGCGGCGTCATTAATGGCATATTTTCCAGCCTATGGTTTCTAGGTATCGAGAAGCCTAATTAAGAGAGCAAAGAAGAGTTAGAGACGATGTGATGTCTCGCTTGATGTTCCAGGATGACATAAGGAAATCTATGATACAAGCAAGTTGAAGGAAGGTTGCGAGTACTATTAATAGATATTTGTAGGTCGCAAGCTAAAGTATGGTTGAGCGACAAGGTTTTAGGAAGACAGGAGTAAGGATAAGAATAGGTGAATAAGAAGGTGACCAAAATGGATAAATCCCCGGGATTAAGCTCATGAAAATAAGAGAGCTGATGGTTTCTCTAAGTAATAGAAAGCTCAGTATATCCTGAATGAACTCAAAGGAGTCTAAGACTAGCATTTAGAAGAGATGGAATGCTGCCCTGGTAGTAGAATGAGGGTGTAATTGTGATAGATAAAGGATGACGTTTGGGCCTTCGATTGAGTAATGATTTAATTACATGGACGGCATGGGATTAGAATACCCCCACCCATAATATGAATCACATTGGAATGCTATAAAATACAGTTATGGAAGTATTGTATCGCTGCCAAGTGGGTCAGGAAAATCACTTCAAATATTCCTCGATGCAACGTAAGCCCTAGTGGAAAGGTATTACATAAGAAGTTTCAAGTTATCAATGGTATATTATAGATCAATATTGAGGTGAATCAACAATAGATGGACAAAATTCACAAAGTATTAGATGAGAATAGGCCGTCATTCTTAAGATGAACAGTAATAAGGAAGCATTAAAGGACTTAGATTTATACATATGGGATAAGCAACGAAAGTAACCTGGAGTTCGGTAGCAGACCTCAGTAATGATAAATCAAAGTAAGAGTTATGGTATAGTATGACCTACCTAGATGCAGTAAAGTCATACGAATGGATAACCGGGTCTATGAAATAAGATATAGCAATATTCGTAAGTTCAACAAAGTATCGAGCAAAGAACTTTAGTATACTTATAGATGTCTAGAGAGACATCTTATCAAGCTTTGTATATTCTTACAAAGTGAGGCCTAGAGATTGGCTAAAAACTGGAGGAAAAAGGAGGGAAGAGTCGCATAGGCGCACATACAAGGAAAAAGTCGTACATGCTGCATAATAAAAGATAGCAACATTTACAAGATTGGAATGATTCCGACCACGAGTCGTGGTGTGAGAAAGAGGCCAAAAGGAGGGAATGCCCTGGCCTTTGGATTTATTCAAAGAACAGTTGCCTAAATGGCAAGAAGAGTATTATAGTATTTGCAAGAGCTACGAGTTATGAGAATGATAAGTACATCAGTCAACATTCGAGGACGAATGTTCCAAAGGGGGGAATGATGTTACACCCCATATTTTCGTACGTGAAAGTACGCCATAAATAAATCGACGTAAGCTCGGGAATGAGATTATTTTGGAATTATAAGAATTATGCTATTTCAACCAAATGATAAGTAAATTCGTGAAGGTGAGAGGGTAAGCAAATCGAAGAAAATGACTTTTCGCCGAAGTTTGACATTTTGAGAAAAAATAAGGTCCGAGCTATAATACCCGGTATTTATGGACTAGTACCATACAAGGTACCATATGGCCATGATAGTAAGGTGTATAAAGTGTGTTAAAAGCAAGAAGTCTTTTAAGTAATTTGAGATAATTCCTAATTATTTGGATAATTGGGTAATTATGGATTTTTAGTGGGGGATTAAGTAAGTAATTAAGCTAATTAAGTAATTAAGACATTTTGGATAAATTCTTGAACCCCAAACGTGGCAGCCAATGAGTCTTGGTTAAAATGACTCTTAATACACATTTGAAAGGTGGCAAACTAAAGTTATGTGGCTAAGCCACCACCAAAAGTGAGCCCACACCCATTCAAACACATACTTAGAAGATTTGTGACCATTTTTGCTTTATTTTGGTATGCTCTCATTCTTGGAAAAGCTATTATAACGTTCAGCACCCTTCATTTGGTATGCAGAAGGAATTAACCAACGTTCAAGCTTAGTTAAGGATAATTCTTTGGGAATTCATGCCAACACCTTGAGGATAATTATTTTGAATATGATCCAAGTTTGAATGTCCATCTACGACTTCTCGAGTTCTTATGACCAATTAAGGTATGTTAAGGTTATCCCTTCTTTCTTTTGGCATGATCCAAATGATACAAATGAAACGAGCAAAATACGCAACTTTCATAAATGACTCTATTCATAGAAGTACTAGGGGTGTCTATATTCTTGATTCCCCATGTGAATTATTATTATATCTTCTGTTCATAAGACTCAGAAAAATACGTAGTTGATAAAGTTTATCCGAAAGGTATATTGATTTTATAACATTCCGAGAAATCTTATTAATATATTTCTTATGCATTTATACATGTACATTGACCCATGACCAGATAGCGTTATATACGCATATATTATATGTATATGGGATATGGGAAAAGGTTACGGCATTATATATGCACCACCACTTGATCAGCTGGTATACGTTGATGATTTGCCCACAGTGGCCGAGATGATATGATTGGATGCCCTCAGAGGCTTGATGATGTTATGAAGGCATATACCCATGCATGGTATGACATTTATACGCATATGCATGACATTATAATATTAAATGATTCATAGAGCTATTCAGATATACATGTTGAATCTTTTACTCCATGTTTCTCTCATGTCTATTATTTACTGATTTTCATTCCTTACATACTCGGTACATTATTTGTACTGACGTCCCTTTTACCTGGGGATGCTATGTTTTATGCCCGCAGGTCCCGATAGACAGGTTGAGAGCCCTCTAAGTAGGCTATCAGCTCACCGGAAGATGTGGGTGCCCTCCATTTTCTCCGGAGTTGCTATTTGGTCAGTATCATTAGGACATGTATTGATTCGTATGGCAGAGCTCTGTCCCGACCTTTATGATAATTATGTATTCTTAGAGGCTTGTAGACAGAGGTCATGTGTATGGGTATTTGTATGGCCTTGCCGGCCTATGTTTTGAGTTTATAAATGATCATGTTGGCCTCATAGGCCCGTATGTCACGTGTATGAGTTTTTATATCAGGTTGGGTCATTCTATGTTGGGTAATTCCCTCATGTTTACTCTGTTTATCTCATGACGCCCCTTTTGGCCCACTTACCTATTATGATGTATTAAGAAAGATACGTTATGTTGGTACTCGGTTAAGTAAAGTACTAGGTGCCCGTCGCGGCCCATCGATTTGGATAGTGACATCTTTAGTTTCCTTTTCCTTCTGATCAGCCTTTATGTAGGCGCAAGCTATCTTCCGATCTGCAGCTCATGGTATTACTTTAGCCTTTCATGGACACTATGGAAAATTATGATACAATCTTCTAATGATTCAATCCTTTGTCTATGACCTGGACCCAATTCCTTCTTATAACTTTTACCGGAGTCTTCTATGGCTGTATGATTGTCAACATATATGCTGCATGGATAGTACTTCAAAATCTTAAATGCGTTCATAATGTAACTAACTCTGGATCATTGATTGAATAATTCTTTTTGTTCCTTCTCAGTTTTCTTTAAATGTAAGCTATTACTTTTCTTGGTCTTGCTGCCAACTTGTTGCGTGCATACTTAGCTTATCTTGGTTCCCACGCATTCCTGAGTTTTCGTGCTACTCATATGATCTCGAATATTATTTTTGTTTTCATTTTCCGCTCATTAGCTACGATAGGTGCCACTTTCTTATGGAGTGCATACAATGTTGTAGTGAGACTGCTATTACAAGACCTTTTTTTCTTCAAGTTACTATGCTTAGGTTGAAGCCTTCTTCTTTATTTCTTCAGCTAGTCTTTCATTGTCGTACTTAGGGAAGACCCTCTGACTCTTGTAAATTTATGAGCTTATTACATCATAGTCCCGATAGAATATTTGATGTCCTTCCTCGCCTAATATTATCCGTAGTTACTTACCTCCACGCCCTTGTGCTTGTAGGGTTGCTTCCGAACTGATGTTTTGACTGTCTTCCTAGTGGCACTCTCTTTTATTTCCATAACACTCATACGGTATCTTTAACTACCCCAACTCCTATCTAAATATATCCTAAGTATTACAATGTTATATCTACAAGACTGGATTCACTATGTTTATCTTGCACGATCTGTTGATTGTTTGTATCCTCTTGTCTAGCCATAACTAGGCTCTTCCTGAATCAACTACTAACTACTCGTTGGCCCACTCTCATATCAATATTCCGCGTAATCTTTCTTGGGTTATTTCCTTTGTCTTAACTTACGTCTCGCACTGGTTCCTTATCTATCAATAACATCTCGGGCAGGAACCTTTACTTCCTCTCCTTGACATCGTGTTCGCATAATGTTTTGGAATCGTAGCATATCTGTAGGATTTGAATAAGTGCAATCTCATCCCTTTCTCTTTTTTATAGCATTCTTCCTTTACCATTCCATAGTTACTAGAGCCACTTAATTCTGACTTAATGCCACATCACTCCATATTCCCCCCTTTAGGGGAGCACTAAGATATAGTGCTACGATGATCTACGTATAGATATTTTACCTTCTCATCTTTGGCATCTTTTCACATCATCGATGATCCTCGCGGTAATCCTTCTGTACCAAGGATAACGAAATTCCTCACTCGTGAGAGTGACACTTAGTGTAACTGGCACATACAGTCCCTTAAGCTTAACTTTACTCACCTTTCTTGCTTTAGGGAAGCCTCTTCCTGAATGACCTTTAAAGGGCATTCTTCTGTCGTCCATTCTATTATTGCCGGGACGTAATCTTTGAAATTCTCATGATGCCGACTATTACTCAGTGGTATGATAGTATCCTAGTAGGCTCAAATCTATTCAAGGACAAGAATGAAGTTTTGGAATCTCAAAGAGGGCCTTTAACAAAATGTCAAGCTAAAGAGTTGCAAAATAAGGTCATTAGACTTCAAGTGCAAATAAAGAAGTTGTTAATTGGGATGGGTAGCTCAAGGATAAAGGATATGAGTTGTCTAGGTATTATAATTATTTTATGGTCCAAATTCATATCCAAGAAAAGGTGGATTAGATCCCAAGAGACATCCTCTGAAGAAGGTCCAAATCAGGCCATTATTGGACCTATTTGGCACCTAAAAATTTGTCCAAACTTGCAGCCCAATAAGTCCTATATGAAGTCAAGTTTTTATAACATAAAAAGGACTTACTTGCTGCCCAAGAAAGGTTAAATAGGCGTGATAGGAGTTGGGTACAAGTTGGTGCCAAGTTGCTTGCAAGTTGCCTCCAAGATTTCCAAGATACTATCCATGATTGGTTTGCGACTTTCAAGATTCTATCCAAGATTGGTTTTAACTTATTTCTATATATTTTGGTACTAGATTTATTGCTTTCCTAGGTAGTTAAGGTTATGTTTTCCTTTTACTAAGATTCTTGGAGTTACATTCCAAGATTGACTTGGTTTTTGTTTCCTAGTATTTTTCCTTTTTCTAAGGTATTTGGACTTGTTGTCCAAAGTAGTTTAGGATTTTATTTCCTTATTTTTAGGTAGGAATTTCGTGACCCCCTCTATATATAAAGGGGTATCTTCTTTGTTTGCACTTGAAGTCTAATGACCTTGTTTTGTAACTCTTTAGCTTGACATTTTGTTAAAGGCCCTCTTTGAGATTCCAAAGCTTCATTCTTGTCCTTGAATAGATTTGAGCTTCCTAGGATGCTATCAACATAACTTTTCTTTCAACAAGTTAAATGCATCATCTTGTTCTTTTTCCCATGTAAAAATCTTATCCTTTTTAATAACTTCAGCTAAAGGAGAAGCAATGGTGCTAAAGTCTCTCACAAACCTGGTGCTAAAGTCTCTCACAAACCTCCTATAAAAACTAGCAAATCCATGAAAACTCCCAACTTCAGTTACACTCTTAGGTTTTGGCCATTCTTTTATTGCTTTAATTTTCTCTTCATCAACCTCAACTCCTTTAGAACTAACCACAAAACCAAAGAAAATCACACGATCCACAAAAAAAAGTATACTTTTTAAGATTAGCAAATAAGAGTTGCTTTCTAAGAACTTCAAAAACTCGTTTTAGGTATTCTACATGCTCTTCTAAAGTGTTAGAAAAGATCAAGATATCATCGAAGTACACCACAATAATTTTTTCACGAAAATCCTTAAAGATATGATTCATTAATCTCATGAAAGTACTAGGTGCATTAGTCAATCCAAAAGGCATAACTAACCACTCATAAAGCCCATATTTGGTCTTAAAAGTAGTTTTCCATTCATCTCCAGGATTTATTTGAATCTGATGGTAATCACTTTTTAGATCAATTTTAGAAAAGATTTTGGATCCATGTAATTGATCCAATATGTCATCAAGACGAGGAATAGGATGGCGATACTTTACCGTTATCTTGTTGATTGCTCTACAATCCACGCACATCCTCCAAGTTCCATCCTTTTTGGGTACCAATAGGACGGGAACAGAGCAAGGGCTCATGCCCTCTCTCACAAAGCCTTTCTGAAGAAGCTCCTCAACTTGCCTTTGAAGCTCTTTTGTCTCTTCTGGATTACTCCTATAAGCATGCCTATTTGGGATTTGTGATCCAGGCACAAAATCAATTTGATGCTCAATGCCACGTAAAGGTGGCAATCCATTAGGAATATCTTCAGGAAAGACCTCTTCAAAATCCTGTAAAAGAGAAGAAATACTACTTGGCAAAGAAGAAGTTAGTAACTCATAATTAATCAAAGCTTCTTTGTATGTAAGTAGTATTATGGGCAACCCCTCTTTTCTTGCATTTAAATACTCTTTGGCTTTTATATAAAAACTCTCTTTTTTATTTCCTTAGCCTCTTTCCTCTCACCAAGACTTTCTATTTTTTCATTCAAGCCCCTTTTTATCTCTTTTCTCAAATTGTTGCACTCCCTCTCTTTCTCTTGGCCATCTCTCTTTTTTTTCTAACTCTTGGCCTCCTTTCTTTTCTTTTTCCTCAAGCTCACTTTTTATCCCTCCCCTTGGTTTTCCCATTGTTTCCCTTAATCTCTTTTGATCTTTAAACACTTGAGAAGGAGATAAAGGTGCAAGAGTAATTTTCCTGCCATTTAGCTCAAGAGAATATATATTCTTCCTTTCATCATGAAAAATATTCCTATCATACTGCCAAGGACGACCCAGTAAGATATGACAAGCTTGCATAGGGACTATGTCACAAAGAATATCATCCTCATATCTACCAACATTGAATGAAATCATGCATTATTTGTTTACCTTTAGTTCACCACTATCATTTAACCATTGGAGTCTATAGGGAGTAGGGTGTTTTATGCATGCAAGTCCCAATTTTTTCACAAAGTATAAACTCACCACATTAGCACAACTACCACTATCAATAATCATAGAACAAGTTTTCCCCTTTATCCCACACCTATTATGGAATATATTCTCCCTTTGTTCTTCACTATTGCTTCCCAAATTGATAGTCATAATCCTCCTAACTACCTCAATCATGCCATCATTAGGTAATTCCATATCATCATCATTACTCATATCTCCCTCTTCTTCTCCCTCACTTTTTTCACTCGCATATCCTCCATCTTCTCTAAGAATGATGTTTCTTCTACTTAGACATTCATGCATCATATGTCCCCTTCCTTTACATTTATGATACTGAATAGAACTAGAAGGTGTAAAAGGCTTAGAGTTAAAGGTTTTAGCTCCCTCTTTGTTCTCAAATTTACCTTTATCCTTGTTTTCTTGAGGTCTAGAAGAACTCTTCATCTCTTTATTCGACCATGGCTACTTAGAGATGGTGTTTGACCGACGTTTCCATGAGCTAGTTTGCTTTTTTTTTATTTTGATTTTCTACCTTTACAGACAAATCAACTAACTCATCTATTGTTACATGTTGTTGTAATTCTACAACATCAATTATTTCCTTATTTAAACCATTTAAAAAACTAGCCATTGTAGCCTCTTCTTCCTCCATACAATTAGCTTGGATCATAGCCATATCCATAGCCTTAAAGTACTCATCCACAGACATGGACCCTTGCTTCAATGTTTGAAGGCGTTGTTGTAGCTCTCTTTGAAAGTGTGCTGGTATGAATCTCTTTCTCACCACCCTCTTCATCTCAGCCCAAATAGCAATTGGTGCTTGTCCTTCTTGCAATCTGTCCCTAGTAAGCTTTTTCCACCAAATAACAGCATAGTCAGAAAACTTAACAATAGCAAGTTTAACCTTCTTACCCTCAGAGTAGTTGTGACAGTCAAAGATGGGTTCAACCTTTCTCTCCCAATCAAGGTACAAGTCTGGATCTCTTGTTCCCCTGAAAGATGGCATCTTCATCTTTATACTACTTATATTATCATCTTCTACTCTACCTCTTTGTCCCCTCCTATCTCTTCCCATCCTATCAAAATCAATATCATTAAAATCATCTATAGAATTTTCTTGATTTACAATGGGTGCAAGGGGTACATTTCTCCTAGCTTGGGGCCTAACATTATTTTCCCTTCTAAGTTCAGCTATTGTATCATTTTGCTCAGTAATGGTGTCCCTCATCTCTTGGAGTTGCAAATTCCATCTTTTGAATTGTTGATGCATAGCTTGCAAGGTAAAATTATTTCTTGCTTTCATTTCGGCTTCTTGAAGAACCCTTCGTTCATCATCACTACATGTACGTGACATCTTAAATAATTAAATTGTATCAAACAAATTGACTTTTTCCTCAATTGTTCTCACACACACTTTGCCTTATTTTTTTCTCTCTCGAAATAACCTTTGAACAAAATACTTTGTAGATTTATAGTTAAATCCAACTCGTATAAAGTTCTTAATAGTAAAATATAGATTTCTGGGGAACAACTGAAAGAAGAACCAAATCCTAGAACTATTAGGCTCGGTTGAAATAAAACACGAACAAAAAGGAAAGGATTATATATTTAGATTAGAAAGAGTAAGAAATAATTGAAATTTTGTCTTATCTTTTATAATCTAGGATCCCCTCTTCTTGTTTCCTTTGATAGTGTTTGAAAACAAATTAGATACAAAAGAAAGTTCCTGGAGAGCAAGAAATTGTTTATTTTTTAAAACTGATTTTCGTTTTTTTTAAACTTGTTTTTTTTTGCTCTTAGTATTCAAGAAATCCCCAGAATTATCAAGAAAGAAACCTTGATAGAACCACTCTGATACCATTTGATAACGACTAGGCCGGGAATTCAAACTAGAGTAAGAATTTGAGAAGTAAATGCGGAAGCAATAACAATAAGGAATTGAGCAACTAGAACTACAGGGCAGAAAATAAAGGATATGGGAAAATTCAAGGAAAGAATTCCACGAACTTCCAATAACGCAAGTTCTATAGCCTTGACAAGATCAAAGCAACAACGTCTTGATTTATTGAAGAAATCAAACATCTTTACTTAAAAGCCAATCAAAACAATAGATTCGGATCTTGACCGCTTTACGAGTAACTTAAGATAACAATTAATAACTAGTATTAATCGCCTTCTAAGAATAACATAAAGGAATCAAAGATATCACAATAGAGAAGTAATCTTACTACCTTGAACTATGAACTAGTAAAGGTTGAAAGATAAATCTCAAAGCACAAGAAACAAAGGTTCAAAAGAACTCTCAAAGTATGATATACTTAATCAATAATGAACTGTCTCAATGAATGAGAAGAACTCCTTATTTATAGGAGTACTAAGGCACAAAAACTCCTTAAAATTAGGTAGGGTAGTTGCTAAGGCATAAAAAGTCATTACAATTAGGTAGGGTGGTTGCTAAGGAGTAAGAAAAGTCATTACAATTAGGTGGGGGGCGGCCAAATCCCTTTGGGGTAGATTTGGACCTTAAAACTACTAGTTTGGGCCATTGATTTGGACTCCAGTTGGGCTCCTTTTGAAACACCCCCTTTTGGACCTCTTTTAAGCTCATTTTGAGCCCCTTTGGTGGACTTCAAGGGCCGATTTGGTAGCCCAATCTTCCTCCTCTTGGACTTCAATTTGGATCACCAAATAATTGTAAAACTTGGATAATTCATCTACTTTGGGCTTGAGCTCTTCCTCTACAATTAAAAGCTTCTTTATTTGCCATTGAAGTCCAGCAACCTTAGAGTGCAACTCTTTAGCTTGAGATCTTGTAAATGGCCTTGGAGCTTCCAAAACTCTATCCTTGTCCTTGATGCTATCAGACAGGCGAGAAGGGGACGTCCTAGAAGGGGAGGCTAGGCATATTGTTATGATTTCCCTAGTAGAACTGAGGTTGTTCCATCCGACATTGTCATTATAGGTATTGTTCTGGTCT
Organism: Nicotiana tabacum; assembly: GCF_000715075.1. Taxonomy (NCBI): domain Eukaryota; kingdom Viridiplantae; phylum Streptophyta; class Magnoliopsida; order Solanales; family Solanaceae; genus Nicotiana; species Nicotiana tabacum. The sequence continues at coordinate 56,891,936 of NC_134088.1, forward strand.
GTCAAAGAGATGCATCAGCTTTATTTGGGGTGAATTCACAGATGCCTTTATGGATCCTTTCTTGCCTGCCGAAACTATGAGTTTGAAAGCATGAAGCTGGGTAATATGAATGTGTGGGAGTACTATATAGAGTATGCGCACCTGTCCAAGTATGCTATTCACATGTTGCTCACTATGGAGGCTAGAGTGCACCGGTTTGTACAGGGCCATAGCCCCTTGGTTATAAATGAGGCCTCTACAGCTGCCTTAAATTCCGTTATGAACTATGGTAAGATGGTGGCATTTGCTCAAGCCACAGATACCTGCAAATTGAAGAATAGAATGGAGCGTCAGAGTAGCAGCAAGGCCCGGTCCGCGGGCAACTTTGGTGGTTCTTTCGATGGTGGTGGTGGTAGGTCGGCATTCAGGAGAGGGTCATCAGGACCATCCCAATCATTCCTCCAGTCTTCGATGGGTGCACAATCATATGGACCCAGTCAGGGCAATAGGGGACCCCACCAGTAGGGTCGGCCCGACAGAAGATTTCAGCAGCGGAGGCTTCCATGCCCTAAGTATGGGAGAATGCACTTTGGGTCCTGTTTCATGGACCTACCAGTATGCTATGGGTGTGGTGTGAGGGGTCACATTCAGAGAGATATTCGCTCGTCCCGCTGAATTATGGGCAGAGGTGCGGCACAGCCAGCTAATTCTACAGCTACTACATCCACAACACCTCCAACTCGAGGCACCCCAGCACCCACAGGGCGTGGTGCAGCTAGGGGTGGTGCACAGAATTCGGGAGGGCCCAACAGATTTTATGCTATGCGGAGGTGTCGAGAATTAGAGGCTTCTCCAGATGTTGTCATAGGTATATTGTTTGTCCAATCCCATGATGTATATGCTCTTATTGATCCCGGTTCCACTTTGTCATATGTCACTCCTTATGTTGCTATGGAATTTGGGATATAATCATAACAGCTTCATAAGCCGTTCTCTGTATCTACCCCGGTTGGTGAGTCTATTTTGGCCGCGCGGGTTTATAGGAATTGTGTTGTCATGTTGCGTGGTCAGGACACCGTGGGGGATCTTATTGAATTGAGAATGGTCGATTTTGATGTGATAATGGGGATGGATTGGCTTTATTCATGTTTTGCCAAGCTTGATTGCCGAACCAGAACTGTTAGGTTCAAATTTCCAAATGAGCCAGTTAATGAGTGGAAGGGTGATGATGTAGTGCCGAAGGGTAGGTTTATTTCTTACCTTAAGGCCATGAGAATGATCAACAAATGGTGTATTTATCATTTGGTCCAAGTTACGGACACCGATGCTGAGGCACATACGCTTGAGTCTGTGCCCGTTGTGAATGAATTTCCGGGAGTCTTTCTGGATGAACTCCCTGGGATCCCCCCAGACAGGGAGAATGATTTTGGGATCGATGTGATGCCAGACACGCATCCCGTATCTATTCCACCCTACATAATGGCACCGGCAGAATTGAAGGAGCTAAAGGAATAATTGAGAGATTTGTTAGAAAAGGGTTTTATCCGGCCAAGTGTGTCACCTTGGGGCGCACCGGTCCTTTTTTTAAGAAAGAAAGATGGGTCACTGAGAATGTGTATTGACTATCGGCAGCTTAATAAGGTCACAATCAAGATTAAGTACCCACTGCCAAGGATATAGGATTTGTTTTGATCAATTGCAAGGTTCCAGGTACTTCTCCAATATTGATTTAGGGTATCACCAATTGAAGATCAGGGAGTGGGATATTCCGAAAATAGCTTTTTAGAACCAGGTATGGGCATTTTGAGTTTCTAGTGATGTCTTTTGGGCTAACAAATGCCCCAGCAGCCTTCATGGATCTTATGAATAGCGTTTTCAGGCCGTTCCTCGATTCTTTTGTGATAGTGTTCATTGACGATATTCTTGTATATTCACGAAGTCGAGAAGACCATGCCGATTATCTCAGGGTAGTTCTACAAACCCTATACCAGCACAAGTTATATGCAAAGCTTTCAAAGTGTGAATTTTGGCTTGGATCGGTTACATTCTAGTGTCATGTTGTCTCTAGTGAGGGGATTAATATTGATCCTCAGAAAATTGCAGCTGTGAAGAATTGGCCGAGGCCTATACCTCCAACAGAGATTCGCAGTTTCTTAGGCTTAGTTGGATATTACAGAAAGTTTGTGGAGGGGTTTTCTACTCTTCCCTCTCCATTGACTAAATTGACGCATAAGACAATTAAGTTTCAATGGTCATATGCTTGTGAAAAGAGTTTCTAGGAGTTGAAAGCAAGATTGACTACGACACCAGTGTTGACTCTACCAGAGGATATAGATGGATTTGTGGTATATTGTGATGCTTCAAAAATCGGGCTTGGGTGTGTATTGATGCAACATGGGAAGGTGATAGCTTATGCTTCTAGACAACTAAAGAATCATGAAAAGAACTATCCAACACATGATTTAGAACTTGCGGCGGTGGTATTTGCATTGAAAATTTGGCGTCATTATTTATATGGGGTCCATGTGGATATATTCACGGACCATTAGAGCCTTCAATATATTTTCAAGCAGAAGGAATTGAATCCGAGGCAGAGAAGATGGCTTGAGCTACTCAAGGACTATGACATTGATATTCTATATCATCCGGGAAAGGACAATGTTGTGGCGGATGCACTTAGCCAAAAATCTATGGGTAGCTTAGCACACTTGGAGGCATATCAAAGGCCATTGGCCAAAGAAGTTCACCGATTGGCTAGTTTGGGAGTTCGTCTTGCGGACTCTAGTGAAGGAGGGGTAATTGTGCAAAATAGGGCTGAATCATCGCTTGTTGTAGAAGTCAAAGAAAAGCAATACAACGATCCATTGTTGGTGCATTTGAAAGAGGGGATTCATAAACATAAGACCATGGCCTTTTCTCTTGGTATGGATGATGGTACACTAAGGTACCAAGGGCGACTATGTGTTCCAAATGTGGATGGTCTCTGTGAAAGAATTAGTACTGAAGCTCATACTTCTAGGTATTCCGTGCACCTAGGTTCTATGAAAATGTATCATGATCTTAAGGAAGTTTATTGGTAGAATGATATGAAGAGGAATGTAGCGGAGTTTGTGGCGAAGTGTCCAATTTGTCAGCAAGTGAAGGCTGAATACCAAAGGCTCGGTGGGTTAGCACAGAACATAGAAATTCCAATGTGGAAGTGGAAAATGATTAATATGGACTTTGTGGAAGGACTACCGCGCACTCCGCGCAAGTTTGACTCAATTTGGGTGATTGTGGATCGACTCACAAAATCAACACACTTTTTGCCGGTTAAGTCTACCGACACAGCAGAGCAGTATGTTCAGTTGTATATCAAAGAATAGTCAGGTTGCATGGCACCCCAGTTTCCATCATTTCTGATCGGGGAGCACAATTCACTGCTAAATTTTGGAAGAAATTTCAGCAAGGTTTGGTACTCAGGTGAATCTTAGTACAACCTTTCACCCGCAGACTAACGGGCAGGCAGAGCGGACTTTTCCGACACTTTGGGATATGTTGCGCGCTTGTGTTCTAGACTTTAAAGCTAGCTGAGATGATCATTTACCACTCACAGAATTTGCATACAACAATAGCTAGCATTCAAATGGAACCGTTCAAGGATTCATATGGTAGGAGATATAGATCTCCCATTGGGTGGTTCAAAATTAGTGAAGCATAGTTGATAGGGCCAGACCTCGTGCATCAGGCCATGGAAAAAGTTAAAATCATTAAGGAGTGGTTAAAAACTGCTCAAAGTCATCAGAAGTCCTATTTGGATATTCGTCGTAGGGATCTAGAGTTCAAAAAATATGATTGGGTATTCTTGAAAGTTCCCCCATGAAGGGTGTAATGTGATTTGGTAAGAAAGGGAAATTGAGTCCGAGGTATGTCGGACCGTACAAAATCATTCAGAGGATCGGTGAAGTGGCGTACAAGCTTGAGCTACCACCTGAGATGTCATTAGTACACCCGGTGTTTCATGTACCTATGTTGAAGAAAGTAGTTGGAGATTCGGCACTCATTGTTCCGGTTGAGACTATTGAGGTTAATGAGGAATTGACTTATGAAGAGATTCCAGTTTCTATTATTGATCGGCAAGTCCGAAAGTTGAGAAACAAGGAAATTGCATCCGTGAAAGTGCTATGGCGAAATCATCAGGTTGAAGAGGCTACTTGGGAGGCCACGGAAGAAATGAAGAAAAATTATCCTTATTTGTTTGAATGACCATATATTTATAAAGTTGTGATCTAGTAAAATTATAAGACTTACTTTCTATGAATTTTGTATCATTTGAACAATTTGCGTTAAGGGTGTTCCTTTCTGGAAATATATTACTTATGAGGCCACAATTGGTGTTGTTTTGTATTATGTTACGTCGTTGGATTATGTATATGCTGTTAGGATGTATTTTTGGGGCTCTCTGACAGGTGGATAAGCCCAGTTACAGGGGAAACTCTGGCGAAATTTTTGGAAATTTAGGGAGTTAGTCAAATTTGGGGCTACTGGTGTGTGGTATGAAAACTGAGTTGCATAAGATGCTAATAAGATATTTCTACCCTCATTCGAGGACGAATGATCCTAAGTGGGGGAGAATGTAAGGCCCCATAAAATTTTGCAAAAGAAAAATAATGTTTCATGGTGCCGGACTAGGCTTACGTGTTTGAGAATTGTATAAATTCTTCGCGGCTCGAACTTTTTGGGTTGAACAATACACCGGAAAGTAAAGGAAATTTTTTGGCAGAAAAATACATTTCTGCGGTCCATTATGCGACTGCAGAATCACTCTGCGGGCCGCATAATGGCCATAGAAGTGAAGCAGAAGAGGGCCAGTTTGGATGCAATTCTGCGGTCAACTATGCGACCGCATAATTGTTCTGCGGTTCATTATGCGACAGTAGAACAGGTCTGCGGGCCGCATATTGACCACACACACATACAGATGTTTGCCAGTGTTGGACACCGATTATGCAACCGATATGCGGTCCGCATATCGATTATGCGGAAGCTTGTTGAACTAAGCATGGCAAAGATTGGGTTGTGAGATGATGGAATTCTCCATAAAAAGACCTTGAAACCTTATGCACACCTAGTGTTTGATAAAATGCTCAAATGAGCTAGAACCGTGATCATCTTCCTAATTTTGGTTCAATTTGTTATATTTCTAAAATAGATTGAAGTGGCTAAGAATTCCGGAATATTTAGAGTGTAAGGAAGCTCAACTGAGGTACGTTGGCTAAGCTCTTCTTTAAGAATTGGAATTCCCATTATCCTTGTAAGTTCCATGATGTTGACTACAAATCGAGTATTCCGATAAATTTTTTGATAAAGATATATGTTCAATTAGTGTTTCAAATGCTCTTATCATATTGCATTATAAATTGAGGATGTGTTCCGAACTATGGATTGTGTATCCACATGTTATAATTTCAAGTCATGATTTATGTGAAAGTTATTATGCCAAGTTATGTAGAGATTATGATTGTGATACACCTACACCCGTATATATTGGAGTGAGGCAGCATGACCGCTTTGTGTGGGGATTATGGTATTGTGGAACTGCACCTCCACCCACATACATTGGGGTGAGGCGGTACGACCGCTTTGTGTATAGTTTTGGTATTGTTGTGGCACCACCACCCACATATATATATTGGGGTGAGGCGGCATAACCGCTTTGTGTTGGTATTGGTATCATTGATGCAATTCCACCCACATACATTGGGATGAGGCGGCTGTTACACCTCATGTTTTCGTACGTGAAAGTACGCTATAAGTAAACTGATGGAAGCTCGAAAATGAGATGTTACATCCTGCATTTTCGTACGTTAAAGTTTCATCGAAAGTTAATCGACACAAGTTCGGGAATGAGATTATTTGGAGACTACAAGAATTATGCTATTTCAAACAAGTGATGAGTAAATTCGTGAAGGTAAGAGGGTAAGCAAATCGAAGAAAATGAATTTTGTCAAAGTTTGACATTTTGGAATAAAATACGGCCCGAGCTAAAATATCCGGTATTTATAGACTAGTGTCATACAAGGTACCACATGACCATGATAGTAAGGTGTATACGGTATGTTAAAAGTGAGTAGTATTTTAAGTAATTTGAGATAATTCTTAATTATGTGGATAATTGGATAATTATAGATTTTTAAGTGGGAGATTAACTTGTAATTGAATTTTGTGGTTAATTATTTAAGTAAAGATTTGGATAATTGTTGGGGGGACAATAATCCACGTGGTATCATGAAGTTTTGGCAGCAAATTGCCAACAATATCATGCCTAAGGAGGTGGTGGCACTACTTACATCCATATCTCATTTTTGGTGGAAAATGCTATTAAGGATGCCTTTCTAAATTCACAAAGTGAAAAAGTCTTATGACTGTGTGAAATTTCAACAAACATACGGATGAAGCATCAACAAAAGGCATCTCTACTTTAAGCATATATCAAATGCCAAATTATGCATCTTCAAGAATTCAACGTGAGATTTCATAGCATCTGATTTCATAGCATCTTCAACAGTTCAAAACGTTAGATTTTGCAATTATAAGGGAGTACAGTGCAATCTTTTCCAAGAATATTATACGGATTTTTCCCTACTCGATCCACCGTTATGTGTTGTCTCAATTGACGCGTGTTCGAGGGGTTGTAAAGAGAATCGGCTCAGGTATGTCGAGGCTATCCCTTCTTTCTTTTTGGCATGGTCCAAACAATACAAATGAAATGAGCAAAATACGCAACTTTCATAAATGACTCTATTCATAGAAATACTAGGGGTGTCTATATTTTTGATTCCCCATGTCTCTTATTATTTTATCATCTGTTCATGGGTCTCAGAAAATACATAAGTTGACAAAGTTTATTCATAACTTTAATCAAAGGCATAACGGTCCTATTACGTTCCGAGAGATTTTATTGACGTATTTCATATGTAGAAGGCGTTATATACGCGTATATTATATGTATATGGGATATGAAAAAAGGTTAAGGCGTTATATATGCACCACCACCTGATCAGCTGGTATACATTGATAATTTGCCCACAGTGGCCGAGATGATATAATGGGATGCCCTCAGAGGCTTGATGATGTTATGAACGCATATACCTATGCATGGTATGACATTTATACGCATATGCATGGCATTGTAAATATTAAATAATTCACAGAGCTAATAAGAATTATATGTCGAGTCCTTTACTCCATGTTTCTCTCATGACTTTTATTTACTAATGTTCATTCCTTACATACTCGGTACATTATTTATACTGACGTCCTTTTTGCCTGGGGATGCAGCGTTTCATGCACGAAGGTCCCGATAGACAGGTCGAGAGTCCTCCAAGTAGCCTATCAGCTCAGCGGAAGGTGTTGGTGTCCTCCGTTTGCTCTGGAGTTGCTTGTTTGGTCAGAATGATTTAGACGTGTATTGTTTGGTATGGCGGGGCTCTGTCCTAACCTTTATGACTATTATGTATTCATAGAGGCTTGTAGACAGATGTCATGTATGTAAAAGATTGTATGGCCTTGTCGGCCTATGTTCAGTCTACGAGTGGTTATTTTGGTCTTATAGGCCCGTATGTCTTATGTATAAGTTGGTATTTCATATTGTATTCTACTTATCTCACATAAGCCTCTCTGGCTCAGTTATCCATGATAGTATGATACGAAAAGATACGTTATGTTGGCACTCAGTTGAGTAAGGTACCGGGTGCCAGTCGCGGCCCTCCGGTTTGGGTCGTGACAAAAGTGGTATCAGAGCAGTTCTGTCCTAGGGAGTCTACAAGCCATGTCTAGTAGAGTCTTGTTTATGGGTGTGTCGTGCACCACACTTATAAGCGGCTACAGGGCATTTAGGACTGTAACTCTTTCTTCTTGCTCTAGATCGTGTGGTAGAGCTCAGTCGTAAGAACTCAATTTCCTAAACTCTATTCTATTCATAATACGACGACGCCTACATCCAGAAAGGCAGTTGGTAAGAGATTGAATGCGGCTATGGAAGGGTTGGGTCAAGGGAACTCGATTTTTCATGATGCTTATGATGAGTAAATGTAAGGTCTTCAGTAGACCATGTGTGTACTAAGACGTGTAAGCCTCTTAATAAGGAGCCTTTAGGCAAGAATATCTATCCACCCCTATCGTGAAAGGCAATGAGAGAATCAAAAGATAGATACAAGTTTGAACAAGTAAAAGAAGCAAGATGAAGAAGGGTACGAGGCACCCAGTTAATGAAGATTATCAATATTTACAATTCAGGTAGAGGAATATAAGCCTTCTGAGTTACCTTCAACAATAACAGAGGTATGTACAATTGGTCACACCCATCTCAGTTATGCCCTATGGGAGCTGATAGATATAGTTTAAGAGAAGGGCAAGATATCAGGATCCGACTGGGGTTAGAGTAACCCAAAATTATGGATGGATTGTTTGCATTAGTTGACATTCTAGAAGGATATTGCAAATGTGCTAATAGATCTCCTTGTGAGACACCTAGATGGTGCACTCTAAAATAGTACAGCTAGATATGAGTACTACAAAGATAGGCACTGGAAGCCTTAAAGGGATAAATATTACCTTAGTGTGGCTCCTGTCCCTAGTAGAGAAAGAATGTTAGGCAACCCGAAAAGCCAGTTGATGGATCAAGGGGAACTAAAAGCAAAAGGGGTATCTTGCTTAAGTTCTCATAATAAAGTGATAGACAGAAATGTTAGCAGGAAAATTAGAAGAGAGTTAATGAACCATTATGAGTAAGATGCGATACATGGATAATAACGGTAGATCAAAACAATGACAGTATTACAGAGTCTATAGTCAAGAGAAGGAAAAGATGAGAGGTGGCAGGCCTTGAGACATCAAAGGAGTATAGGCCATAAAGTCATACCCTCGTTTCGAGAAATAAGTTCGTGACTCCAACGCGACTACTAGAAGGAAGAGTTAAACCCCAGAGTAATAGAAATCAGTATGGGTTGGTGAACAAGATAAACTAAACGTGAATTAGGGACTGAGTGATTTAATAATAGTCGGCATCATGAGAATTTCAGAGATTGCGTTTCGGCGATAGTAGAATGGACGACAGAAGAATAATCTTTAAAGGTCATTCAGGAAGATGTTTTTCTAAAGCAAGAAAGTTGAGCAAAGTTAAGCTTAAGTGATAGCATCAAGGACAAGGATAGAGTTTTGGAAGCTCCAAGGCCATTTACAAGATCTCAAGCTAAAGAGTTGCACTCTAAGGTTGCTGGACTTCAAAGGCAAATAAAGAAACTTTTAATTGTAGAGCTCAAGCCCAAAGTAGATGAATTATCCAAGTTTTACAATTATTTGGTGATCCAAATTGATGTTTAAGCAGAGGAAGATTGGGCCACCAAATCAGCCCTTGAAGTCCACCAAAGGGGCTCAAAATGAGCTTAAAAGAGGTCCAAAAGGGGGTGTTTCAAAAGGAGCCCAATTGGAGTCCAAATCATTGGCCCAAACTAGTAGTTTTAAGGTCCAAATCAACCCCAAAGGGATTTGGCCACCCCCCACCTAATTGTAATGACTTTTCTTACACCCTAGCAACCACCCTACCTAATTGTAATGACTTTTTATGCCTTAGTAACCACCCTACCTAATTTTAAAGACTTTTTGTGCCTTAGTACTCCTATAAATAAGGAGTTCTTCTCATTCATTGAGGGACTTCATTATTGATTAAGTATATCATACTTTGAGAGTTCTTTTGAACCTTTGTTACTTGTGCTTTGAGATTTATCTTTCAACCTTTACTAGTTCATAGTTCAAGGTAGTAAGATTACTTCTCTATTGTGATATCTTTGATTCCTTTGTGGTATTCTTAGAAGGCGATTAATACTAGTTATTAATTATTGTCTCAAGTTACTCGCAAAGCGGTCAAGATACGAATCTATTGTTTTGATTTGCTTTTAAGTAAAGGCGTTTGATTTCTTCAATAAATCAAGACATTGTTGCTTGATCTTATCAAGGCTATAGAACTTACGTTCTTGGAAGTTCTTGGAATTTTTTCCTTGAATTTTCCCATATCCATTATTTTCTGCCCTTTATTTCTAGTTGTTCAATTCCTTATTATTATTGGTTCCGCATTTACTTTTCAAATTCTCACTCTACTTTGGATTCCCAACCTAGTCATTATCATTAAGGGACTATATGTGCAGGTTACACCCTCGCGAGTAAGGAAATTTGTTGTCCTTGGTCCAGAAGGATTATCGTAAGGCGAGTAAGGGTCATCGATGATATGAAAAGATGCCAAAGTTGAAGAAATAAAACATCTATACGTAGATCGTCGTAGCACTAAATCTTAGTACTCCCCTAAAGGGGGAATATGGAGTGATGTGATATTAAGTCAGAATTAAGTGGTTTTAGTAACTATGGAATGGTAAATGGAGAATGCGATACAAATGAGAAAGGGATAAGATTGCACTTATTCAAATGCTACAAATATGCTACGATTCCAGAACATTATGCAAATATGACGTAAAGGAGAGGAAGTAAGGGTTCTGCCTGATATGTTATTGATAGATAAGGAGCATGTGCAAGACATAAGTTAAGATAAAGGAGATAACCCAAGAAGATTACGCAAAATATTGATATGAGAATGGACCAACGAGTAGTTAGTAGTTGATCCAAGAAGAGCCTAGTTATGGCTAAACAAGAGGACATAGACAAATCAACAGATTGTGCAAGATGAACATAGTGAACCCCAACATGGGGAATTCAGTTGGGGTAGCTAAAAGTACCATACGAGTGTTACGGAAATAAAAGAGAGTGTCACTGGGAAGACAGTCAAAGTATTAGTTCAGAAGCAACCCTACAAGCACGAGGGAATGGAAGTAAGTAACTACGGATAATTATAGGCAAGGAAGAACATCAAAAGGTCTGTCGAATATACAGTGTAATAAGCTCACAGCGGTACAAGAGTCAGAGGATCCTCGCAAAATACTATAATGAAAGACTAGCTGAGGAAGTAAGGAAAAATGTTTCAACCTAAACTCAGTAACCTAAGGAGGAAATGGTCTTATAACAACAGTCTCACAACAACATCGTATGCACTCCATAAGAAAGTGGCACCTACCGTGGCTAATGAACGGGAAGTAAAAATCAAAAGTAATATTCGAGATCATATGAGTTGCATGAAAATTCCGGCATGCGTGGGAACAAAGATAAGCTAAGTATGCACACAATAAGGTGGCAGAACGACTAGGAAAAGTAATTTCTTGCAATTAAAGAATGTTGAGAGGGAATGAAAGAAATTATTCGATCAAAGGTCCGTAGATAATTATATTATGAACGCACTTATGATTTCGGAGTATTATACATGCGGCATATATGTTGACAATCATACAGACATAGAAAACTCCGGTATAAATTAAAAGAAAGAATTGAGCCTAGGGCATAGGCCAAGGATTGAATTGTTAAAAGATTGTATCGTGGATATTCCAGAACACCCATGAAAGGCTAAAGTAATAACTAATACCATGAACCGCAGATCGGAAGATAACTTAAGCCTACATAAAGGCTGATCAGAGGGAAGAGGAATCTAAAGAATTACATCAAGTAAGTAAATCAGTAGTCTGATTATTGGACCCAGAAAATTATAGAAATCGTGATTGAGAACATTGCAGGATCATCCTTAATATCAGAGGCACAAGAGAAATAGTACAATAACCACATTCTATAACGGCTCTACAATAAAGCCAGTTAGAAGAGTACCAGCCTCATAAGAAGTCAGTACGAAGCTCCCACCGGATTGTGGATGCACCATAGGTGCAAGTATTATAATAGAGCTTCAAGTTATGGATGTGAATTATACCTATGTGGAAGGGAGGTCATGAAAGAAATAGAAGATACGATGCAAGATTTTAAGGTAGTAAGGTAAAGGTGAACAACGTATGAAATACTCAAATGCAGAAGTTTGTGAATAGTCCATACTTCGGATAAAAGGCTAGAAGTGCGGGGATTCAGTATCCAAGAAATATAGCGGCATCGTTAGTAGCATATCTTCCAGCCTATGGTTTCTAGGTACCGAGAGATCTAGCCAACAGAGTAAAGAAGATTTAGAGATGATGATGTCTCATTTGATGTTCCAGAATAGCATAAGGAAATCTATAGTGCAAGCAAGTTGAAGGAAGGTTGCGAGTAGTATAAATGGATATATGCAGATCGCAAGCTAAAGTATGATAGAGAGACAAGGTTTTAGGAAGACATGAGTAAAGACAAGAAAGGCCGAGTGAGAAGGTAACGAGAAACGGATGAGTCCTCGGGATAATGCCCATGAAAACAAGAGAGCTAGTGGCTTCTCTAAGTTATAGAAAGCTCAATATAGCCTGAATGAACTCAAAGGAATCTATGACTAGTAGCAATTAGAAGAGATGAAATGCTGGCCTGGTAGTAGAATGAAGGTGTAATTGTGTTAGATGAAGAATGACGTTTGGGCCTTCGATTGAGTAATGACTTCAAAAGGGATTTCAAGAATTGTACAGGATTAAAATACCCACGTAAGTGAATCACATTGGGATGCTATGAAATACGGTTATGGAAGTATAGTATCTCCCCTAGGTGGATCAGTCTAATTACCTCAGATGTCCCCGATAAGACGTGAACCCTAGCGGCAATGTTACATAAGAGATCAAGTTATCAGTGGTAGATGATAGATCAACATTAAGGTGAATCAACAACGGATGGACAAAAGTCACAAAATATAAGGTGAGATTAGGCCGTCATTATTAAGATGAACAGTAATGAGAAAGCATTAAAGGACATAGATTTATACATATGGGATAAGCAACGAACGTAACCTGGAGTTTGGTAGCAGACCTCAGTAATGATAAACCGAGGTAAGAGTTATGGTATATTATGACCTACTTTGATGCAGTAAAGTCATGCAAATAGATAACCGGGCCTATAAAATAAGATATAACAATATTCGTAAGTTCGACAAAGTATCGAGCGAAGAACTACAGTATACCTATAGATGCCCAGATGGACATCTTGTTAAGCTCTGTATATGTTTACAAAGTGAGGCCTAGAGATGGGCTAAAAGCTGGGGGAAAAAGGGGAGAAGAGTCGCATAGGCGCACTTACAAGGTCAGAGTCGTACAGACTGCATGATAGAAGGTAGCAACAGTTACGAGATTGGAAGAATTTCGACCATAAGTCGTGGTGTGAGAAAGAGGCCTATAGGGGGGAATGCAAGGGCCTTTGGAATTATTCACATAACAGTTGCCTAGATGGCAAGGAGAGTACTAAAGTATTCGGAAGACATAAGTTATGTAAATGATAAGTGCATCAGTCAACATTCGAGGATGAATGTTCCAAAGGGGGGAATGATGTTACACCCCATGTTTTCGTACGTGAAACTACGCTATAAGTAAATTGATGGAAGCTCAGAAATGAGATGTTACATCTCGCATTTTCGTACGTTAAAGTTTAGTCGTAAGTTAATCGATACAAGTTCGGGAATGAGATTATTTGGAGACTATAAGTATTATGATATTTCAAACAAGTGATGAGTAAATTTGTGAAGGTAAGAGGGTAAGCAAATTGAAGAGAATGAATTTTGTCAAAGTTTGACATTTTGGGATAAAATACGGCCAGAGCTAAAATACCTGGTATTTATGGACTAGTGTCATACAAGGGTACCACATGACCATAATAGTAAGGTGTATAAGGTATGTTAAAAGTGTCATGCCCCAAAACCGAGGAGCGCGATCGGCGCTTAACCGAGTGAACCCGACCGAGCAAGCCTATTAGATTCCTTCTACCCAAACTCATTCTTGAATAAAGAGAATATATGCTTTCCTTAATTAAACAATAAAGTGGCCATGTCTGCAATTACCAATTTCTTACCATAAGTTTCACCATTTTTAATGTTTCAAATAGACAAGCAATACAACCACAACATAGCATAGTTTGTCTTTCCCAACACCAATACACAACCCACACTATGTCTACGGAATCTTTATAGATAAAGAAGAGTACAATGATAATGCCGGCAATAAGGCCCCAGCTATACCTCAAACAGAATACACAAAGTACAAAAGATTCATGACCCTGGAATGAAGTGGGGCTCACCAAGTTAACCGGGAAGAAGGTGCACTGCTATTACTGATCAATATCTACTGCTGTGGAACCACCTACATCCATTGAAAGATGCAGCACCCCCGGCAAAAAGGGACGTTAGTACTGTCGAATAGCACTAGTATGTATAACTAAACACCCTCTCAATAGAATGACAAATAATACAAACAAGATTATCATAATATCAAAGGAAGCTTCAATCAACATCAAACCTTAATTTAGGATCAAGACACTGTTCAAATTAATTTTCATATCTCACATTGGGAGATTTTTAGTATCGATATACCATTGTTCACAATACCATTATTCCCCATACCAATATTCACAATACCATTATTCACAATACCATTATTCACAAAACCATTATTCATAAAACCATTATTCACAAAACCAGTACCACCGTACTCTTAGTACGGAGTCCGATCACGACCCGATCGGCTAGGCTATCTCATTAGAGACATCAACCATAATTTCTCTCAATATAAATACCACCGTCTTTAATACGGAGTCCGATCATGGCCCGATCGACTAGGCTATCCATTAGGGACATCAACCACAATTACCATTTCAATTACAATTTCCAGCACAATCACCACCATGTGTGCGGTATGGTGTCCGATCACGACCGATCAGCTAAGCTGTCTTAATCGAGACATCAACCTTTTTGTATCAATCATCACATTTCATATTACTTTCACATCTTTTCATTTCATTGGAAATAATGGCCATAATTATAAGATCAATCTTGGTACGTTGGCCATGTTCAGTATTTCCTGCTCACCTTTTCAATTTCAAATATCATCATCATCAACAACAACAAATACAATTCAAATCAAGGTGTGTAGTACACATGTGAGCAATTTAGAGTCTAAGGCACATAAAGATATTTCACAAAATTTGGCATAATAGCCTTCGTTTGAACTTGACTTGAAGCCGAAACATTATTAATGTACAACCATATTTTAACACATCCTCAATTGATAATATAACATGAATAAAGCATTTGAGATACTTGTCGAATATATATATCTTTCAACCCAATCTTACTCGGAATAGCCAATATATATATATATATATATATATATATATATATATATATATATATATATATATATATATATATATATATATATATATATATATATATATATATATATATATATATATATATATATATATATATATATATATATATATATATATATATATATATATATATATATATATATATATATATATATATATATATATATATATATATATATATATATATATATTTTATCAAACACTAGGTGTGCATAAGGTTTCAATGTCTTTTTTATGAAGGATTCCATCATCCCACAACCCAATCTTTACTATTTTTTAGCTCAACAATCTTCCTACACCCTTTGATAACACATGCATGTAAAATAAACAACTCTCATGCCCAAAAATTATCTTGCTAGTTACCCATTTTCAGAAGATTTCGAAATTAGGGTTTAGGGTGTAGAATCTTACCTCTAGGATGAAGACCTAGTGAGCTTCCCTTCTTAATCTTCCAAAACTTGAGCAAGAGTTGAAGAAAAATTATTGAAGAATACCTTCTCACTCTAGGGCACTCTCTATCACTCTAAAATATCAGATTATGTCTCAAAAATGGCCCAAAGAGTGTATTTAACGAAATAGGGTCGGGTTTTAAAAATCCAAAAATGGAGCTCCGGAACAAGGTATGTGATCGCATAACCGATATGCGGATCGCATATCGGTCGTATAATTGGTTATAAAATAGCCAAAAGAACTGTCTAAGTATGCGGTCACTATGCGGTCCGCATAACTGTTATGCGGTCGCATAATGCACCGCAAAATAGTTATGCGGTTGCGTAATGCACTGCAAAATAGTTATGCGGTCGCATAGTCGACCGCATAGCTGCTTCCAGAATGGCCCTCTCCTGCTCACTTCTGCGGCCATTATGCGGCCCGCAGAGTGATTATGCGATCGCATAATGGACCGCATAAACGCACTTTTCTGCCAAAAGTTTTCCTTCACTTTTCTGTGCATTGTTCACTTTCCTATGCATTATTCAGCACTTTTCTATAATCCTCAACACGTAAGCCTAGTCCGCCACTATGAAACATTATTTTCTTTGCAAATATTATCGGGCTTTACACTTAAGTACTTCAAAATTTTCTGGGGTGTTACAAAAAGTGAGTAGTATTTTAAGTAATTTGGGATAATTCTTAATTATGTGGATAATTGGATAATTATGGAATTTTAAGTGGGAGATTAACTTGTAATTGAATTTTGTGATTAATTATTTAAGTAAAGATTTGGATAATTGTTAGGGGGACAATAATCCACGTGGGATCATGAAGTTTTGGCAGCAAATTGCCAACAATATCATGCCTAAGGAAGTGGTGGCACAACTTACATCCATATCTCATTTTTGGGTGGAAAATGCTATTAAGGATGCGGTTCTAAATTCACAAAGTGAAAAAGTCTTATGACTTTGTGAAATTTCAACAAACATACGGATGAAGCATCAACAAAAGCCATCTCTACTTTAAGCATATATCAAATGCCAAAATATGCATCTTCAAGAATTCAACGCGAGATTTCATAGCAACTGATTTCATAGCATCTTCAACAGTTCAAAACTTTAGATTTTGCAATTATAACGGAGTACAGTGCAATCTTTTCCAAGAATATCATACGGATTTTTTCCTACTCGATCCGCCGTTACGTGTTGCCACAATTGACGCGTATTAGAGGGGTTGTCAAGAGAATCGGCTCAGGTATGTCAAGGCTATCCTTTCTTTCTTTTTGGCATGGTCCAAACAATACAAATGAAACGAGCAAAATACACAACTTTCATAAATGACTCTATTCATAGAAATACTAGGGGTGTCTATATTTTTGATTCCCCATGTCTCTTATTATTTTATCATCTGTTCATGGGTCTCAGAAAATACATAAGTTGACAAAGTTTATTCATAACTTTAATCAAAGGCATAACGGTCCTATTACGTTCCGAGAGATTTTATTGACGTATTTCATATGCATTTCATTTATTTATACATGTACATTCCGAGAAAATATTATTTACGTACTTCTTATGCATTTCATGCATTTATACATATACATTGACCCATGACCAGATGTCGTTATATACACGTATATATGTATATGGGATGTGGAAAAAGGTTACGACGTTATATACGCACCACCACCTGATCAGCTGGTATACGTTGATGATTTGCCCACAATGGCCGAGATGATATGATGGGATGCCCTCAGAGGCTTGATGATGTTATGAACATATATACCTATGCATGGTATGACATTTATACGCATATGTATCGCATTGTAAATATTAAATAAATCACAGAGCTAATCAGAATTACATGTCGAGTCCTTTACTCCATGTTTCTCTCATGACTTTTATTTACTGGTGTTCATTCCTTACAAACTCGGTACATTATTTGTACTGACGTCCCTTTTGCTTGGGTACGCTGCGTTTCATGCACGCAGGTCTCGATAGAAAGGTCGAGAGTCCTCCAAGTAGGCTATCAGCTCAGTGGAAGGTGTTGGTGCGCTCCGTTTGCTCCGAAGTTGCTTGTTTGGTAAGTATGATTTAGACGTGTATTGTTTGGCATGGCGGGGCTGTGTCCTGACCTTTATGATAATTATATATTCTTAGAGGCTTGTAAACAGATGTCATGTACGTAAAATATTGTATGGCCTTATCGGCCTATGTTTAGTCTACGAGTGGTTATTTTAGTCTTATAGGCCTGTATGTCTCATGTATAAGTTGGTATTTCATGTTGTATTCTACTTATCTCACGGCAGCCTCTCCGGCTCAGTGATCCATGATTGTACGATACAAAAAGATATGTTATGTTGGTACTCGGTTGAGTAAGGTACCAGGCCCTTCGCATCCTATCGGTTTGGGTTGTGACAGCGGCTATGCCGCTGTCATGCCCCAAACTCGGGGAGCGCGATCGGCGCTCAACCGAGTAAACCCGGCTGAGCAAGCCTGTTAGATTTCATTCTACCCAAACGCATTTATGAAATAAGAAGAGATGTACTCCATTAATCAAACACTTAGATGATTTCATTAACAACTTCCATTCATTCCATTAGCAACTTCGTTCATAATATCCAAAGTATTACAAGTTTATAGATATACTGAAAAACATGCTTGCCAAATAGCAACATTTTAGTTCAGTTCCCAACATCATACACCACCCACAACATGTCTACGGAGCTTCTAAATATGACAGAAGAATAGTATGAAAGTGCCGGAAACAAGGCCCCGGCTATACCTGATAACGACTAGGTCGGTAATCCAAACTAGAGTAAGAGTTTGAAAAGTAAATGCGGAAGCAATAACAATAAGGAATTGAACAACTAGAACTAAAGGACAAAAAATAAAGGATATGTGAAAATTCAAGGAAAGAATTCCAAGAACTTCCAAGAACACAAGTTCTATAGCCTTGACAAGATCAAAGCAACAACATCTTAATTTATTGAAGAAATCAAACGCCTTTACTTAAAAGTAAATCAAAATAATAGATTCGGATCTTGACCGCTTTACGAGTAACTTGAGATAACAATTAATAACTAGTATTAATCGCCTTCTAAGAATACCACATAGGAATCACAGATTGATAGAGAAGTAATCTTACTACCTTGAACTATGAACTAGCAAAGGTTGAAAGATAAATCTCAAAGCACAAGTAACAAAGGTTCAAAAGAACTCTCAAAGTATGATATACATAATCAATAATGAAGTCCCTCAATGAATGAGAAGAACTTATTTATAGGAGTAATAAGGCATAAAAAGTCATTACAATTAGGTAGGGTGGTTGCTAAGGAATAACAAAAGTCATAAAATCAGGTAGGGTCTGCTAAGGGGTAACAAAGTCATCAAAATTAGGTAGGGGGCGGCCAAATCCCTTTGGGGCAGATTTGGGCCTTAAAACTACTAGTTTGGGCCATTGGTTTGGACTCCAATTGGGCTCCATTTCAAACACCCCCATTTGCGCATCTTTTAAGCTCATTTTGGGCTCTTCTGGGTGTCCTTTTGCTAGATTTCAAGGGCCGAGTTCGGGACCCAATCTTCCTCCTCTTGGACTTTAATTTGGGCCACCAAATAATTGTAAAACTTGTATAATTTATCTCCTTTGGTCTTGAGCTCGTCCTCCATAATTAAAAGCTTCTTTATTTGCACTTGAAGTCTAATGACCCTGTTTTGCAACTCTTTAGCTTGACATCTTGTTAAACGCCATCTTTAAGATTCCAAAGCTTCATCCTTGTCCTTGAATAAAGTTGAGCTTTCTAGGATGCTATCATTCCCCTCTTCTTGAAGAAAATTCGTTCTCGATTTTCGACCTTGCAAGAAAAAGAAAACACGCACTAGTAAATGGCATCCACTAATCTGAAAAAATAGTAGGAATAAAACAAGATAGTGACCATGTGTCCATTTAACCCAATTAATCCTAATAGGTGTAAATACTCCCTTATAAAGCATATGGACATCATCATCCCAACAAAATTTATGCCTACCTAGATCATTACAATAAAAGCCTCTCTTAGATGCGCCATACAATGGAACTTGCAATTTGATCTTGTCGGTAAGGTAGTCCATAGGTATACACGACAAAGAAATTATAAAATATTGACCACGCATCCATTTAATATAAGTATTTCTACCACATGTATCAAAGAAGATACTTTCATGATATAGCCAACTATCAACAATTACAAATCTCATGGATTCCTCTACATGAAAGAGTATTTGATCACATGTGTTACAACAATCATGCATATCATCTTTACTAGTAACAAATGCTTTTACAAGCTCACAATGAACATGACTCCCCATCACACAACAAAAATCACATTCTAGCAATTTATCACATGAAAACTCATTAGCCACTTGAATAATAGAAGAAGAAATATTTAACTCATTCACAAGTCTCTTCTCATAAATTTCATGCCTCTTTCCACCAAGTTGGAATACATAATCATCTATGTCATACACAATTTTAAAAGGAAGCAAATTACTCTTGCAATTTAACTTAGATATTACAGTTAATGACTTGATGTGCATCAAAATATCATCATCCACAACAATTATAAAGTCACCAACATAAGAAATAAGAGTATAATTCATTACCTCCAAAAATACCTTAGGTGTTCTAGAAAGGCCAAGAATGCAAATAAACCAATTATACATACCATACTTGGACTTATTTACCAATGGAACATTATCACTTTGTATTCTTTTATGCATTGGCTCCAACTTAGCAATGCTTTTAGGCAACTCCATGTCATAACCCTATAAATAAGAATCAATATAGTTAAAAGGTTCAATAACAAAGAATTTAACCAAGCTTTATCTTCCACTATCCAACAAGAATTGATATCGCCAAATTCATGTTGGAATCCAATTGGATCTTTTGCCACCATTTCCTGCGCCTCACCACCCCTTTAAAAAGGTATTTCAACACGTGGCTGCACAAAATCACAAGAACTAAAACAAAAAAGAGTTAATGGGTTAAGAAGTAAAAAAAACTTTTCTCTTGCTTACACTCTCTTTGGCTTTTATCACAAGACTAACGTTTTCCTCACCCTTAGCCTCTTTTCTCTCACTAGAGAGTTTTTCTTTGCTTTCACTCAATCCCTCTTGTTTTTCTCTCTCTATCTCACAAACTTTTTTTTATCTCATTACCTTCTCTCTTTTTCTTTTCTTTTCCAATATCACTCTTTACCTCACTTGACATCCCACTCTTTTTATATTCTCTTTAACAATCTTTTCATCTTCATAAATTTGTGAGGGAGTCAAAGGCCCAAGAATGAGTTTCTTCCCATTAATCTCAAAAGAGTATTTATTTTTTTCAAAACTATATGAAGCACTTCTATAGACATACCATGGCCTTCCCAACAAGATATGAAAACTATTCATCGGAATGACATCACACCAAATCACATTCTCATACCTTCCAATAGAGAATGGCAAGAACACTCTTTTATCTACCTTTACTCCTTTCAACATGTAGGGTTCAATATGTTCAACACAATGCAAGTTCAATTTCTCAACCATATAAGTGCTAATTAAGTTATAGCCAAATGCTTTGTCAATTCTAAGGGCAAAAATTGCAGACATCACTTTAGCTCTTGTTTGAAAAATAACTTTACCATTGTCTTCCTTCCATTTGGTATACTGTAAGTTCGACTTTTCAAGTTGTTGGGTCATAGCTTTCCTCCTTCCACTGTAACTACCTGTTTGAGACATCTTGACATAGATTAAGGGAAATATGTATCTCTCAAATTTGGCTTTTTCCCTATAATACTCTCACCTCTCTTTGCCTTTTTTTCCTCTCGAAATAACCTTTGAACAAAATACTTTGTAGATTTATAGTTAAACCCAACTCGTATGAAGTTCTTAGTAGTAAAATTCAGATTTTTGGGGAACTAATGAATGAAGAACCAAATCCTAGAACCATTAGGCTCGGTTGAAACAAGATACGAACAAAAAGGAAAGGATTATATATTTAGATTAGAAAGAGTAAGAAAAATTAATAGTTTCTTATTTTTGTAATCTAGGATCCCCTCTTCTTGTTTCCTTTGTTAATTTTTAGAAACAAATTAGATACAAAAGAAATTTCCTAGAGAGCGAGCAATTCTTTTTTTTAACTGATTTTCATATTCTTTGTTTTGTTTTACTATTTATTTTTTGCTCTTAGTATTCAAGAAATCCCCGAATTATCAAGAATAAAATCTTGATAGAAACGCTCTGATACCACTTGATAATGACTAGGTCGGGAATCCAAACTAGAGTAAGTGTTTAAAACGTAAATGCGGAAGCAATAACAATAAGGAATGAACAACTAGAACTAAAGGACAAAAAATAAAGGATACGTAAAAATTCAAGGAAAGAATTACAAGAACTGACAAGATCAAAGCAACAATTTCTTGATTTATTAAGAAATCAAACGCCTTTACTTAAAAGCAAATCAAAATAATAGATTCGAATCTTGACCGCTTTACGAGTAACTTGAGACAACAATTAATAACTAGTATTAATCGCCTTCTAAGAATACCACAAAGGAATCAAAGATATCACAATAGAGAAGTAAATACTACTTTGAACTATGAGCTAGTAAAGGTTGAAAGATAAATCTCAAAGCACAAGTAACAAAGATTCAAAAGAACTATCAAAGTATGATATACTTAATCAATAATGAAGTCCCTCAATGAATAAGAAGAACTCCTTATTTATAGGAGTACTAAGGCATAAAAAGTCATTACAATTAGGTAGGGTGGTTGCTAAGGAGTAACAAAAGTCATCAAATTAGGTAGGGGGCTGCTAGGGGTAACAAAGTCATCAAAATTAGGTAGGGCCTGCTAAGGGGTAACTAAGTCATCAAAATTAGGTAGGGGGCGGCCAAATCCCTTTGGGGCAGATTTGGGCCTTAAAACTACTAGTTTGGGCCATTGGTTTGGACTCCAATTGGGCTCCATTTCAAACACCCCTATTTGGACCTTTTTAAGCTCATTTTGGGCTCTTCTGGGTGCCCTTTTGCTAGATTTCAAGGGCCGAGTTTGGGACCCAATGTTCCTCCTCTTGGACTTCAATTTGGGCCACCAAATAATTGTAAAACTTGTATAATTTATCTCCTTTGGTCTTGAGCTCGTCCTCCACAATTAAAAGCTTCTTTATTTATACTTGAAGTCTAATGGCCTTGTTTTGCAACTCTTTAGCTTGACATCTTGTTAAAGGCCATCTTTGAGATTCCAAAGCTTCATCCATGTCCTTGAATAGAGTTGAGCTTCCTAGGATGATATCAATACCTCAAGACAGAAAGTTTAACATCAAGTGACATCGAGCCCGGAATAGAGTAGGGCTCCCCAAAACCTGCTGAATAGGGAGTAACAGCTAACGAGGACCAAAGTTGCACAACTGATGAATCACTTGCATCCATTGAAGATGCAGCGCCCCCGGCAAAAGGGACGTTAGTACATATGGAATAGTACTAGTATGTAAAGCTAACTGACCTCTTTCAAAATAGAATACCAATATAAGAAAGGGAAATCCATAGAAACAACAAGTCACAATTAATGATATTCAAATGCCAAGTTAAAACATAATCGTTACCAAAATATGAAGATAACACTGTGAAGTGATAATCAAATTATGATGATAATATTATTTTGGTTGGGAGATCTTTAGCACCAATATACCACTGTTCACAATATCACCGTTCACAATACTAATGTTCATAATACCAATATTCACATTACCAATGTTCACAATACCAATGCTACCGTACTTTTAGAACCGAGTCTGATCACGACCCGACCGGCTAGGATATCTCATTAGAGACATCAACCACAATTACTATCAATACCAATACCACTGTAATTTTAGCACGGAGTCCGATCACGACCTGATCGGCTAGGCTATCTCCTTAGAGACATCAACCACAATTACTATCAATACCAATACCACCGTAATTTTAGCACGGAGTCTGATCACGACCCGATCGGCTAGGCTGTCTTATTTGATGACATCAACCAAAATCACAATTTCAATTACAATTTCCAGGACAATCACCACCATGTGTGCGGCATGGTGTCCGATCACGTAATGATCGGCTAGGCTGTCTTATTCGAGACATTAACCCTTTTATATCAATCAATCTTATCCCAATTAAGAGGAATAATTTTATCACATCAATCTCATCCCAAATAATGGGAATAATTCACAAAAATAACAGAGGTGCAAATGTATTTACCTCATCATCTTCCACAATGTATAAATCTCCACTAGTATTTTCAACCAATAACAACAACAACATTTTCTTGGCTCTTTTGGCCATTCACAAGATTCTTTATTCAAGGCGCGGTGGCCATATTTGTTATTCCACACTTTCATTTCTTCCCTCTCATGTATCATTATCATAAATATCAACATACATATAATATTTTGGAAATCACAACTTTAAGTTCATTAGAAATGAATAATTTAAGCACAATAGATTTATTTCCGAGAAATGGAGTAAAATAATTGGCAATTGATGCGCAAGTTAAAATCATCAACAAGTAACACACCATTTATTCTTAAAATACTTTTCCCCAAAAAGGGCAATACGCAATTTTCACTCACGAATATGTAAGAACGCAAAATACATTGAAACTATTTACAAAGCATAGCATTAGTTAAAATAGCCATATATGGGCATCACTTGAGTTCATAAGCTCTTAGGCAATTCTATTTTCAAAGTCAATTTGGAATAGTTGAATCAAAGCTCATTTCATAACCTTTCTCACATCATTTCATTTCATTGGCACCATTGGCCATAAGTATAACTTTCACTCTTGGCACGTTGGCCACACTTTATATCCTAAATTCATTTATTTCACTTCCAACCATCTTTATAGATTATCAATAATAAGACATTTCCAATCAAGACTTTAGGTACATATATGAGCAATTAGATTCTTAAGCATATTGAGTTTTCTCATACAATTTAGCATCATAACCTTCATTTGAAACACAACTCAAAAGACATAGCATTTTAATACACATATTACTCTTGAACACATTCCCAAAATATAACATAATGTGATAGGAACATTCGGAACACGTTTTGAATACATAATTCTCGACACTTTGCTTATTCGGGACAATCGAATTTATTGAAAACAACTCGGAACATAGAATAAGGAATTTGAGACAACCATACTTGAAACTTATGAGAACATCATTGAATTCAATTCTAAGAGAGTAGTTTAGCCAACATACCTCGCTTTGAGCTTTCCTTAAATTACTACAATATTTCGGAAATTCTAGCAATCCAAATCTAGTTTGAGACATAACAAAATTGAACATAAATTAGGAAGGTATTCATGGTTTCAGCTCATTTGAGCATTTTATCAAACACTAGGTGTGCAAATTTGGCTACAAGGTTCTTCTACAAGATTTCCTTCATTCCATAACCCAATCTTTACTTATTTAAGCTCAACAATCTTCCCACAAACCTTATTGGTACATACATGTATACATAATACTCTCACACCCAAGAATCATACTTCTCATGACCTACTTTTAATCCAAATCCCAAAATTTAATGCTAGGGAGTAGAATCTTGCCTATTAGATGAAGATCTTGTGAAATCTTCAAGCCTTGAGCAAGAATTGATGAACAAAATAGCTAGGTCTTATCTTTATCTCTCTAAGATAGCTCTCTCCTCTCTATAAGAAATCCGTAAGGCCTTATATCAAAATTGGATCGGATATGAAAATTTCCAAAAATGGCCCCCGAAGTCAATTATGTGGTGCAATTATGCTATAGCATAATCGGTTTGTGGGCGGCAGAATTGCAGCATAATCAATTATGCTATAGCATAATATTTGTTTTTAAAATTTGCCCGTCTCTGCTCCCCTTTGCGATGCGTATGCGGTCCGCGGAACCGTTTTGCGGTCGCGAAATTGATCACAGATCCAGCCTTTGGTAATTTAGTCATAACTTCTTGTAGGAATGTTCAAATGACAAACGGTTTGAAGAGTTAGAAACTAGACACATAGACCTTTCGTAAGATAGGTAATACACCATATAAATATTCATATAAAGAGATGTATGCTCGTTTGAAGTTAGGTCTTGTGCAAACTCACTTGAAACTTTATCCCATCATAAAATTTTCAACTTGACTTAGCCTTGGGGCTCTTCTTAGACCATAAACCATTATTAATGCACCTCATACATATATTATCATGATCAATTGATATCATTCATATAATAGTCCTTGTCTACATACAAAATAATATAATTAGCGCACATCGACTTTCTTAATAGCGCTTAAGTACTTCAAAATTTTCCAGGGGCGGCATAGCCGCTTATGTAGGTTCTTGGTGCTGTGGTTATACATCCACCCGCATACATTGGGGTGAGGCGGTAGGGCCGCTTGAGTAGAGTTGTGGTATTGTACTTACACCTCCACCTGCATACATCGGGTGAGGCGGCGGGGCCGCTTTGTGTGAAGATGGTTACAGAGGATCTCATCTTAGATTCTATATATGTTATTGATAGCTCTTAATAAGCTTGCTCTGGTTTAAATGGTTAGTTATATTATTCTATTGCAGCCCTGATTCATCATATTCATATTGTATTTCTAAATACTTAAATTGGTGTTTGGTTTTCATACTAGTACTATTCGACAGTACTAACGTCCCTTTTGCCGAGGGTGCTGCATATTTAAATGGATGCAGGTGGTTCCGCAGCAGGAGATATTGATCAGTAATAGTAGTACACCCTCTTCTCAACTGACTTGGTGAGTCCCACTTCATCCCGGGGTCATGAATCTTTTGTACTTTGTGTATTCTGTTTGAGGTATAGCCGGGGCCTTGTTGCCTGCATTATCATTATACTCTTCTTTATCTATAGAGGCTCCGTAGACATAGTGTGGGTTGTATATTGTTGCTGGGAAACACAAACTATGTTGTGTTGTGGTTGTATTACTTGTTCCATTTGAGACTTTAAAAATGATAAAAATTATTGGTAATGTAGACATGATCACGTTTTTGTCTAACTAATAAAAATATGTACTATCTTCATTCATGGATGAGTTTGGGTAGAAGAAAATCTAATAGGCTTGTTCGGTCAGGCTCACTCGGTTGAGCGCCGGTCGCGCTCCTCGGTTTTGGGGCGTGACACGTACTCCCTTAGAATCGCAAATCTCACGCTTCTAAGTTATAAGTGAATTGATTAAGCTCCATCGTCACTTTGCAAATATTAGCATCCCTCTTTAAAATTTATGAACAATGTTACTAATAAGGAATGGGATGGTTGTTCTCTACAAGAATGGAAAATGAATATAGTCGTACCCTTTTTTGGCTTGAATTCTTGAATTCTTCCTTGAATTCTTGCTGAAGCTAAATGTCATGTTACTGAGGATGCTAATATGAAAATTCTTATTTTGAATTTGCTGAAGTGAATTAGAGAGGTTAAAGAGATATCCACGTCTCTTTAAGTGAATTAGAGAATGTATTTTAATGTCTTGGTGGTGTGGGTCCCACCTTTCAAGACTTTTGTCACATAATATATATAAATGTGCCACCTTTCAAAGTGACTTAAGAGTCATCAAATAGAACATATATTGCTGCCACGTTAAAGTTTCATAGATTTATCCAAAGATTTTAACCAATTATCCACCAATTTCCTAATCAACTTGTTAATCTTCCATTAACCAATAATTACCCAATTATCCACATAATTAGGAATTATCTCAAATTACTTAAAATACTACTCACTTTTAATACACTTTGTACACCTTACTATCATGGTCATGTGGTACCTTGTATGTCACTAGTCCTTAATTACCGGGTATTATAGCTTAGACTGTATTTTGTTCCAAAATACCAAACTTCGACGAAACTCATTTTCTTCTATTCACTTACCCTCTCACCTTCACGAATTTACTCATCACTTGTTTGAAATAGCATAAATGCTTATAATCTTAAAATAATCTCATTCCCGAACTTATGTCGATTAACTTACGACGAACTTTAACGTACGAAAATGCGGGATGTAACATCTCATTTTCCGAGCTTCCATTAATTTACTTATGGCGTACTTTCACGTATGAAAACATGGGGTGTAACATCATTCCCCCCTTTGGAACATTCGTCCTCGCATGTTGACTGATGCACTTATCATTTCCACAACTTATGTCTTCTGAATACTTTAGTACTCTCCTTGCCATCTTGGCAATTGTTCTGTGAATAATTCCAAAGGTTAGGGCATTCCCCCCTTTAGGCCTCTTTCTCACACCACGACTTGTGGTCGGAATCCTTTCAATCTCTTAACTGTGGCTACCTTTTATCATGCAACCTGTACGATTCTGACCTTGTAAGTCCCTTGATTTGATAAAAACCCAACAATTTAGAAGTCAGGGTAGAAACTAAGACATACTTTCTTGAAAGTGCATCCGCAACAACATTCTCTTTCCCTTGTTTGTAAGAAATCACATAAGGAAAGGTTTCAATGAATTCAACCCACTTAGCATGCCTTCTACTAAGCTTACCTTGACTCTTCAAGTATTTCAAGGATTCATGGTCAGTTTTAATGACAAACTCTCTTGGCCACAAGTAATGTTGCCATGTGGCTAAAGCCCTTACCAAAGCATATAGCTCTTTGTCATAAGTGGAATAGTTCAATGTAGCTCCACTCAACTTCTCACTAAAGTAGGCAATAGGTTTAGAATCTTGCATCAAAATAGCACATATTTCTTTGCCAGAAGCATCACATTCAATTTCAAAAGATTTAGAAAAATCAGGCAATTGTAACAATGGAGCAGAACACAACTTTTCTTTCAACAAGTTAAAAGCATCATCTTGTTCTTTTCCCCATGTAAAATCTTATCCTTTTTAATAACTTCAGTTAAAGGAGAAGCAATGGTGCTAAAGTCTCTCACAAACCTCATATAGAAACTAGCAAGTCCATGAAAACTCCTAACTTCAGTTACACTCTTAGGTTTAGGCCATTCTTTTATTGCTTTAATTTTCTCTTAATCAACCTCAACTCCTTTAGAACTAACCACAAAATCTAAAAAAATCACACGATCCACACAAAAAGTACAATTTTTAAGATTAGCAAATAAAAGTTGCTTTCTAAGAACTTCAAAAACTTGTTCTAGAAAAGATCAAGATATCATCGAAGTACACCACAACAAATTTTTCATGAAAATCCTTAAAGATATGATTCATTAATCTCATGAAAGTGCTAGGTGAATTAGTCAAGCCAAAAGACATAACCAACCACTCATAAAGCCCATATTTGGTCTTAAAAGCAGTTTTCCCTTCATCTCTAGGATTCATTCTAATCTAATGGTAACCACTTTTTAGATCAATTTTAGGAAAGATTTTGGATCCATGTAATTGATCCAACATGTCATCAAGAGGAGGAATAAGATGGCGATACTTTACCGTTATCTTGCTGATTTCTCTACAATCCATGCACATCCTCCAAGATCCATCCTTTTTGGGTACCAATAGGACGGGAACAGAGCAAGGGCTCATGCTTTCTCTCGCAAAGCCTTTCTCAAGCAGCTCCTCAACTTGCCTTTGAAGCTCTTTTGTCTCTTCTGGATTACTCCTCTAAGAAGGCCTATTTGGGATTTGTGATCCGGGCACAAAATCAATTTGATGCTCAATGCCATATAAAGGTGGCAATCCATTAGGAATATCTTCAGGAAAGACATCTTCAAAATCCTGCAAAAGAGAAGAAATACTACTTGGCAAAGAAGAAATTAGTAACTCAGAATTAATCAAAGCTTCTTTATAAGTAAGTAGTATTATGGGCAACCCCTCTTTTCTTGCATTTAAACACTCTTTGGCTTTTATATAAAAACTCTTTTTTTTTCCTTAGCCTCTTTTCTCTCACCAAGACTTTCTATTTTTTCATTCAAGTCCCTTTTTATCTGATTTGGAAGAATAATTTTCAATTCGGAAGCTTTAAGTTAGAAGAGTTGACCAAGATTTGAATTTTGAGTAGAAGACTTCGAAATCAGGATTTGAAGGTTCTTATAGGTTCGTAAGGTGATTTCGGACTAGGACGTATGTTCGGGTTAAGTATCGGGTGGTCCGGGAGCGATTTGGCGCTTATTATCGGATGTTTGCATTTTGAAAGTTTTTAAATATTCTAAGCTGACTTGGAGTGGACTTTGATGTTTTCGAACTCTGGGTGGTATTCCAGGACCTTGGATAGGTTCATTTGCTTAATTGGGACTTGTGTGTGAAGTTTTGTCGTGATCCAGAATGTTTAAGAGTGATTTAGATGCTTAAGTTGCATACTAGTCAAGTTTTTGAAAATGAGTTGACCACAATCAAATAGTTGACTTAAGGAGCTCGAATTCATGATTTAAAAACTTCAACAAGTTTGTATGATAATTTTGGACTTGTCCGCATGTTTTGGTTAGATTCCGATGAGTTTTGGATGGGTTTCGATTGTGTCGCGCTCTTATTTGATGTTTCAACGTCATTTCTTTTGGCATAAAGGATACCATATTGAGAAAATAACCTTTGATTTGTGATCCAATTGATCTATTAGATCTGTATCGTATTTACGGAACCATATAAACAAGAATCGTCAAATTTCGAGGTTGCATGAGAAAGTTACGCCCATTTCTGTGTCGGGAAAGATTGCTGAAATTGTTGCCCTCTCTCTCTTTCTCTCGGCCATCTATCTTTTTTTTCTAACTCTTGGACTCCTTTCTTTTATTTTTTCTCAAGCTCACTTTTTATCTCTCCCCTTGGTTTTCCCATAATTTCTCTTAATCTCTTTTGATCTTCAAACACTTGAGAAGGAGATAAAGGTGCAAGAGTAAATTTCCTTCCATTTAGTTCAAGAGAATATCTATTCTTCCTTCCATCATGAAAAACATTCCTATCATACTACCAAGGACGACCCACTAAGATATGACAAGCTTGTATAGGGACTATGTCACAAAGAATATCATCCTCATATCTACCAACATTGAATGAAATCATGCATTGTTTGTTTACCTTTAGTTCACCACTATTATTTAACCATTGGAGTCTATAGGGAGTAGGGTGCTTCATGCATGCAAGTCCCAATTTTTCCGCAAAGTACGAACTCACCACATTAGCACAACTACCACTATCAATGATCATAGAACATGTTTTCCCCTTTATCCCACACCTATTATGGAATATATTCTCCCTTTGTTCTTCACTATTGCTTCCCAAATTCATAGTCTTAATCCTCCTAACTACCCCAATCATGCCATCATTGGGTAGTTCTATATCATCATCATTACTCACATCTCTCTCTTCTTCTCCCTCACTTTTTTCACTCTCATATCCTCCATCTTCTCTAAGAATAACGTTTCTTCTACTTGGACATTCATGCATCATATGTCCCCTTCCTTTACATTTATGACACTGAATAGAACTAGAAGGTATAAAAGGTTTAGGGTTAAAGGTGTTACCTCCCTCTTTGTTCTCAAATTTAGCTTTATCCTTGTCTTCTGGAGGTCTAGAAGAACTCTTCATCTCTTGATTTGACCATGGCTTCTTGGAGATGGTGTTTGACTGGCCTTTCCATGAGCTAGTTTGCTTTCTTTTATTTTTATTTTCTACCTTTACATACAAATCAACTAACTCATTTATTGTTGTAATTCTACTACATCAGCTATTTCCTTATTTAAACCATTTAAAAACCTAGCCATTGTAGCCTCTTCTTCCTCCATACAATCAGCTTGGATCATAGCCATATCCATAGCCTTAAAGTACTCATCCATAGACATGGAACCTTGCTTCAATGTTTGAAGGCGTTGTTGTAGCTCTCTATGAAAGTGTGATGGTATGAATCTCTTTCTCATCACCCTCTCCATCTCAGCCCAAGTAACAATTGGTGCTTGTCCTTCTTGCAGTCTGTCCCTAGTAAGATATTTCCACCAAATAGCAGCATAGTCAGAAAACTCAACAATAGCAAGTTTAACCTTCTTACCCTCAGAGTAGTTGTGACAGTCAAAGATGGCTTCAACCTTTCTCTCCCAATGAAGGTACAAGTCTGGATCCCTTGTTCCCTTGAAAGATGGCATCTTCATCTTTATACTACTTATATTATCATCTTCTACTCTACCTCTTTATCCCCTCCTATCTCTTCCCACCCTATCAAAATCAATATCATTAAAATCATCTATAGGGTTTTCTTGATTTACAATGGGTGCAAGGGGTACATTTCTCCTAGCTTGGGGCCTAACATTATTTTTCCTTCTAAGTTCAGCTATTGTATCATTTTGCTCAGCAATGGTGTCCCTCATCTCTTGGAGTTGCAAATTCCATCTTTCGAATTGTTGATGCATAGCTTGCAAGGTAAAATTATTTCTTGCTTTGATTTCGACTTCTTGAATAACCCTTCGTTCATCATCACTACCTGTACGTGACATCTTAAATAATTAAACTGTATCAGACAAATTGACTTTTTCCTCAATTGTTCTCACACACACTTTGCCTTATTTTTCTCTCTCTCGAAATAACCTTTGAACAAAATACTTTGTAGATTTATAGTTAAAATATTTTTCTAGATGCTATTAGTCTTGACTCCTTTGAGTTCATTCAGGCTATACTGAGCTTTCTATAACTTAGAGAAATCATCAGCTCTCTTGTTTTCATTGGCTTAATCCTGAGGACTTATCCATTCTCGTCACCTTCGTCCTCGCCCTTTCTTATCCTTTCTCGTGTCTTCCTAAAACCTTGTCGCTTAAACATACTTTAGCTTGCGACCTACACATATTTATTTATACTACTCGCAACCTTCCTTCAATTTGCTTGCATCATAGATTTCCTTATGTCCTTCTGTAACATCAAGCGATACATCACATCATCTCTAACTCTTCTTTACTTTTTTTACTAGACCTCTTGATACATAGAAACCATAGGCTAAAAAATATGCCAATGACGACACTGCTATCATTCCTGGATACTGAATCCCAGCGCTTCTAGCCTTTTATCCGAAGTATGGACTATTCACAACCTTCTATGTTTAAGTATCTCATACGTTGTCCACCTTTTCCTTACTTTACCTTAAAGTCTCGCATCGCATCTTCTCTCTCTTTCATGACCTCCTTTCCACATATGTATCATTTAAATCCATAATTTGAAGCTCTATTATAATACTTGCACTTCTGATGCATATATAATCCGGTGGGAGCTTCATACTCACTTCTTATGAGGCTGGT
Source organism: Nicotiana tabacum (assembly GCF_000715075.1). Lineage (NCBI taxonomy): Eukaryota > Viridiplantae > Streptophyta > Magnoliopsida > Solanales > Solanaceae > Nicotiana > Nicotiana tabacum. Next base: position 56,924,768 of record NC_134088.1, read on the forward strand.
AATCTTCTAACTGGCTTTCTCGTAGAGCTGTAATAGAATATGGTTGTTATACTCTTTTACTTCTAATATTAAGAGTGATTCTACAATGTTCTCAATCATGATGTCTATAATTTTCTAGGTCCAATAATCAGATTCCTGATTTACTTAGTTGATATAACTCTTTAGTTTCCTCTTCCTTCTGATCAGCCTTTATGTAGGCTTAAGCTATCTTCCGATCTGTGGCTTCAGGTATTAGCAATTACTTTAGCATTTCATGGGCGCTATGGAATATCCATGATACAATCTTTTAACAAGTTAATCCCTTGTCTATGACCTGGGCTCAATTCATTCTTTTAACTTATACCAGAGTCTTCTACGGTTGTATGATTGCCAACATATATGATGCATGGATAATACTCTAAATTCTTAAGTGCGTTCATAATGTAACTAACTTTGGATCATTGATCGAATAATTCTTTTCGTGCAACTCATATGATCTCAAATCCTACTATTGCTTTTACTTCCCGTTCATTAGCCACGGTAGGTGCCACATTCTTATGGAGTGCATACAATGTTGTAGTGAGACTTTTTTTTACATGACCACTTCCTTTTTAGGTCACTGTGCTTAGGTTGAAGCCTTCTTCCTTATTTCCTCACCTAGTCTTTTGTTGTAGTACTTAGGGAAGACCTTCTGACTCTTGTAAAGCTGCGAGCTTATTACATCGTATACTTGACAGAATTTTTGATATTCTTCCTTCCCTATAATTATCCGTAGTTACTTATTTCCACACCCTCGTACTTGTAGGGTTGCTCATGAACTGATGTTTTGACTGTCTTCCCAGTTACATTCTCTTTTATTTACCTTTAATTAACCCAACTCCTATCTGAATATATCTCAAGGGTCACGATATCATTATCTGCGAGACTGGATTCACTATGTTAGGGGTTCACTATGTTTATCTTGCACGATCTGTTGATTTGCCTATAACCTCTTGTCTAGCCATGACTAAGCTCTTCCTGAATCAACTGCTAACTATTCGTTGGCCCATTCTCATATCAACATTCCGCGTAATCTTTCTTGGGTTATTTCCTTTGTCTTAACTTACGTCTCGCACTGGCTCCTTATTTTTCAATAACATCTCGGGCAGAAACCCTTAATTCCCCTCCTTGACGTCGTGCTTGCATAATGTTCTGGAATCGTAGCATATCTGTATGATTTGGGTAAGTGCACGCTCATTCCTTTTTCATTTTTTTTATCGCATTCTTCCTTTACCATTCCATAATTACTAGAACTACCTTATTCTAACTTAATACCACATCACTCCATATTCTCCCCTTAGGGAAGCACTATGATTTACGTATAGATATTTTACCTTCTCATCTTTAGCATCTTTTCACATCATCGAAGATCCTTACTCGCCTCGCGGTAATCCTTCTGTACCAAGGATAATGAAATTCCTTACTCGCGGGGGTGACACCTAGTGTAACTGGCACATACAGTTAACTCCTTAAGCTTAACTTTACTCACCTTGCTTTCTTTAGGGAAGCGTCTTCCTTAATGGCCTTCAAAGGTTATTCTTCTGCCGTCCATTCTATTATCGCCGGAATGCAAATCTGAAATTCTCATAATGGCGACTATTATTAAATCACTCAGTCCCTAATTCATGTTTAGCTTATCTTGTTCATCAGTCCATGTTGATTTCTTATTACTCAGGGGTCTAACTTTTCCTTTTGGTAATCACGTTGGAGTCATGAACTTATTTCTCGAAATGAGGATATGACTTTATGGCCTATACTCTTTTGTTGTCTCAAGGCCTGTCACCTCTCATTCTTTCCTTCACTTGACTATAGATTCTGTAATATTGTCATCTTTTTGATCTACCGTTGTCATACATGTATCACATCTTACTCATTAATGTTTCATTAACTCTCTTCTTATTCCCCGCTAACATTTATTATGAAAACTCAAACAAGACATTCTTTTGCTTTTAGCTCCCCTTTCTCCATCTACTGGCTCTTTGGGTTGCCTAACATTCTTTCTCCACTAGGGACGGGAGCTACACTAAGGTAATATTTATCCCTTTCAAGGCTTCCAGTGCCTATCTTTGTAGTACTCATATCTAGTTGTACTATTTTAGAGAGCATCATCTGGGTATCTCACAAGGAGATCTATTAGCACATTTGCAATACCCTTCGGAAATGTCAACTAACGTAAAAATCCATACAACATTTTGGGTTACTCTAACCCAATCGGGTCCTAACATCCCGTTCTTCTCTTAAACTACTTTTGTTAGCCCCATAGGGCATAAATGAGATGGGTGTGGCCAAGTGTACATACCTCTGTTATTATTGAAGGTGACTCAAAATGCTTATATTTTTCTGCCTGAATTGTAAATACCAATAATCTTTATTAACTGGGTACCTCGTACCCTTCTCACCTTGATCCTTTTACTCGTTGAAGCTTGTATCTACCTTCTGAATCTCTCATTGCCTTTCACCATAGGGGTGGATAGATATTCTTACCTTAAGGCTCCTTATCAAGAGGCTTTCATGTCTTAGTAAACACATGATCCACTAAAGACCTTACATTTACTCATCATAAGCATCATGAAAAATCGAGTTCCTCTGACTCAACTCTTCCATAGCCACATTCAATCTCTTACCAATTGTCTTTCCAGATGTAGGTATCGTCGTATTACGAATAGAGTTTAGGAATTTGAATTCTTATAAGTGAGCTCTACCACACAATCTTGAGTAAGAAGAAAGAGTGACAGTCCTAAATGCCCTGTAGCCTCCTGCTTATAAGTGTGGTGCACAACACACCCATAAACAAGACTCTACTAGACACGGCTTGTAGACTCCCTAGGACAGAACTGCTCTGATATCACTTTTGTCACGACCCAAATCGATGGGCCGCGACGGGCACCCGGTACCTTACTCAATCGAGTACCAACATAACGTATATTTTCGTATCATACTATCATAGATAACTAAGCCAGAGAGGTTGCCGTGAGACAAGTAGAATAGAACATGAAATACCAACTTATACTTAAGTCATACGGGCCTATAAGGCCAAAATGAGCACTCTTACACTGAATATAGGCCGACAAGACCATACAATCTTTCATATACCTAGCTATCTATAAGCCTCTAAAAGTACATAAACATCATAAAGGTCATAGCCCCACCATACTAATCAATACATGTCCTAATGATACTGACCAAATAGCAACTCCGGAGCAAATAGAGCGCACTAACACCTTTCGCTGAGCTGATAGCCTACTTGGAGGACTTACATCCTATCTAACGGGACTTGAGGGCATGAAATGCAGCATCCCCAAGCAAAAGGGACGTCAGTACAAATAATGTACCGAGTATGTAAGGAATAAAAATCAGTAAATAATAGACATGAGAGTAACATGGAGTAAACGACTCAACACGTATGTCTGAATAGCTCTGTAAATCATTTCATATTTATAATGCCATGCATATGCATATAAATGGCATACCATTCATAGGTATATTCATTCATATCATGATCAAGCCTCTGAGGGCATCCCATCATATCATCTTGGCCACTGTGGGTAAATCAGCAATGTATACCAGTTGATCAGGCGGTGGTACATATATAATGCCATAACCTTTTCCCATATCCCATATACATATAATATACGCGTATATAATGCTATCTGGTCATGGGTCAATGTACATGTATAAATGCATGAAATGCATAAGAAATACGTTAATAAGATTTTCTCAGAATGTCATAAAAATAATATGCATGTCGGATAAATTTTATCAAATACGTATTTTTCTGAGACCCATGAACAAAAGATATAATAATAATTCACATGGGGAATCAAGAATATAGACACCCCTAATATTTCTATGAATAGTCATTTATGAAAATTATGCATTTGCCCATTTCATTCGTGCCGTATAGATCATGCCAAAAAAAAAAGGATAACATACCTGAACCGATTCTCTTGAAAATTCCTCTAACACACGTCTTTTGTGAAAACACGTAATGGCGGATTGAAGTAGGGGAAAAGATTACATCGTACTTCCTTAGAATCACAAAATATCACATTACAGCTCCGACCATTGTAAATCACGTATGCAATCTCTCTGCAACGTGATGTTGTATCTTCTAATTTTAAGGGCGGTAAGCAAACATTAGCTTGCATTGCTAAAGTGAATATATCTATGCAATTCACATGCAGAAGGCTTAAATAAATGTTAACTTTGTATGTACTCTAATAATGTAACACCTTGCTACATCTTGTATGACTCACTTAGTGGCTTTTGTTAACCACTTCATGGGCTGCCACGTTGGTGGTAAGATCCATCAAGCTTATCCAATTTTAATTATTTATAAGTTTATTAATCTCTCACTAACCAATAATTAACCAATTGCCCACATAATTAAGAATTATCTCAAATTACTTAAAATACTACTTACTTTTAACACAGCTTATACACCTTACTATCATGGCCATGTGGTACCTTGTATGGCAGTAGTCCATAAATATCGGGTATTTTAGCTCAGGCCGTATTTTATCCCAAAATGTCAAACTTTGACGGAATTCATTTTCTTTGATTCGCTTAACCTCTCACCTTCACGAATTTACTTATCACTTGTTTGAAATAGCATAATACTTATAACCTCCAAATAATCTCATTCCCGAGCTTACGTTGATTAACTTACCATGAAACTTTAACGTACGAAAATGCGGGATGTAACATCTCATTCCTGAGCTTTCATCAATTCACTTATGGCATACTTTCACGTACGAAAACATGGGGTGTGACATCATTCCCCCCTTTGGAATATTCGTCCTCGAATGTTGACTGATGTACTTATCATTATCATAACTTATATCTTCCAAATACTTTAGTACTCTCCTTTCCATCTAGGCAACTGTTCTGTGAATAATTCCAAAGGCCAGGGCATCCCCTCCCTTTATGCCTCTTTCTCACACCACGACTTGTGGTCGGAATCCTTCCAATCTCGTAACTGTTGCTACCTTCTATCATGCAGCCTGTACGACTCTGACCTTGTAAATTCACCTATGCGACTCTTTCCTTCATCTTTTAGCCAATCTCTAGGCCTCACTTTATGAACATATACAGAACTTGACAAGATGTCTTTCTAGGCATCTATAGGTATACTAAAGTCCTTCGCTCGGTACTTTGTCGAACTTACAAATATTGCTATACCTTATTTCATAGATCTGGTTATCTATCCGCATGACTTTACTGCTTTTAAGTAGGTCATAATATAGCATAACTCTTGCCTCGATTTATTGTTACTGAGGTCTGCTACCAAACTCCAGGTTACGTTTGTTGCTTATCCCATATGTATAAATCTATGTCCTTTAATGCTTCCTCATTATTGTTCATCTTAAGAATGACGGCCTAATCTCACCTCATACTTTGTGACTTTTGTCCATCCATTATTGATTCACCTCAATATTGATCTATAATCTACCACTGATAACTTGACCTTCTATGTAATACTGCCGCTAGGGCTCACGTTTCATCGGAGAACATTTGAAATGATTAGACTGATCCACCTAGGGCGATACCATGCTTTCATAACCGTATTTCACAGCATTTCGATGTGATTCACCTTATATGGGTATTTTAATCCTGTACAAGTCATGAAATCAAATCATTACTCAATCGAAGGCTCAAACACCAGCCTTTATCTATCACAATCACACCCTCATTCTACTACCAGGGCAGCATTCTATTTGTTTTAGATATTATTAGTCTTTGACTCCTTTGAGTTCATTCAGGCTATACTGAGCTTTCTATAACTTAGAGAAATCATCAACTCTCTTGTTTTCATGGGCTTAATCCTGAGGACTTATCCATTCTCGTCACCTTCTTCCTCACCCTTTCTTATCCTTACTCCTGTATTCCTAAAACCTTGTCGCTTTACCATACTTTAGCTTGCGACCTACACATATCTATTTATACTACTCGCAACCTTCCTTCAACTTGCTTGCATCATAGATTTCCTTATGTCCTTCTATAATATCAAGCGAGACATCATATCGTCTCTAACTCTTCTTTACTCTTTTAACTAGACCTCTCGATACATAGAAACCATAGGCTGAAAAATATGCCACTGACGATGCCACTATCATTCCTGGATACTGAATCCCAGCACTTCTAGCCTTTTATCCGAAATATGGACTATTCACAACCTTCTATGTTTAAGTATCTCGTACGTTGTCCATATTTACCTTACTTTACCTTAAAGTCTCGCATCGCATCTTCTCTCTCTTTCATGACCTCCTTTCCACATATGTATCATTTACATCCATAATTTGAAGTTCTATTATAATACTGACTTATTATGAGGGTGAAACTCTTCTAACTGGCTTTCTTGTAGAGCTGTTATAGAATATGGTTGTTGTACTCTTGTACTTCTGATATTAAGAGTGATTCTACAATGTTCTCAATCATGATGTCTATAATTTTCTAGGTCCAATAATCGGACTCCTTATTTACTTAGTTGATGTAACTCTTTAGTTTCCTCTTCCTTCTAATCAGCCTTTATGTAGGCTTAAGCTATCTTCCGATCTGCGGCTTCTGGTATTAGCAATTACTTTAGCCTTTCATGGGTGCTATGCAATATCCACGATACAATCTTTTAACAAGACAATCCCTTGTCTATGACCTCGGCTCAATTCTTTCTTTTAACTTATACCGGAGTCTTCTACGTCTGTATGATTGTCAACATATATGCTGCATGGATAATATTCTAAAATCTTAAGTGCGTTCATAACGTAAATAACTCTGGATCATTGATCGAATAATTCTTTTCGTGCAACTCATATGATCTCGAATCCTACTGTTGCTTTTACTTCCCGTTTATTAGCCACGGTAGGTGCCACTTTCTTATGGAGTGCATACAATGTTGTAGTGATACTTTTTTTACATGACCATTTCCTCTTTAGGTCATTGTGCTTAGGTTGAAGCCTTCTTCCTTATTTCCTCACCTAGTCTTTCGTTGTAGTGCTTAGGGAAGACCTTCTGACTCTTGTAAAGCTGCTAGCTTATTATATCGTATACTTGACGGAATTTTTGATGTTCTTCCTTGCATATAATTATCCGTAGTTACTTATTTCCACACCCTTGTACTTGTAGGGTTGCTCATGAACTGAAGTTTTAACTGTCTTCCCAGTGACATTCTCTTTTATTTACCTTTAACTACCCCAACTCCTATCTGAATATATCTCAAGGGTCACGATATCATTATCTGCGAGACTGGATTCACTATGTTAGGGGTTCACTGTGTTTATCTTGCACGATCTGTTGATTTGCCTATAACCTCATGTCTAGCCATGACTAGGCTCTTCCTGAATCAATTGCTAACTCTTCGTTGGCCCATTCTCATATCAAAATTCCGTGTAATCTTTCTTGGGTTATTTCCTTTATCTTAACTTACATCTCGCACTGGCTCCTTATTTATCAATAACATCTCGGGCAAAAACCCTTACTTCCTCTCCTTGACGTCGTGCTTGCATAATGATCTGGAATCGTAGTATATCTGTAGGATATAGGTAAGTGCACGCTCATTCCTTTTTCATTTTTTTATCACATTCTTTCTTTACCATTCCATAGTTACTAGAACCACTTAATTCTGACTTAACACCACATCACTCCATATTCCCCCCTTCAGGGGAGCACTAAGATTTAGTGCTACGTTGATCTATGTATAGATGTTTTACCTTCTGAACTTTGGCATCTTTTCACATCATCGATGATCCTTACTCGCCTCGCGGTAATCCTTTTGTACCAAGGATAACGAAATTCCTTACTCGCGAGGGTGACACTTAGTGTAACTAGCACATACAGTCCCTTAAGCTTAACTTTGCTCACCTTGCTTGCTTTAGGGAAGCGTCTTCCTAAATGTCCTTCAAAGGTTATTCTTCTGTCGTCCATTCTATTATCGCCGGAATGCAAATATAAAATTCTCATAATGGCGACTATTATCAAATCACTTAGTCCCTAATCATGTTTAGCTTATCGTGTTCATCAGTCCATGCTGATTTCTTATTACTCTGGGGTCTAAATTTTCCTTTTGGTAATCACGTTGGAGTCACGAACTTATTTCTCGAAATGAGAATATGACTTTATGGCCTATACTCTTTTGTTGTCTCAAGGCCTGTCACCTCTCATCCTTTCCTTCACTTGACTATAGATTCTGTAATACTGTCATCTTTTTGATCTAACGTTATCATACATGTATCACATTTTACTCATAATGCTTCATTAAATCTCTTCTTATTCCTCGCTAACATTTATGTCTATCACTTTATTCTGAAAACTCGAACAAGACATTCTTTTGCTTTTAGCTCCCCTTGCTCCATCTACTGGCTCATTGGGTTGCCTAACATTCTTTCTCCACTAGGGACGGGAGCTACAGTAAGGTAATATTTATACCTTTCAAGGCAGTGCCTATATTTGTAGTACTCATATCTATTTGTACTATTTTAGAGTGTATCATCTAGGTGTCTCACAAGGAGATCTATTAGAACATTTTCAATATCCTTTGGAAATGTCAACTAACGCAAAAATCCATCCATCATTTTGGGTTAGTCTAACCTAGTCGGGACCTAATATCTCGTTCTTCTCTTAAACTATTTTTGTTAGCCCCATAGGGCATAGATGAGATGGGTGTGGCCAATTGTACATACCTCTATTATTATTGAAGGTGACACAAAATGCTTATATTTTTCTGCCTGAATTGTAAATACCAAAATTCTTCATTAACTGGGTACCTCGTACCCTTCTCACCTTGATCCTTTTACTCGTTCAAGCTTGTATTGACCTTCTGAATCACTCATTGCCTTTCACCATAGGGGTGGATATATATTCTTGCCTTAAGGCTCCTTATCAAGAGGCTTTAATGTCTTAGTACACACATGATCTACTGAAGACCTTGCATTTACTCATCATAAGCATCATGAAAAATCGAGTTCCTCTAACTCAACTGTTCCACAGTCACATGCAATCTTTTACCAACCATCTTTCTAGATGTAGGCATCGTCGTATTATGAATAAGATGGAGTTTAGGAAATTGAGTTCTTACAATTAAGCTCTACCACACGATCTAGAGTAAGAAGAAAGAATGATAGCCCTAAATGCCCTGTAGCCTCCTGCTTATAAGTGTGGTGCACGACACACCCATAAACAAGACTCTACTAGACACGGCTTGTAGACTCCCTAGGATAGAACTTCTCTGATACCACTTTTGTCACGACTCAAACCGATGGGCCGCGATGGGCACCCGGTACCTTACTCAACCGAGTACCAACATAACGTATCTTTCGTATCATTCTATCATAACCCTGTGAATCATTTAATATTATAATGTCATACATATGCGTATAAATGTCATACCATGCATAGGTATATACGTTCCAAAACATCATCAAGCTGAGGGCATCCCATCATATCATCTCGGCCGCTGTGGGCAGAATCATCAAGCCTCTGAGGGCATCCCATCATATCATCTCGGCCATTGTGGGCAAAATCGTCAACGTATACCAGTTGATCAGGTGGTGGTGCATATATAACACCGTAACCTTTTTTCATATCCCATATACATATATATACATATATATACGCGTATATAACACCATCTAGTCATGGGTCAATGTACATGTATAAATGAATGAAATGCATAAGAAATATGTTAATAAGATCAATATACCTTTCGGATAAACTTTATCAACTATGTATTTTTCTGAGAACCATGAACAAAAGATATAATAATATGTCACATGGAGAATCAAGAACATAGACACCCCTAATACTTCTATGAATAGAGTCATTTATGAAAGCTGTGCATTTGCTCGTTTTGTTTGTATCATTTGGATCATGCCATTCCAAATCAATGGCCCAAACTAGTAGTTTTAAGGTCCAAATCTGCCCCAAAGGGATTTGCCCCCCCCCCCCCCAAAACCTAATTGTAATGACTTTTCTTACTCCTTAGAAACCACCCTACCTAATTGTAATGACTTTTTATGCCTTAGCAACTACCTTACCTAATTTTAAGGACTTTTTATGCCTTAGTACTCCTATAAATAAGAAGTTCTTCTCATTCATTGAGGACTTCATTATTGATTAATTATATCATACTTTGAGAGTTATTTTGAACCTTTGTTACTTGTGCTTTGAGATTTATCTTTCAACTTTTACTAGTTCATAGTTCAAGGTAGTAAGATTACTTCTCTATTGTGATATCTTTGATTCCTTTATGGTATTCTTAGAAGGCGATTAATACTAGTTATTAATTGTTGTCTCAAGTTACTCGTAAAGCGGTCAAGATTCAAATCTATTATTTTGATTTGCTTTTAAGTAAAGGCGTTTGATTTCTTCAATAAATCAAGACGTTGTTGCTTTGATCTTCTCAAGGCTATTGAACTTGCGTTCTTGGAAGTTCTTGGAATTCTTTCCTTGAATTTTCCCACATCCTTTATTTTCTGCCCTTTAGTTCTAGTTGTTCAATTCCTTATTGTTATTGCTTCCGCATTTACTTTTTTCAAATTCTTACTCTAGTTTGGATTCCCGACCTAATCGATATCAAGTGGTATCAGAGCGATCCTATCAAGGCTTCGTTCTTGATAATTCTGGGGATATCTTGAATACTAAGAGCAATAAAAACAAGTTAAAAAAAAACAAAAAAAATGAAAATCAGTTTTAAAAAGGATTGCCAGTTATACTAGGTGTCACCCTCGTGAGTAAGGAATTTTGTTATCCTTGGTACAAAAGGATTGCCGCAAGGCGGGTAAGGGTGATCGATGATGTGAAAGGACTCCAAAGATGAAGAGGTAAAACATCTATAGGCGTCGTACCTCTAAATATTACTACTCCCCTAAAAGGGGGGAGTATGGAGTGATGTGGCATTAAGTCAGAATTAAGTGATTTTAGTAACTACGGAATGGTAAAAGGAGAATACGATAAAAATGGGAAAGGGATGAGATTGCACTCATTCAAATCCTACAGATATGCAACGATTCCAGGAGATTATGCAAACACTACGTCAAGGAGAGAAAATAAGGATTCCTGCCCGAGATGTTATTAATAGATAAGGAGCTAGTGCGAGACGTAAGTTAAGACAAAGGAAATAACCCAAGAAAGATTACGCGGAATATTAATATGGGAATGGACTAACTGATAGCATCAAGGACAAGGATAGAGTTTTGGAAGCTCCAAGGCCATTTACAAGATCTCAAGCTAAAGAGTTACAGACTAAGGTTGCTGGACTGCAATGGAAAATAAAGAAGCTTTTAATTGTAGAGGAAGAGCTCAATCCCAAAGTAGATAAATTATCCAAGTTTTACAATTATTTGGTGATCCAAATTGAAGTCCAAGAGGAGGAAGATTGGACCACCAAATCAGCCCTTGAAGTCCACCAAAGGGGCTCAAAATGAGCTTAAAAGAGGTCCAAAAGGGGGTGTTTCAAAAGGAGCCCAAATGGAGTCCAAACCAATGGCCCAAACTAGTAGTTTTAAGGTCCAAATCTGCCTCAAATGGATTTCGCCACCCCCTCCCCCCCCCACCTAATATAATGACTTTTCTTACTCCTTAGCAACCACCCCACCTAATTGTAATGACTTTTTATGCCTTAGTAACCACCCTACCTAATTTTAAGGACTTTTTGTACCTTAGTACTCCTATAAATAAGGAGTTGTTCTCATTTATTGAGACACTTCATTATTGATTAAGTATATCAAACTTTGAGAGTTCTTTTGAACCTTTGCTACTTGTGCTTTGAGATTTATCTTTCAACCTTTACTAGTTCATAGTTCAAGGTAGTAAGATTACTTCTCTATTGTGATATCTTTAATTCCTTTGTGGTACTCTTAGAAGGCGATTAAAACTAGTTATTAATTGTTGTCTCATGTTACTCGTAAAGCGGTCAAGATCCGAATCTATTATTTAAATGCTTTTAAGTAAAGGCATTTGATTTCTTCAATAAATCAAGATGTTGTTGCTTTAATCTTGTCAAGGCTATAGAACTTGCGTTCTTGGAAGTTCTTGGAATTCTTTCCTTGAATTTTCCAATATCCTTTATTTTCTACCCTTTAGTTCTAGTTGTTCAATTCCTTATTGTTATTGCTTTCGCATTTACTTTTCAAATTCTTACTCTAGTTTGGATTCCCGACCTAGTCGTTATCAAGTGGTATCAGAGCGGTTCTATCAAGGTTTCGTTCTTGATAATCCTGGGGATTTCTTGAATACTAAGAGCGAAAAAAAAAACAAGTTAAAAAAACCAAAAAAAAAACGAAATTCAATTTTTAAAAAAAATGCTTGCTCTCCAGGAACTTTATTTTGTATCAAATTTGTTTCCAAAAAAACTATCAAAGGAAACAAAAAGAGGGGATCCCATTTTCTTTTTGTTCATGTCTTGTTTCAACTGAGCCTAATAGTTCTAGGATTTGGTTCTTCTTTCATTTGTTCCCCAAAAATCTATATTTTACTACTAAGAACTTTATACGAGTTGGGTTTAACTATAAATCTACAAAATATTTTGTTCAAAGGTTATTTCGAGAGAGAAAAAAAGGCAAAGTGTGTGTGAGAACAATTGAGGAAAAAGTCAATTTATCTGATACAGTTAATTATTTAAGATGTAACATACAGGTAGTGATGATGAACGAAAGGTTCTTCAAGAAGCCTAAATCAAAGCAAAAAATGATTTTACCTTGCAAGCTATGCATCAACAATTCGAAAGATGGAATTTGCAACTCCAAGAGATGAGGGACACCATTGCTGAGCAAAATGATACAATAGCTGAACTTAGAAGGGAAAATAATGTTAGGCCCCAAGCTAGGAGAAATGTACCCCTTGCTCCCATTGTAAATCAAGAAAACCCTATAGATGATTTTAATGATATTGATTTTGATAGGGTGGGAAGAGATAGGAGGGGACAAAGAGGTAGAGTAGAAGATGATAATATAAGTACTATAAAGATGAAGATGTCATCTTTCAAGGGAACAAGGGATCCAAACTTGTACCTTGATTGGGAGAAAAAGGTTGAAGCCATCTTTGACTGTCACAACTACTCTGAGGGTAAGAATGTTAAACTTGCTATTGTTGAGTTTTCGAACTATGCTGCTATTTGGTGGAAAAAGCTTACTATGGACAAGTTGCAAGAAGGACAAGCACCAATTGCTACTTGGGTTGAGATGAAGAGGGTGATGAGAAAGAGATTCATACCATCACACTTTCAAAGAGAGCTACAACAACGTCTTCAAACATTGAAGCAAGGGTCCATGTCTGTGGATGAGTACTTTAAGGCTATGGATATGGCTATGATCCAAGCTAATTGTATGGAGGAAGAAGAGGCTACAATAGCTAGATTTTTAAATGATTTTAAGAAAATAGCTAATGTAGTAGAATTACAACAATATGTAACAATAGATGAGTTAGTTGATTTGTCTGTAATGGTAGAAAATCAAAATAAAAGAAAGCAAACTAGCTCGTGAAAAGTTTGTCAAACACCATCTCCAAGAAGCCATGGTCGAATCAAGAGATGAAGAGTTCTTCTAGACCTCAAGAAGACAAGGATAAAGGTAAATTTGAGAACAAAGAGGGAGGTAAAACCTTTAAACCTAAACCTTTTACACCTTCTAGTTCTACTCAATGTCATAAATATAAAGGAAGAGGACATATGATGCATGAATGTCCAAGTAGAAGAAACATCATTCTTAGAGAAGATGGAGGATATGAGAGTGAAAAAAGTGAGGGAGAAAAAGATGGAGATGTGAGTAATGATGATGATATAGAACTACCTAATGATGGCATGATTGGGGTAGTTAGGAGGATTATGACTATCAATTTGAGAAGCAATATTGAAGAACAAACGGATATTTTATACTAGGTGTGGGATAAAGGGAAACACTTTTTCTATAATCATTGATAGTGGTAGTTGTGCTAATGTGGTGAGTTCATACTTTGTGGAAAAATTGGAACTTGCATGCATGAAACACCCTACTCCCTATAGACTCCAATGGTTAAATGATAGTGGTGAACTAAAGGTAAACAAACAATGCATGATTTCATTCAATGTTGGTAGATATGAGGATGATATTCTTTGTGACATAGTCCCTATGCAAGCTTGTCATATCTTACTAGGTCGTCCTTGGCAGTATGATAGGAATGTTTTTCACGATGGAAGGAAGAATAGATATTCTCTTGAGCTAAATGGCAGGAAATTTACTCTTGCACCTTTATCTCCTTCTCAAGTGTTTGAAGATCAAAAGAGATTAAGGAAAACAATGGAAAAACCAAGGGGAGGGATAAAAAGTGAGCTTGAGGAAAAAGAAAAGAAAGGAGGCTAAGAGTTAGAAAAAAAGAGAGATGGCCGAGAGAAAGAGAGAGAGAGGGAAACAATTTGAGAGAAGAGATAAAAAGGGGCTTGAATGAAAAAATAGAAAGTCTTGGTGAGAGGAAAGAGGCTAAGGAAATAAAAAAAAGAGTTTTTATATAAAAGCCAAAGAGTATTTAAATGCAAGAAAAGAGGGGTTGCCCATAATACTACTTACTTACAAAGAAGCTTTGATTAATTCTGAGTTACTAACTTCTTCTTTGCCAAGTAGTATTTCTTCTCTTTTGCAGGATTTTGAAGATGTCTTTCCTGAAGATATTGCTAATGGATTGCCACATTTACGTGGCATTGAGCATCAAATTAATTTTGTGCCTGGATCACAAATCCCAAATAGGCCTGCTTATAGGAGTAATCCAGAAGAGACAAAAGAGCTTCAAAGGCAAGTTGAGGAGCTGCTTGAGAAAGGCTTTGTGAGAGAGAGCATGAGCCCTTGCTCTGTTCCCGTCCTATTGGTACCCAAAAAGGATGGAACTTGGAGGATGTGCGTGGATTGTAGAGCAATCAACAAGATAACGGTAAAGTATCGCCATCCTATTCCTCGTCTTGATGACATGTTGGATCAATTACATGGATCCAAAATCTTTTCTAAAATTGATCTAAAAAGTGGTTACCATCAGATTCGAATGAATCCTGGAGATGAATGGAAAACTGCTTTTAAGACTAAATACGGGCTTTATGAGTGGTTAGTTATGCCTTTTGGCTTGACTAATGCACCTAGCACTTTCATGAAATTAATGAATCATATCTTTAAGGATTTTCATGGAAAATTTATTGTGGTATACTTTAATGATATCTTGATCTTTTCTAACACTTTAGAAGAGCATGTAGAACACCTAAAATAAGTTTTTGAAGTTCTAAGAAAGCAACTCTTATTTGCTAATCTTAAAAAGTGTACTTTTTGTGTGGATCGTGTGATTTTCTTGGGTTTTGTGGTTAGTTCTAAAGGAGTTGAAGTTGATGAAGAGAAAATTAAAGCAATAAACGAATGGCCTAAACCTAAGAGTGTAACTGAAGTTAGGAATTTTTATGGACTTGCTAGTTTTTATAGGAGGCTTGTGAGAGACTTTAGCACCATTGTTTCTCCTTTAACTGAAGTTATTAAAAAGGATAATATTTTTTACATGGGGAAAAGAACAAGTTGATACTTTTAACTTGTTGAAAGAAAAGTTACGTTCTGCTCCATTGTTACACAATTGCCTGATTTTTCTAAATCTTTTGAAATTGAATGTGATGCTTCTGACAAAGGAATAGGTGTTGTTTTGATGCAAGATTCTAAACCTATTGCCTACTTTGGTGAGAAGTTGAGTGGAGCCACATTGAACTATTCCACTTATGCAAAGAGCTATATGCTTTGGTAAGGGTTTTAGCCACATGGCAACATTACTTGTGGCCAAGAGAGTTTGTCATTAAAACTAACCATGAATCCTTAAAATACTTGAAGAGTCAAGGTACGCTTAGTAGAAGACATGCTAAGTGGGTTGAATTCATTGAAACTTTTCCTTATGTAATTTCTTACAAACAAGGGAAAGAGAATGTTGATGCGGATGCACTTTCAAGAAGGTATGTCTTAGTTTCTACCCTGACTTTTAAATTGATGGGTTTTGATCAAATCAAGGGACTTTATGCTAACGATGTTTATTTTGGCAAGATTTTTGCAGATTGTATGTTGGGTCCTTTTGAGAGGTTTAACCTCCAAGATGAATTTCTCTTTAAGAAAAATAAGTTGTGTATCCCTAATTGCTCTTTACGTGAATTATTTGTAAGGGAAGCACATTGTGGAGGGCTTATGGGTCACTTTGGAGTTCCAAAGACACTAGACATACTTGCTGAAAATTTCTTTTGGCTTGGAATGAGAAAAGATGTTGAAAGAATATGTGCACAATGTTTGGAAGGTAAACAATCTAAATCTAAAGTGTTATCACATGGTCTTTACACGCCATTACCTGTTCCTACTTCACCTTAGATTGATATTTCTATGGATTTTGTGTTAGGTTTGCCCAATATGGTAAGGATAGTATATATGTTGTGGTAGATAGGTTCTCCAAAATGGCTCATTTTATTCCTTGTTTAAAGACTAATGATGCTTCACCTGTTGCTGATCTTTTTGTAAAAGAAGTTGTCAAATTACATGATATACCTAGAACTATTGTTAGTGATAGGGATGCTAAGTTTTTGAGCCACTTTTGGCGTGTATTTTGGGGGGAGTTAGGCATTAATTGTTGTTTTCTATTTCTTGTCACCCGCAAACTGATGGACAAACTAAAGTAGTTAATAGAACCTTAGAAAACATGTTGAGGGATGTTTTGAAAGGTAAATTAACTTCTTGGGAAGCTCACTTACTTGTGATTGAATTTGCTTACAATAGAACAATCTATTCTTCTACAGGTATGGCTCCTTTTGAGGTTGTTTATGGTTTTAATCCCTTCACTCCCCTTGATTTACTACCATTACCTACTAATGATATTGTTAATCTTGTTGGTAGGACAAATGCTGAGATGATGAAAAAAACTCATGAACAAACAAGGCTTGCAATTGAGAAGAAAAATGAGAAAACTGCCTTGAGAAAGAATAAGGGTCGAAAAAAGTTATTTTTAAACCTGGAGATTTAGTTTTGGTTCACTTTAGAAAGGAGAGATTTCCCACTAAAAGGAATTCAAAGTTTCACCCTAGAGGAGATGCCCCATTTCAAGTCCTTGAAAGGATTGGAGACAATGCTTACAAGCTGAACCTTCCTGGTGAGTTCCAAGTAAGTGCTACATTCAATGTTGCTGACTTGTCTTTGTTTGATGTAGGATCGAATTCGGGGACAAATTCTTTTTAAGAAGAGGGGAATGATAGCATAAAGGACAAGGATAGAGTTTTGGAAGCTCCAAGACCATTTACAAGATCTCAAGCTAAAGAGTTGCATACTAAGGTTGCTGGACTTCAATGGCAAATAAAGAAGTTTTTAATTGTAAAGGAAGAGCTCAAGCCCAAAGTAGATGAATTATCCAAGTTTTACAATTATTTGGTGATCCAAATTTAAGTCCAAGAGGAGGAAGATTGCACCACAAATCAGCCCTTGAAGTCCACCAAAGGGGCTCAAAATGAGCTTAAAAGAGGTCTAAAAGGGGGTATTTCAAAAGGAGCCAAATTGGAGTCCAAACCAATGGCCCAAACTAGTAGTTTTAAGGTCCAAATCTGCCCCAAAGGGATTTGGCCGCCCCCCACCTAATTGTAATGACTTTTCTTACTCCTTAGCAATCACCCCACCTAATTGTAATGACTTTTTATGCCTTAGCAACCACCCTACCTAATTTTAAGGACTTTTTGTGCCTTAGTACTCCTATAAATAAGGAGTTCTTCTCATTCATTGAGACACTTCATTATTGATTAAGTATATCATACTTTGAGAGTTCTTTTGAACCTTTGTTACTTGTGCTTTGAGATTTATCTTTCAACCTTTACTAGTTCATAGTTCAAGGTAGTAAGATTACTTCTCTATTGTGATATCTTTGATTCCTTTGTGGTATTCTTAGAAGGCGATTAATACTAGTTATTAATTGTTGTCTCAAGTTACTCGTAAAGCGGTCAAGATCCGAATCTATTATTTTGATTTGCTTTTAAGTAAAGGCGTTTGATTTCTTCAATAAATCAAGACGTTGTTACTTTGATCTTGTCAAGGCTATAGAACTTGCGTTCTTGGAAGTTCTGTGAATTCTTTCCTTGAATTTTCCAATATCCTTTTATTTTCTACCCTTTAGTTCTACTTGTTTAATTCCTTATTGTTATTGCTTCCGTATTTACTTTTCAAATTCTTACTCTAGTTTGGATTCCCGACCTAGTCGTTATCACCAACGAGCAATTAGGAGTTGATTCAAGAAGAGTCTAGTTATGGCTAGACAAGAGGTTACAGACAAATCAACAGATCGTGCAAGATAAGCATAGTGAACCCCAACATGGGAATTCAGTCTCGCAGATACGACATCGTGACCCTTGAGAAATATTCAGACAAGAGTTGGGGTAGTTAAAGGTACCGTATAAATGTTATGGAAATAAAAGATAGTCTAACTTGGAAGACAGTCAAAACTTCAGTTCAAGAGCAACCCTACAAGCATAAGGGCGTGGAAATAAGCAATTACGGATAATTATAGGCAAGGAAGAATATCAAAAATTCCGTCAAGTATACGATGTAATAAGCTCGTAGCTTTACAAGAGTCAGAAGGTCTTCCCTAAGTACTACAACGAAAGACTAGCTGAGGAAATAAGGAAGAAGGCTTCAAGCTAAGCACAGTGACCTAAAGATGAAATGGTCATGTAAAAAAAATAGTCTCACTACAACATTGTATGCACTCCATGAGAAAGTGGCACATACCGTGGCTAAGGAATGGGAAGAAAAATCAAAATTAATATTCGAGATCATATGAGTTGCACGAAAATTTCAGCATGCGTGGGTACTAAGATAAGCTAAGTATGCATGCAACAAGTGGAAAAATGACCAGGAAAAGTAATTGCTTACATTTAAAGAAAGAATTGAGTCCAGACAATAGACAAGGGATTGAATTGTTAGATGATGGTATCACGGATATTCCATAGCGGCTATGAAATACTAAAGTAATAACTAATACCAGGAGCCACAGATCGGAAGATAGCTTAAGCCTACACGAAATATTTCGTATGATCTTTCTTGGGTCATTTATCAATAACATCCCGGGCAGGAACCCTTACTTCCTCTCCTTGACATCGTGTTTGCATAATGTTCTGGAATCGTAGCATATCTATAGGTTGTGCAATCTTATCCCTTTCTCATTTTTATCGAATTCCTCCTTTACCATTTCATAGTTACTAGAACCACTTAATTCTGACGTAATATCACATCACTCCATATTTCGCCCTTTAGGGGAGCGCTAACATTTAGTGCTACGATGATCTATGTATAAATATTTTACCTCTTCATCTTTGGCATCTTTTCACATCATCGATGACACTTACTTGCCTTGCGGTAATCCTTCTGTACCAAGGATAACAAATTTCCTTACTCGTGAGAGCGACACTTAGTGTAACTGGCACATGCAGTCCCTTAATCTTAACTTTTCTCACATTGCTTGCTTTAGGGAAGCGTCTTCCTGAATGCCCATTCTCTGAATTTCTCATGAATCTTCTTCTGTTGTCCATTCTATTATCGCTGGAATGCAATTTGAAATTCTCATGATGCCGACCATTATCAAATCACTTAGTCCCTAATTTGTTGTTTAATTTATCTTGTTCACGAGTCCATATTGATTTCTGTTACTCTAGGGTCTAACTTTTCTTTCTAGTAGTCGCGTGACACGCCCCAAACTCGGGGAGCGCGACCGGCGCTCAACCGAGTAAACCCGGCCGAGCAAGCCTGTTAAATTTTCTTCTACCTGAATTCATCCATGAATAAAGAGGAGATGCACTCCATTAATCAAACACTGAAAATATTTTATTAACAACTCACATTCATTCTATTAGCAACTTCGTTCATAATTTCCAAAGTATTACAAGTTTATAGATATAATAAAAAATATGTTTGCCAAATAGCAACATTTCTAGTTCAATTCCCAATATCATACACCACCCACAACCTGTCTACGGAGCCTCTAAATATGACAGAAGAATAGTATGAAAATGCCGGCAACAAGGCCCCGGCTATACCTCAAGACACAAAGTGTAACATCAAAGGATTACCGCGAGGCGAGTAAGGATCATCGATGATGTTAAAATATGCCAAAGATGAGAAGGTAAGACATCTATATGTAGATCATCGTAGCACCAAATAATAGTGCTCCCCTAAAGGGGGAATATGGATTGATGCGACATCAAGTCAGAATTAAGTGGTTCTAGTAACTATGGAATGGTAAAGGAAGAATGCGATAAAAATGAGAAAGGGATGAGATTTCACTTATTCAAATCCTACAGACATGCTATGATTCCAGAACATTATGCAAGCACGATCTCAAGGATAGGATGTTAGGGTTCCAGCCTGGGATGTTTTTGACAAATAAGGAGCCAGTGCAAGAGGTAAGTTAAGACAAAAGGAATAACCCAAGAAAGATTACGTGGAATATTGATATGAGAATGGGCCAAAGAGTAGTTAGTAGTTGACTCAGGAAGAGCCTAGTTATGGCTAGACAGGTGATTACAGACGAATCAGCAGATCGTGCAAGATAAACATAGTAAAACACAATATAGTGAATTGAGTCTCGCAGATATGACATAGTAACCTTGAGAAATATTCAGATAGGAGTTGGGGTAGTTAAAGGTATCGTATGAGTGTTACGAAGATAAAAGAGAGTGTCACTAGGAAGACAATCAAAATATCAGCTCAGAAGCAACCCTACAAGTACAAGGGCGTGGAGGTAAGTAACTACAGATAATTATAGGCGAGGAAGGACATCAAAAATTCTGTCGAGTGTATGATATAATAAGCTCACAGCTTTACAAGAGTCAGAGGGTCCTCCCTAAGTACTACAATGAAAGACTAGCTGAGAAAATAAGGAAGATGGCTTCAACCTAAACATAGTAACTTGAAGAAGAAATGGTCTTGTAATAGCAATCTCACTACAACATTGTATGCACTCCATTAGAAAGTGGCACCTACTGTGGCTAAGGAACGGGAAGAGAAACCAAAATTAATATTCAAGATCATATGAGTTGCACAAAAATTTCGGCATGCGTGGGAACTAAGATAAGCTATGTATGCATGCATCGAGTGGCAAAACGACCAGGAAAAGTAATTGCTTACATTTAAAGAAAGTTGAGAAGGAATGAAAGGAACTATTCAATGAGTGATCCAGAGTGAGTTACGTTATGAACACACATAAGATTTCAGAGTATTATCCATGAAGCATATATGTTGACAATCATATAGCCGTAGAAGACTCTGGTATAAGTTAAAAGAATGAATTGAGTCCAGGTCATAGACAAAGGATTGAATTGTTAGAAGATTGTATCATGGATACTCCATAGTGCCCATGAAGGCAAAGTTAATAACTAATACCATGAGGCGCAGATTAGAAGATAGCTTAAGCCTACATACAGGCTGATCAGAGGGAAGAGAAAACTAAAGAGTTACATCAACAAAGTAAATCAGGGGACTGATTATTGGACCAAGGAAATTATAGAAATCGTGATTGAGGAAATTGCAGAATCACTGTTAATATCAGAGGTACAAGAGAGATAGTACAATAGACATATTCTATAACGGCTCTACCATAAAGCCAGTCAGAAGAGTACCAGCCTCATAAGAAGTCAGCATGATGCTTTTACTGGATTGTGTATGCACCAGAGGTGCAAGTATTATAATAGAGCTTCAACTTGTGGATGTGAATTATATATGTGTTAAAGCGAGGCCATGAAAGAGATAAAAGACGTGATGCGAGCTTTTAAGGTAAGAAGGGTAAAGGTGAACAACGTACAGATACTCAAATGTAGAAGGTTGCAAATAATCCATACTACAGATAGAAGGTTAGAAGCATTGGGATTTAGTATCCAGGAATGGTAGCAGCGTCATCAGTGGCATATCTTCTGACCTATGGTTTCTAAGTATCGAGAGGTCTAATTAAGAAAGTAAAGAAGAGTTAGAGACGATATGATGTCTCGCTTGATGTTCCAGGATGACATAAGGAAACTTATGATGCAAGAAAGTTGAAGGAAGGTTGCGAGTAGTATAAATAGATATGTGTAGGTCGCAAGCTACAGTAAGGTAAAGCGACAAGGTTTTAGGAAGACAGGAGTAAGGATAAGAAATGGCGAGTGAGAAGGTGATGAGAATGGATAAGTCCTTGGGATTAAGCCCATGAAAACAAGAAGAGCTGATCATTTCTCTAAGTTATACAAAGCTGTGTATAGTTTGAATGAACTCAAAGGAGTCTAAGACTAATGGCATTTAGAATAGATGGAATGTTGCCTTGATAGTACAATGAGGGTGTAATTGTGATAGATAAAGGATGCCGATTGGGCCTTCGATTGAGTAATGATTGGAAGAGGATTTCATGAATTGTACAGTATTAAAATACCCACGTAAGTAAATCACATTGGGATGCTATAAAATATGGTTATTGAAGTACAGTATCACCGCTAAGTGGATCCGGAGAATCACTTCAAATATTCCACGATGCAGCGTAAGCCCTAGTGGCAAGGTATTACGTAAGAAGTTTCAAGTTATCAGTGGTATATTGTAGATCAATATTGAGGTGATCAACAATGGATGGACAAAAGTCACAAAGTATGAGATGAGATTAGGTCGTCATTCTTAAGATGAACAGTAATGAGGAAGCATTAAAGGACTTAGATTTATACATATGGATAAGCAACGAAAGTGTCACGCCCCAAAATCGAGGAGCGCGACCGGCACTCAACCGAGTGAACCCGACTGAGCAAGCCTGTTAGATTTCTTTTGCCCAAACTTATCCATGAATAAAGAGAAGATGTACTCCGTTAATCAAATACTAAAGAGATTTCGTTAACCGCTTCCATTTCATTTCATTAACTGCATTATTCAATATTTCCAAAATAGTACAAGTTTATAAATTTAATGAAAAATATGTTGCCAAATGCCAACAGTTCTAATCCAATTCCCAACATCAAATACCACCCACAACCTGTCTACGGAGCCTCTAAGACAACTGAAGAGTAATATGGAAATGCTGGCAACAAGGCCCAGGCTATATCTCAACCACAAAGTACATGAAAAACAAAAGATACATGACCCCGAAATGAAGTGGGGCTCACCAAATCAGCTGAAAGGAGTGTCCTGCTATCACTGATCAATGCCTCCTGCTGTAGAACCACCTGCATCCATTAAAGATGCAGCGCCCCCGGCAAAAGGGACGTTAGTACTGTCGAATAGTACTAGTATGTATAGCTAGAAATCCTCTTTCAAAATAGAATGCCCATATGATCTATAGGCGGAACACATAATATAATGTAATTGAAACAACCTGTACAAACAAGGACAACAAAAGGGGGCACCTATTATCTGCATTAATAATGTGTCTCATTAGACCGTCCTTAGTGTTCACATATCATATTATACACTTATGCGTTTAAGAGACCGTCCATAGTGATGAGTTTCATAAACCGTCCATAGGGTTTCATAACACGATATACCTATGCATTTCATAGACCCTCCGTAGGGTTTCATAACACGATATACCTATGCGTTTCATAGACAGTCCATAAGGTTTCATAACACGATATACCTATGCGTTTCATAGACCGTCCATAGGGTTTCATAACACGATATACCTATGCATTTCATAGACCGTCCATAGGGTTTCATAACACATTGGAAACAAAAGTACAAATACGTACATCTCATAACCTTTCACATCACATATCACCTAATCCGTACTTTTAACCACTTACAACATCATTATTTCACTGGCTCTCTTGGCCAAGCATATGATTCTTTATTCATGGCGCAATGGCCGTGTTTTATATTCCACACTTTCATTTCTTTTCTTTCATAGATCATCATCATAATTATCAACAAGTAGAATATTTCAGAAATCATAACTTTAAGTTCATTGGTGATGAAGGCTTTAAACATAATCGATTCCTTTCCAATAAATGGAGTAAAATGATTGGCAATCAAAGAACAAATTAAAATCATACACAATTTCCACTCACTAATACATAAGAATGCAAAGCACATTGAAAATTATTTACAAAGCCTAGCATTAGCTAAAACAGCCACATATAGGCATCACTTGAGTTCGTAAACTTTTAGCCGATTATATTGTCGAAGTAAATCTTGGAAAAGTTGAATCAAAGCTCATTCATAATCTTTCTCATATTATTTCATTTTATTGGCACCATTGGCCACAAGTATAACTTTCACTATTGGCACGTTGGCCACACTTTATATCTCCAATTCACTTATTTCACTTCCAGTTATCTTTATAGGTTATCAACAATAAGACAATTCCAATCAAGACTTTAGGTACACATATGAGCAATTAAGAGTCTTAAGAATATTGAGATTTTCTCACATAATTTGGCATACTAGCTTTCATTTGAAATACGATTCAAAGCCACAATATTTTAATACACAACCCATACTTTGTAACTCATGGGAACATTATGGAGTTCAATTCCAAGAGAGAAAGTTTAGCCAACATACCTTGATGGAGCTCTTTAGTGCTACTAACACCACCTACTACTCTTACAACTTCAATCTACATCAACATAATTCAATTGGACCAATATTAGTAACAAATTCCATAATTTAGGCCATTAGGCATTTTATCAAACACCTAGTAGGTATGAATGTATACATCTCTTACCCATAAAATTAGTTCATCCAACTACTACCATTTACCAACAATTTATCCCACCATCATTCTTAAATAATTCATAACTTCCAACATCACATACATGATCATCCATCCACACCCAACCAACAAAATTCCATCAAACAATCACCTTTCAATCTCTACAATGGATATGTATTTAAATTGGGAAGTTATGGCTTCAAATCACCATACCATAAGTTCCAATACTTAATTCATACTCATATTCTCATAATATATCCATACATGTATGTCTAAGGGTGTAGGATTACCTTTTGGAAAAAATCTTGCAAAACCCTCCTTTGAGTTCTTGAAGAACTTTCTTGAAGATCTATGTATTTTATGGAGGATTGAGTTAGATTTAGGGTGGAATTGATGGAATGAAACATAAAATTAGTAGGGATTACTCACCTTGAAGATGGGGGGAGTTGGAGGTCTTGAGAGAATGGAGGAAAACCCCAAATTTCGGCCAAGAAAAATGCGGTAAAATGAACCCCGAATGAGTATATAGCGTTTCGGGCGTCACAGGCAGCGTGGGGCGCTACCTGTGGCCCAATTTCCAGAACCTCAAAAATCCCAGTGCCAGGGCTAGCGCCCCACGCTACCCTAGGCGCTGGCGATGGAAAATCTTTTCTATTTCGCCCGAAAATGGGCATAACTCTCTCATACGATGTCCGAATTTGACGATTCTTTTTGATACGGCTCCGTAATATTAATACGGATCTAATGCTTCAATCAAAACTGAATTTGGAGTTCATATGTTTATTTTGATACCATATACTCGAAGAAGCGACGTCGAAATATCCTAGAAATATCCAAATTAAATTCCGGGCATACGCCCGAGTCCAAAATCACCATTCGGACCTAACAGAATTATCAAAACTCTGATTCGAGGTCGAATACAAAAGAAAACTCAAACTTGATCATAAAATACCATTGGTCTCCTTTAATACTAGAATATATTATTCCCGAATATCGTTACCGCACTTTAAAAATCTTAATCATTAGGAAATTTTAACGGGGTCTTACAAATTCATTTGCAAAATTTTACGAGGTTTTACACTTAAGTACATCGAAAATTTCCGGGGTGTTATATAAAGTAACCTGGAGTTCGGTAGCAGACCTCAGTAACGATAAATTGAAGTAAGAATTATGGTATAGTATGGCCTACTTAGATGAAAGTAAAGCTAATGATGCCCAGAGGGACAACTTGACATAATTTTATATATGAACACAAAGTGAAGCCTAGAGATTGGCTAAAAGCTGGAGGAAAGAGAAGAGAAGAGTCGCATAGGCGCACATACAAAGTTAGAGTCGTACAGGCTGCATGATAGAAGGTAGCAATAGTTACAAGATTAGAAGGATTCCGACTACAAGTCGTAGTGTGAGAAAGAGGCTTAAAGGAAGGAATGCCATGGCCTTTGGATTTATTCAAAGAAGAATTGCCTAAATGGCAAGGAGAATATTAAAGTATTCGGAAGACATAAGTTAAGAAAATGATAAGAGCATTAGTCAACATTCGAGGACGAATGTTCCAAAGGGGGGAATGATGTTATACCCCATGTTTTCGTACATAAAAGTACGTTATAAGTAAATTGATGAAAGCTCGGAAATGAGATATTACATCCTGCATTTTCGTACGTTAAAGTTTCGTCATAAGTTAATCGACGTATGTTCGAGAATGAGATTATTTTAGGATTATAAGCATTATACAATTTCAAACAAGTGATGAGTAAATTTGTGAAGGTGAGAGGGTAAGAAAATCGAAGAAAATGAATTTCGTCGAAGTTTGACATTTTGGGATAAAATACGGCCTGAGCTAAAATACCCGATATTTATGGACTACTGTCATGCAAGGTACCACATGATCATGATAGTAAGGTGTATAAGGTATGTTAAAAGCGGGTAGTATTTTAAGTAATTTGAGATAATTCCTAATTATGTAGATAATTAAGTAATTATTGGATTAGTGGGGGATTAATAATTGATTAAGAAATTAAGTGAATAATTATTGGATAAAGATTTAATCCTTAACGTGGCAGCCCACAAAGTAACAAAAATGTGACTCTTAAAGTTCACATATAGGTGGCATATTCATAATAATAGGTTGCTAAGTTAACTACAAGAGTGGGACCCACAACCCCAATATTAAGAGACTTTCTCATATGCTTATACTTATGCTTGCTTACGAATGAATCTCAAACCAAAGAGATTATATGAAGTCTTCAAAAAAGGTAACGAATGAATCTCAAAAGAATTCAAAGAAAGACATATTCAATCTTCATAGCAAAGCAAAATGCTTCAACAAACTATACAACTGATGACAACGTGATTTTTCTTTCATTTTGGAAAGGCTACTAATAACATTCACACTTCATTTTGTGTGAAGAATGAATTATCAATGTTTAACATCTCTTAGTTAAGGATTCATTTTGGGAATTCATGCCAACACCTTGAGGATAACTCTTTTGAATATGATCCAAGATTGAATGTTCATCTACGAGGCTTCTTAGAAAATAGCAACAAGATTTTGCGATTCTGAAGGAGTACGGTGCAATCTTTCTCAAGAATATCATACGGATGTTTTCTTACTTCGATCCATCATCACATGTTTTATCACAAAAGACGTGTGTTAGAGGGATTGTCAAGAAAATCGACTCAGGTATGTTAAGGCTATCCCTTCTTTCTTTTGGTATGATCTATACGACACAAACGAAACAAGCAAATGCACAATTTCCATAAATGACTCTATTCATAGAAATACTAGAGATGCTTATGTTCTTGATTCTCCATGTGTCATATTATTGTATCATCTGTTCATGGGTCTCAGAAAATACGTAAGATGATAAAGTTTATTTCATGATATTAATCAAAGGTATAATGGTCTTATGACATTCCGAAAGATTTTATTGACGTACTTTTCATGCATTGCATTCATTTATACATGTACATTGACCCATGACCAGATGGCGATATATACGCATATTTATATGTATATGGGATATGGGAAAGGGTTACGGCGTTATATACGTACCACTATCTGATTAGTTGGTATACGTTGATAATTTGCCCACAGTGGCCGAAATGATATGATGAGATGCCCTCAGAGGCTTGATGATGTTAAGAATGCATATACCTATGCATGGTATGACATTTATACACATATGCATTGTAAATATAAATGACTCACAGAGCTATTCAGACATACATGTTGAGTCTTTTACTCCATGTTTCTCTCATGTCTATTGTTTACTGATTTTTATTCCTTACATACTCGGTACATTATTTGTACTAACATCATTTTTTCTTGAGGGCGCTGCGTTTCATGCCCGCAGGTCCCGATAGACAGGTCGAGAGTCCTCCAAGTAGCCTATCAGCTCAGCGGAAGATGTTGGTGCGCTCCATTTGCTCCAGAGTTGCTATTGGTCAGTATGATTAGGACATATTTTGATTGGTATGGCAGGGCTCTGTCCCGACCTTTATGACATCTATGTATCCTTAGAGGCTTGTAGACATATGTCGTATACATGAAAGATTGTATGGCCTTATCGGCCTATGTTCAGTGTAATTTTGGTCTTATAGGCCAGTATATCATATGTATAAGTTTGCATTCCCTCACGCTTTACTCGGGTTCATTTACCTATGATAGAATGATATGAAAGATATGTTACGTTGGTATTCGGTTGAGTAAGGTACCGGGTGCCCGTCGCGGCTCATCAGTTTGGGTCGTGACAGCGGCATAGCCACTTTGTGTAGGTTCTTGGTACTATGGTTATACATCCACCCGCATACATTGGGTTGAGGCGGCAGGGCCGCTTGAGTAGAGTTGTGGTATTGTACTTACACCTCCACTTGCATACATCGGGTGAGGCAGCGGGGCCGCTTTGTGTGAAGATGGTTACAGAGGATCTCATCTTAAATCCTATAAATGTTATTGATAGCTCTTAATAAGCTTGCTCTGGTTTAAACGGTTATCCATATTATTCTATTGTCGCCCTGATTCATCATATTCATATTGTATTTCTTAATTCTTAAATTGGTGTTTGATTTTCATACTAGTACTATTTGACGGTACTAACGTCCCTTTTGCCGAGGGTGCTGCATCTTTAAATGGATGTTGGTGATTCCACAACAGGAGTTATTGATCAGTGATAGTAGTACACCTTCTTTCCAACTGACTTGGTGAGCCCCACTTCATCCCGGGGTCATGTATCCTTTGTTCTTTGTGTATTCTGTTTGAGGTATAGCCGGGGCCTTCTTGCCAGCATTATCATTGTACAATTCTTTATTTATAGAGGTTTCGTAGACATAGTGTGGGTTGTGTATTGATTGATTCTGGGAAAGACAAACTATGTTATGTTGGGTTGTATTACTTGTCCTATTTGAGACTTTAAAAATGATGAAAACCATTGGTAGTGAATTGGCATTGTAGACATGATCACGTTTTTGTCTAATTAATTAAAATATGTATTATCTTCATTCGTGGATGAATTTGGGTAGATGAAAATCTAACAAACTTGCTCGGTCGGGTTCACTCGGTTGAGCGCTGGTCCGCTCCTCGGTTTTGGGGCGTGACAATTGGATCCTTTGCCACCATCTCTTGCGCCTCACCTCCCCTTTCAAAAGGTCTTTCAACATGTGGCTGCACAAAATCACAAGAACTAATACAAGAAAGAGTTAATGTGTTAGGAAGTAAAGAAAACATTTTCTTGCTTACACTCTCTTTGACTTTTATCACAAGACTAACTAACTTTCTCCTCACCCTTAGCCTCTTTTCTCTCACTAAAGTTTTTTTCTCTTTCTTCACTCAAACCCTCTTGTATTTCTCTCTCTACTTCACAGACTTTTGTTATCTCATTGCCTTCTCTCTTTTCTTTTTTCTCAAGATCACTCTTTACTTCACTTGACAACCCACTCTTTTCACTCAAGACAACCTCTCCTTTTTTCTCTCTTAGAATGTCAACATGTACTCCCTTACTCTCATTTTTTTCTCTCTCATATTTTTCCATATTCTCTTTAACAATCTTTTCACCTTCACAAATTTGTGAGAGAGTCAAAGGCCCAATAATGAGTTTCTTCCCATTAACCTCAAAAGAGTATCTATTTTTTTTCATACTATATGAAGCACTTCTATAGGCATACCATGGCCTTCCCAACAAGATATGAAAACTATTCATTGGAATGACACCACACCAAATCACATCCTCATACCTTCCAATAGAGAATTGCAATAACACTCTTTTATCCACCTTTACTCCTTTCAACATATAGGGTTCAATATGTTCAACACAAGGCAAGTTCAATTTCTCAACCATATAAGTGCTAATTAAGCTATAGCCAAATGCTTTGTCAATTCTAAGGGCATAAATCGCAGACATCACTTTAGCTCTTGTTTGAAAAATAACTTTACCATTGTCTTCCTTCCATTCGGTATACTGTAAGTTCGACTTTTCAAGTTGTTGAGTCATAACTCTCCTCCTTCCACTGTAACTACATGTTTGAGACATCTTGACATAGAAGGAAATATGTATCTCTCAAATTTGGCCTTTTCCCTATAATGCTCTCACCTCTCTTTGCTTTTTCACTCAAAGCAACTATTGATCGTTAATCTTTAGATTTATCAATAAACCTTAATAGTCACAACCTTAGTGATAAGAATGTGGAGTTAGACAAAAGGAAAAAGAAAGTGAAGGATACCTAGGAAGAATAGGAATTGGTTATTAAGAAAAAAAAGGAAAGAATTTTAGAAACCTAAAACCCACAAGAATAAGGAAAGAAGTTACATTAATCTTCAAGAACTTTGATCCCATCTTTTTGTTTCTTTCTTGACTTGGAAGTTAAATTATACTTGAATCTGAAAATAATAATGAGCAATAACACTTTTTTGGGCTGATTTACATTTTTTTTTTGTTTTTATTTTTTTTGGTTTTATTTATGCTCAAAAATCACCCAAGATTAAAATCTTGATTAGCCTATGCTTTGATACCACTTGATAACAACACAATAGAGAATTCAAGAATTTACTAAAGAAAAACAAGAAAATCAAAAAATGTGCGGAAGCTTAAAGAAAATAGGGAAACAAAAAAGAAGATAGAAACTAAAGATAGATTGAATTCAAGAAAGAGTTTCTTGAATTCAAGAAGTCTATTCTTGAAGTTGAATCCTAGCAATAATAATTAGCTAACAAAGAACTAATCGCCTTTAGTAGAGAGTTAAAAATAAGAGATAGATTGTGAAACCCGACCGTTTAGAATAACAAGAACAACAATAAGCCTAAACTTATCTGTCATGACCCGAAATTTCCACCTTCGGACCGTGATGGCGCCTAACATTTTACTTGCTAGGCAAGCCAACGTTAGAATAACATTATCCATTTCTAAAATAATTTTTAAATTTATTAATAACAAGGAAGCAAATGTGGAAGCAGTTTTGAAATAATCCATAATAATAACGGTGTCTAAATACCATCCTAGAATTGGTGTCACAAGTGCACGAGCTTCTAGAATAAATACAAATAAAGGTCTGAATAAAATAAAGCTGTCTGGAAATAAACACACAGCTAAAGTACAATAGACGGGGACTTCAGAACTGCGAACGCCATGCAGTTATACCTCAAGTCTCCTCTGATAGCTGAAATCCGAGAAAGGCTATGGTAAGCCGCTGGGACCAACTCCAAAATCTACACAAGAAGTGCAGAGTGTAGTATTAGTACAACCGACCCCATGTACTGGTAAGTGCTGAGCCTAACCTCGACGAAGTAGTGACGAGGCTAAGGCGGGTCACTTACATTACCTGTACACAATATTAGATACAACAACAATAACAGAAATAAATCAAATAACTCATTTATAATAATTGAAGCCAACTCAGCAGTCATAACCAATTATCATTTTCATCAATTCAGTTGTAGTGTCCAACCCGCTCTCACAATATATTCACATTCAATTCTGTCGTAGCGTGCAGCCCGCTCTCAGAATCACATTCAATTATATTGCAGCGTGCAACCCGCTCTCACAATATATTCACATTCAATTATATTGCAGCGTGCAAACTGCTCTCACAATATATTCATTTTAATCAAGTCTGTTGCGGCGTGCAAACCGATCCTCCAATATGGACTTCTAATAAGTCTGTTGCGGCGTGCAACCCGATCCTCCAATATTGACTTTTAATAAGTCTGTTGCGGCGTGCAACCCGATCCTCCAATATTAACTTTTAATAAGTCTGTTGTCGCGTGCAACCCGATCCTCCAATATTGACTTTTAATAAGTCTGTTGCGGCGTGCAACCCGATCCTCCAATATATTTATTTACCAATCAATTCTTATAGAAGAAATTCTCCAATAAACGCAACAATTTATATAAAATCGTAAGACAACAAGCATACAATAATTATAATTTAATTATGAAACAAACAATAACAATTAGCAATTTATTATAGAAATCAGGGAGAAAATAGGTAGTTTAATATTTAATATGCTAAATGTCAAATAACAATTAAAACACATAATTCAAATAGCATGTAACAATTAATGCAGGAATTCAAAAATTAATATTTTGACAAAGAATAAGAGAGAAACAATTATTATAATAATTAATTTATGATTAAAAATAATTTATGATTTTCAAGTAAGCATGCAAATAATTAATTTGACGACGTATAGACACCCGTCACCTCGCCTATACGTCGTTTGCAGGCAATTCACATAACAAACAATTACTCAACCACAACTTTTCCTTTTAAATTTGTCTCCAAAAGCTTCAAATCTATTCACAAACAATTCGATATACTCAATATGAATCATAGGAATTAATTCCATATGAATTTAAAAATTTTCCGGATAAAAATCTGAAATTTATTAAAATATTCGTCAGTGGGACCCACGTCTCAAATCCCGGAAAAACTCACAAAATCCGAACACCCGTTCCGATACGAGTTCAACCATACCAAATTTGTCCAATTTCGATATCAAATGGACCTTCAAATCTTAAATTTTTGTTTTTGGAAGATTTTAGAAAAATCTGATTTTTCCTCCATAAATTCACGGATTCATGATATAAATGAGTATAAAATCATGAAATATAATTAATATAGGATAAGGAACAATTACCCAAATATTTCCCGTGAAAATCGCCCAAACATCGCCTCTTGAGGTTTTAGGTTTTGAAGATTTGGGAAATGAATCAAAAATCCCGTCCAAAAGTTATTTTGTTCAGCTGCAGGTGGCGCAATTGCGACCTGAGCTTCGCAAATGCGAAGATTATGTCGCATTTGCTACAATTGGCCCTTTGCAATTGCGAAGATAAACTCGCAATTGTGAGAACTGCTGGCCTAGGCTTTCTTCGTAATTGCGATAAAAATCTCGCAATTGCCATACCTTCTTGGTTCGCATTTGCGATGCCTGATCTCGCAATTGCGAGATCAGAGGCCTGCAACAGGTTCAGTTATACCAGCAAAATTTTCTAAGTTCAAAATATCCCATGGCCTATCCGAAACTCACCCGAGCCCCTCGGGACCTTATCTAAATATCCCAACAAGTCCCGTAACATCATACGGACTTACCCGGGGTCTCAAATCATATTGAAATTGCAATTCACACCTCGATTCAGACTTTGAGTTTTTAAACTTTTCAATTTGCAAACCTCGTGCCAAAACATATTAAATGAATCCGAAATAACTTCAAATTTGGCACACAAGTCATAAATGACATAACAGGAGCTGTTCAAATTTCTAGAATCGTATTCCGGCTCCGATATCAAAAAGTCAACCCCGTGGTCAAATTTGGAATCTTTAGCCTTAAATTGCTGGTTCCGTTAAATGGTCGTAATTTGAGCTATGGACCTGAAAATTAAATTTCAGGCATACGCCCAAGTCCCAAATCACGATACGAAGCTACCGAAACTGTCAAAACACTGATCCGGGTTCGTTTGCTAAAAATATTGACCAAAGTCAACTCAGTTACGTTTTAAAGCTCTATTTCATATTTTAATCCATTTTTTTCACATGAAAACTTTCCGGAAAATTTTACGGACTGCGCACGCAAGTCGAGGAATGATAAATGGTGCTTTTCAAGGTCTTAAAACATAGAATTACTTATTAAATTTAAAGATGACAACTTGGGTCATCACATTCTCCACCTCTAAAACAAACGTTCGTCCTCGAACGGAGTTAGAAAGAAGTACCTGAGCTTTTGAATAGGTGTGGATATTTACTCTGCATGTCCGAATCGGACTCCCAGGTAGATGCCTCTACCGGCTGACCTCTCCATTGCACCCGAACTGAAGGATAACTCTTAGACCTCAACTGCCAGACCTGCCGGGCTAGAATAGCCACCGGCTCCTCCTCGTAAGTCAAATCTTTGTCCAATTGGACTGAGTTAAAATCTAACACATGGGATGGATCACCATGATATTTCCGTAGCGTAGACACATGGAACACCGAATGAACCACTGATAAACTAGGTGGTAATGCAAGCCTGTAGGCTACTTCACCCACCCTTTCAAGAATTTCAAAGGGTCCGATATACCTAGGGCTCAACTTGCCCTTCTTTTCGAACCTCATTACACCGTTCATAGGTGAAATCCGGAGCAATATTCGTTCTCCAACCATGAATGAAATATCACGAACTTTATGGTCGGCATAACTCTTTTGCCTAGACTGATCTGTGCGAAGTCGATCCTGAATGCTCATAGGAGCCATCTGAATGCTCGACTGGTAGCTATTATTATAAGCAAACTTCGCAAGTGGCAAGAAATGATCCCAAGAACCTCCAAAGTCTATAACACAAGCGCGAAGCATATCTTCCAATATCTAAATAGTGGGCTCTGACTGTCCGTTTGTCTGTGGATGAAATATTGTACTCAACTCCACCCGCGTGCCTAACTCATGCTGTACAGCCCTCCAGAAATGTGAGGTAAACTGCGTACCTCGATCTAAAATAATAGACACGGGCACACCGTGAAGGCGGACAATCTCACGAATGTAAATTTCAGGTAACCTCTCTGAAGAATAGGTAACTGCAACTAGAATGAAATTGGCTGACTTGGTCAACCTGTCCACAATGACCCAAACTGCGTCAAATTTTCTCTGAGTCCGTGGGAGCCAAACAACAAAATCAGTAGTGATACGCTCCCACTTCCACTCAGGAATTTCTAACTTCTTAACCAAACCACCAGGTCTCTGATTCTCGTACTTAACTTGCTGACAATTCAGACACCGAGCTACATGTGCAACTATATGCTTTTTTCATTCTCCTCCAACAATAATGTTGCCGCAAATCTTGATAAATTTTAGTGGTACCTGGATGAATAGAATACCTAGAACTGTGTGCCTCTTCAAGAATTAATTCACGAAGCCCATCCACATTAAGCACACAAATACGGACCTGCATTCGCAGAACTCCATCTTCCCCCACAGCAACCTGTTTGGCATCACCGAGCGGTACCGTGTCCTTAAGGACAAGTAAATGAGGTTCATCATACTGCCTCTCTCTAATGCGCTCATATAAAGAAGACCGAGGGGCTGTGCAAGATAGAACCCGACTGGGTTCTGAAACATCTAACCTCACGAACTGATTAGCCAAAGTCTGAACATCTGCAGCAAATGGCCTCTCACCAACCGGAATATACGCAAGACTGCCCATACTCAAAGCCTTTCTACTCAAGGCATCGGCCACCACATTGGCCCTTCTGGGGTGATACAAAATGGTGATATCATAGTCTTTCAACAACTCCAACCATCTTCTCTGCCTCAAATTAAGATCTTTTTGTCTGAACAAATAGTGAAGGTTGCGATGATCAGTAAATACCTCACACGAGACACCGTAGAGGTAATGCCTCCAAATCTTTAGCGCATGAACAATGGCTGCCAATTCTAAGTCATGAACAGGATAATTCTTCTCGTGAACTTTCAACTGTCGCGACGCATATGCAATTACCTTGCCATCATGCATTAATACGGCACCAAGCCCAATGTGAGATGCATCACAATATACCGTATACGATCCTGAGCCTGTGGGTAATACCAATACTGGCGCCGTAGTTAAAGCGGTCTTGAGCTTCTAAAAGTTCAACTCACACTCGTCTGACCATCTGAATGGAACACCCTTCTGGGTCAATCTGGTCTTAATAGTTGTTCATAATCAATTATAGAATCGTCAATTAACTTCATGTTAACAAAAATCTCGTTTCACACCTTCATAATACTAATAACGAGATGCGAGGCATGAAGACGTCATAATTATTTATTTGAATTAACGAGTCACATTTAATGCCATCTGGGCGGGCACCTACCTCGTAGGTTACAACTCAATATTACAATACGAATTTGGCAAGTATGCACAGAGAATTTTATACAAATATTTTAAAATAAGCCTAGCAAGCATGACCCCCTATTAGTACTATAGTACAAATTTAATTTCACAAGGGAGGATTTAAACATAGGGATTTTTATCACAAGGATCTCATCCTTATATAACTTCCACCGCAGCTCGTAGCCCGATTTAAACATATCATTTTATATTAAAATGCGAGGATCTCGTCCTCAGTTTTGAATCACAAGTAATATGCCATCTTTAGCCTCACATCTATTATTAGTGACCAACATGGAATGATAGGTGTAGTTATCTCCATAAAATCTCCCAACATGAGTAAACACATAAGTAGATTATAGAATTATGAAGCTCGCTCATAAATGAAGCATAATAGGAGGACTCGTCTCGATACTCAGAACCAAATCAAGTTAAGGAAATTATTCCTTTATATTAAACTGAGGTTGCGCCTGTAACAGAACCATCTGATGTATCGACCTCCGCCATACCATAAAATAATTGTATCAACGGCTAGGTCTCCACCTCTAGGACGCCTTCTACCCGCCAGTCCTCCACCCCTAACTGGTCGTGTGGGTGATGTAGTAACTGCAATGGGGCACGTAGCCTGAGTGCTTTGATGAAATATGTCTCTCCCAAGTCTGGGATAATTTTCTCATGATGTGCCTAGTATCACCGCATTCATAACAACCCATTTGCGAGTTTGGTTGCTCATACTGAGTCTGTGCCAGATAATTAGAATAACCATTGTAGGACACTTATGTCAGTGGTGCATTAAAAGAACTTACTGGAGCACCTCGATTAATCCGATGTGCGAACTGGGCTAGCCGACTGCCCGAGCCCCCGGCATAATGATTTATACTCGCAGAGTAGAATCCACTGAATCCCCAGAACCTCGAGACATCTTGTTCTCCTTAGTTTCCTTTTTCCTCACCCCGAACACGTTCTAATATCTTGGCAATTTCTACCACTAGTGGAAATGAAGTATCAGCCTGTAGCTTCCGATTCATACAAAATTTTACGATCATAATGAGTCCTTTAATGATTATGTGGACGCGCTCTCTGGCTGTAGGAAGCAAAGTAGGAATATGACGGGCTAACTCTTTGAACCTGATGGCATATTATGACACCGTCATGGTAACCTGATGCAATCGTTCAAACCCTATGCGCCATGCATTACGGAGAGTCCGGAAAACAAACTCTTTCAAAAGTATTTTCGAGAATCGAGCCAAGTGGGCGGTGTTGTATTGGCTGGTCTGCCCTCTTCGTAGGCTTACCACAGACACTTGTGGAGAATTATCTCTCCCAAGGCCAATTTCTTATTTTGTTATGCTGACTCAACACTGTTGAGCTAACCCATTTCTTAACATACTCTTCGATTCTTCATTGGGGGTAAACTCTACCCTTATTTATATACAATGATCACAAAAGTAGAGCTCCATACAAACAATTCTTAGTCCAAAATCTCGTCAACCACTGTACTTCCTCCGAAGCACCCCAAAATCCACAACCGTGACGTCCACGTTGAGTAGGCCTTCTGTAAATTTAATGTTGTTTCTCTAACTCCTTTGGTACTGAAGTATAAGATTATTTCGGAGGCAGACATACCGCAAGTCCCAACCTTATTCTCTACAAGATCTCAGGACTTAAACACATGTAAATTTTGGGAGAACCTTTCAGTACCACATATATACATTTCGGGCCAAAACTGATATAACACATGACTCACAATCGATTCCTTTATAGTGGATTCCCCCACTCGGCGCAAAGTCATAGTTTACCTCGTTCGATGGTCCACAATATTAAACTTCACAACTCGTATAAATCAACTAGATGCCAAGGTACATTGCACCCCCCACATTATTCACTGGGTGATCTCTTTATACATCCGCATCTTCAGTCGGAATCACATGTTGAGGCAATATTTGAGCATCTCTAGCTCCCTCGTAGTTCATCTGCGGCATCACGAACCGTCGACGCACAACTGATATCGAGAGCGCAATGTACACATGAGTAGATACAAAGGAATGTGAGATATAGGTTTCAAGCAAAATCAATGTCGCACGATAAGGAATGAAAGAGGTGATATTGTTACTAAACTTCATAGCCTCTGAGAGATAAGTACAGACGTCTCCGTACCGATCCTTCAGACTCTAGTAAGCTTGCTCGTGACACGTGAGACCTATGCAAGCGTGCAACCCCCTCTCACAATATATTCACATTCAGTTCTGTTGCAGCGTACAATCCGCTCTCACAATATATTCACATTCAATTCTGTTGCAGCGTGCAACCCGCTCTCACAATATATTCATTTTAATCAAGTCTGTTGCGGCGTGCAACCCGATCCTCCAATATGGACTTTTAATAAGTCTGTTACGGCGTGCACCCCGATCATCCAATATGGACTTTTAATAAGTCTGTTGCGGCGTGCAACCCGATCCTCCAATATTGACTTTTAATAAGTCTGTTGCGGTGTGTGCAATCCGATCCTCCAATATTGACTTTTAATAAGTCTGTTGCGGTGTGCAACCCGATCCTCCAATATATTCATTTACCAATCAATTCTTATAGAATAAATTCTCCAATAAACGCAACAATTAATATAAAATCGTAAGACAACAAGCATACAACAATTATAATTTAATTATGAAACAAACAATAACAATTAGCAATTTATTATAGAAATCAGGGAGAAAATAGGCAGTTTAATATTTAACATGCTAAATGTCAAATAACAATTAAAACACATAATTCAAATAGCATGTAACAATTAATGCAAGAATTCAAAAATTAATATTTTGACAAAGAATAAGAGAGAAACAATCATTATAATAATTAATTTATGATTAAAAACAATTTATGATTTTCAAGTAAACATGCAAACAATTAA
Source organism: Nicotiana tabacum (assembly GCF_000715075.1). Classification (NCBI taxonomy): domain Eukaryota; kingdom Viridiplantae; phylum Streptophyta; class Magnoliopsida; order Solanales; family Solanaceae; genus Nicotiana; species Nicotiana tabacum. The sequence continues at coordinate 56,963,674 of NC_134088.1, forward strand.
TTTGACGACGTACAGACACTCGTCACCTCGCCTATACGTCGTTTACATGCAATTCACATAACAAATAATTTAAGGGTTTTATTCCCTCAAGTCAAGGTTAACCCTGACACTTATCTCGCTTTGCAAATTCTAATCAATTACTCAACCACAACTTTTCCTTTTAAATTTGTCTCCAAAAGCTTCAAATCTATTCACAAACAATTCGATATACTCAATACGAATCATAGGAATTAATTCCATATGAATTTACAAATTTTTCGGATAAAAATCCAAAATTCATTAAAATATTTGGCAGTGGGACCCACATCTCAAATCTTGGAAAAACTAACGTAATTCAAACACCCGTTCTGATACGAGTTCAACCATACCAAAATTGTCCAATTCCGATATCAAATGGACCTTCAAATCTTAAATTTTCGTTTTTGGAAGATTTTAGAAAAATCTGATTTTTCCTCCATACATTCATGGATTCATGATATAAATGAGTATGAAATCATGAAATATAATCAATATAGGATAAGGAACACTTAACCCAATGTTTTTCCATGAAAATCGCCCAAAAATCGCCTCTTGAGGTTTTAGGTTTTGAAGATTTGGGAAATGAATCAAAAATCCCGTCCAAAAGTTATTTTGTTCAGCTGCAGTGTCGCAATTGCGACCTGAGCTTCGCAAATGCGAAGAAACACTCGCAGTTGCGATGCCCTTCACAATCCCACTGCCTTCGCAAATGCGAAGATTATGTCGCATTTGCGACAATTGGCCCTTCACAATTGCGAGAACTGCTGGCCTAGGCTTTCTTCGCAATTGCGATAAAAATCTCGCAATTTCCATACCTGCTTGGTTCGCATTTGCGATCCCTGATATCGCAATTGCGAGATCAGAGGCTTGCAACAGGTTCAGTTATACCAGTAAAATGTTTTAAGTTCAAAACATCCTGTGGCCTATCCGAAACACACCCGAGCCCCTCGGGGCCTTATCCAAATATCCCAACAAGTCCCGTAACATCATACGGACTTACTCGGGGGCTCAAATAACATCGAAATTGCAATTCACACCACGATTCGGACTTTGAGTTTTTAAACTTTTCAATTTACAAACTTCGCGCCAAAATATATTAAATGAATCTGGGATTGAATGATACATAACGGAGCTGTTCAAATTTCCATAATCGAATTCCGGCTCCGATATCAAAAAGTCAACCCCGTGGTCAAACTTGGAATCTTTGGCCTTAAATTGCTGGTTCCGTTAAATGGTCGTAATTTGAGTTAGGGACCTCCAAATTAAATTCTGGGCATACGCCCAAGTCCCAAATCACGATACGGAGCTACCGAAACTGTCAAAATACTTGAACATATTAATATTTGAAGTTGGGTCAATGTTCGGACAGTTTTGTGAATGTCGGATAGCGTGAAGTATCATCCCTTTGCTCCAATTCTCCCAAGGTATTCACCAAATGTTGCATGCCTACAAAATAAAATAAAAACGCACTCAAATTAATATATTTTAAAAATAAAGTAGTACAAAATATATTATCAAGAGAGATGCTAAATAGTCAATCACAAGTTAATTCATCACCAGTTTAATTAAGAATCATGATTATCTCCATTTAGGCTCACTTGAGATACGTGTATAAATTTTAAATTCTCATCCACACCTGTGACTTCCGATCTCATATCAAGTAGCTTCTTTACCAACCCACGCATTACTTCTTGAGCTTTTCTAGCTATAGCTCTCATGATTGGTCCAGTTGGTAAATATAGATCCTTGATTGCAATTTTCCCGAGTGTGCTTGTATCATTCTCCCGGTCTTCAAAAGAATTCTCCTGGAATATTCACCTACATCAAAGGGAGAAAGATCAGATACATTCAAAGTCACACTTACTTGATACTCACCTGGCAAGTCGATCTTATATGCATTATCATTGATTCTTTCCAAGACTTGGAATGGTCCATCTCCACGTGGATGAAACTTTATTTTTGTTTTAGTTGGAAATCTTTCCTTTCTCATGTGTACCCAAACCCAATCTCCTGGTTGAAAGGTCACACATTTTCTTCTTTTGTTAGCTTTCGATGCATGCTGTCCTTTTTTCTTTTCAATATGTTGTCGTGCGTGTTCAAGGATTTTCTTCATCAGCTTAGCCTTCCTGTTACCATCTAAGATAACAAGCTCTTTTATAGGTAAAGGAACCAAATCTAATGGTGTCAAAGGATTAAACCGTACACAACTTCAAACGGAGAAAAACCTGTAGAAGAATGCATTGTTCTTTTTTATTTAAATTCAACAAGAGGTATACAATCTTCCCAACGTTTCATGTTCTATGTAATCACAACACACAATAAAGCACCTAACGTTTTATTAACCACTTCTATTTGACCATCAATTTTGTGACACGGTATGAAATGAGACATTTTAGAGAATCTGTCAACAACAACAAATATGCTATCCACCCCCCTTTTTGACCTAGGTAGTCCTAACATGAAGTTCATAGACAAATCAACCTAAGGTCCACTAGGTACTGGTAAAGGTGTGTACAATCCATGAGGCGAGTTTGGACTTTGCTTGCCTACACGATATGCATTGGACATAGATTCATTCGATGTCCCTATGCATATGAGGCCAAAATAAATGTTCATGCAATATGTCCAAAGTTTTTTGAACACCAAAATGCCCCATCAAGCCTCCAGAATAGGCTTCTCTTACTAGTAACTCTCTTATAGAATACATAGGAGTTCATAGTTTACCTTTTCTGAATAAATAGCCTTCGTATATATAATATTTATCAAAAGAAGTATCTGCACATGCTTCAAACATCTGACAAAAAACATGATCTTTAGCATATATTTTTTTAATATGCTTGTATTGAATCACGAGATAGTGCGTCAGCAACTACATTTTCCTTACTATGCTTGTATTGAATCACGTAAGGAAATGTTTCTATAAATTCAACCCATTTGGCATGCCTTCGGTTGAGCTTTCCTTGACCTTTCAAATGCTTCAAAGACTCATGGTCTGTCTGAAAAATGAACTCCTTAGGCCAAAGGTAGTGTTGCCATGTCTCTAACGACCTCACCAATGCATAAAGCTCCTTATCATATGTTGAACAATTCAATGTGGCTCCTCCAAGTTTTTCACTAAAGAATGCAATTCGTTTTTGATCTAACATTAGCACTGTAACAACCCGATCGGTAGTTTCGAGAGTTGTAGCCCCCTCCCCCCCCCCCCAATTACTGCTCATTTTATGCTTTACAGTTGTTATGTGACTTGCTGGGGTAGATGGTTCGAGTTCGGAGAGGTTTCAGAATGAATTGAGACACTTAGTCTCAAAGTTGAAAGCTTAAGTTGAAAAGGTTGACTGGATGTTGACTTGGGTGTAAATGGCTCCAGATTGGAGCTTTGATGCTTCCATTAGCTCTATTGGGTGATTTTGGACTTAGGCGCGTGTCCGGATAGTGATTTGGAGGTCCGTAGTTTAATAAGGCTTGAAATGGTGAAAGTTGGAAATTTAAAAGTTTGACCGAGAATGGGCTTTGTGGTTACTAGGCTCGGATTGAGGTTCCAGTAGTTGGAGTAGGTCCGTGATGTCATTTTTGACTTGTGTGAAAATTTTGAGGTCAATCGTACGTGATTTGATAGGTTTCGGCATCGAATGTAGAAATCAGAAGTTTAAAAGTTCATTAGGCTTGAATATATACGTGATTCATGTTTTTGATGTTGTTTGATGTGATTTGACGGTTCGACTAAGCTCGTATGATGTTTTAGGACTTTATGGTATGTTTGGTTGAGGTCCTGGGGGCCTCAGGTGACTTTCAGATGGTTAACAGATCAATTTTTGGACTTAGAGAATTTCTGGTGCACTGATCTGGTTTCCTTATACGTGATCGATTGGGAAGGTCCGCGATCACGTAGGCTAGTTTGAGCAGTTGTGATGTTTTGTTTTATGCAATTTCTAGTTCTGGCATGCGATAACATAGGTTGGGGGAAATAGTGCATCACGAACGCGTGGGCTAGGCCGTGTTTGGGAAGAAGAGGTGAGGCAGCTGGGGTTCACACCCGTTGTTCTATGCGAACACGTGGGCCATCCGTGACTGCGTAAGCTTGGGAAGCCTGTGCTTCACGTTAGCGTGTGTTCTTGTGCGGTCGCGTAAAGGAGTTTCTGGGGGAAGTGAAGTTTGTGCTACGCGATCGCGAAGATTTTCCCGTGATCGCGAAGAAGGGATACCTGGGCAGATTTAAATATTTCAAAAACACGAGGGTTTGTGTTCATAACACAAACTTGATTTTGGGAGCTCGGTGGGAGGCGATTCTTGGAGAGATTTTCAAGTGGGTGTTTGGAGTAAGTGATTTTTACCTAGTTTTGGTTAATTTCCATATTTATGTCCTTGATTTCATCATTAAATTAGTGATTTGGGGTGGGAAATTAGGGGGGGGGGAGGATGGAGAAAAGTTCTTATGCCGAATTTTAAGGTGTTGATCATGATTTTGGTATAGGATTTGAGTAATTTTGGCAAGGCTGGACTCGTGGTTGAATGGGTATTCGTATTTTGTGACTTTTAACCGATTTCGAGACGTGGGCCCGGGGGCCGACTTTTGAGTTGACTTTTTGTCTTTTGATTAAGAGCTTAGTATTTTCTTGTCGAATTGATTCCTTTAGCTCGTGTTGATTGTACTGAACTATTTATGACTAGATTCGAGGCATTCGGAGGACGTTTCGTGAGGCAAGGGCATGTTGAAGTAGATATTTGCGCAGTCTGAGGTAAGTAACACTTATAAACTTGGTCCTTAAGGTACGAAACTCCGATATTATGTGTTATGTGATTGGTGCTGAGGTGACACACATGCTAGGTGACGGGCGTGTGGGCGTGCACCGTAAGAACTGTGACTTGGTCGATTCCATGGAATTGTATAGTTGATTTATCTTATTGTTATCCGTATTTTCTTCATTTGATAAAATAATTGAGCTGCTAATCATGCTAGAAATCATGTTTAGGCTACATGCTGGTACTGTTAGGACCCACAGTAGTCGTTCCTTGTTGTTGAGTTAATTGTTTAATTTAAGTCATGTACTCAGTCGTATGCATCATTCATATCATATCTCAGTCTTTGTTATTGTACATTGTCACATCTTGTATCATTCATTAGGGCTACTTAGTATGAGCGTTGTGAGCCTGAGAGACAGAAGAGATTGATGACTGAGTGAGGCTGAGGGCTTGAATGTGAGTGATATAATGGGATCGGGTTGCACGTCACAGTATATTTATTTATGTATGCCTGGATCTGGCTTATTATAGTGCTTGGGCTGAAGGAGCCCCTCCGGAGTCTTGTAACACCCCGTAAATATTTTCTAATGATTTAAGATATTAAAGTGCGCCAACGATATTTGGGAATAACATATTTGAGTATTAAAGGATACCTATGGAATAAAGCCACATCATGTTGAATTGATAATGTATGTTTAAGGTATGTTGGAACATACAAAGTAGTTTTGGGAATGACAAGAACTTGTGTGGAACAAGTTGGACACATTAAGTGGAAAGTATGTTTCAATTGGCACAAGACCCAACTTCAAATGAATAGCAATCCCTCAATATAATTACTTAGGTGGTGATGTACCTATCAACTTAAAGCTCTTTGAATCTAGTTTCCAACACATCAAACCGTTTGTCATTTGGATATGTATACAGAAGGTTATGGCCATTTTACTGGACCTGTGTCATATGCGCGCCCAGATGCGTGGCCGCGCATATTTGAGAGTTTCTTCCTCAGGTGCGCGGCCAATACATGGTCAATGCACGGCCGAACGTAGGAACTCATTATATATCCCCCAAGGCCGGGTATAGAGAGAGGTTAAGTCATTTTGGCCTAAAATCTGATATTTTTAGAGTGAGAGAGAGTGTCCTAGAGTGAGAAGGTGTTCTTCAATAATTGTTCTTCAATTCTTGCTCAAGTTTTTGGAGGATTAAGAAGGGAAACTCACTAGGTCTTCATCCTAGAGGTAAGATTCTACACCCCTAACCCTCAATTTCGAATTTTGTCTAGAAATGGGTAATTAGCAAGATTATTTTTGGGCATGAGAGTTGTTTATTTTACATGCATGTGTTATCAAATGGTGTAGTAAGATTGTTGAGCTAAAAATGGTAAAGATTGGGTTGTGGGTTGATGGAATCCTCCATAAAAGGACCTTGAAACCTTAATGCACACTTAGTGTTTGATAAAATGCTCAAATTAGCTAGAACCATGAGCATCTTCCTAATCCTGCTCCAACTTGTTATATTTCTAAATTAGGTCGAAGTTGCTAAGAATTTCGGAATATTTTAGAGATTAAGGAAGCTCAATTGAGGTATGTATGGCTAAACCCCCTTCTTCTTAGAATCAAATTCCACGGTGTTCATGTAATTAAAGTAAGACCTTGATCATTATTGAATTGGTGATTCCTAATGTGGTTGTGTCAAAGGATACATGTTCAATATTTATTCTAAATGTTTTATCATGTCATCTTTCCATTTTAGGATATGTTAAAAATGTGGAATATGTATTAGAAATGTTAAGACTTCATGTCAAGATTGAAATAAAGGTTGTTGTGCCAAATTGTATGAAAAGTCTCTATGTGCCTAAGATTCTCAAACGTGCTCATATATGAATCTAATGTCTTGAATGGGAAGCCTTATTGTTGAGGATAATGATAATGATATTTGAACGTAGAAAAAGGCGACTGGAACTATGAAATACGGCCAAGTGCCAAGAATGACTTTGTAATTGAAATCACTAGTGCCAATGAATTGAAAGTATATGAAAGAAGTACGATGTGAATTGATTGACAGAAAATGGTTGATGTCTCAAGTGAGATGGCCTAGCTGACCGGGCCGAGATCGGACTTCGTGTAAGAACACGGTGGTATTGTGGATAAAATTGTGATAATGGTTGATGTCTCAAGTAAGATGGCCTAGTCGATCGGACCGTGATCAGATGCCATACCGCACACATGGTGGTACCTGTGCTGGAAATGATAATTGAAATTATGGATATGGTTGATGTCTCAAATGAGATGACCTAGCCGATCGGGTCGAGATCGGACTCCGTGTAAGAACACTGTGGTATTGTGGATTGTGGCATATGGCACTAAAGATTACCCAACCTAATAAGATGGAAATTGACTTAAGAACTTATGTGATCCTTACTTGATGTTTTAGTATTATTTTGAAGATCTTATTGAACTCATGATTGTTTCCCCCTTGTATTATCGTCCATTCTATTGAGATGGTGTTTTAGCTTTACATACTAAGACTATTTGACGGTACTAACGTCCCTTTTGCTGGGGACACTGCATCTTTAAATGGATACAGGTGGTTACATAACAGACAGTGTTGATCGCAGTTAGTGGTACATCATCATCTTCTCAGCAGACTCGGTGAGCCCCATTTCATTCCGGGGTCATGTATTGTACCTTTTATTTATATTGTGGTCACTTTTTGAGGTATAGACGGGGCTTTATTGCCGGCACCATCATTACTCTCTTTTGTATCTTTAGAGGCTCCGTAGACACTATGTGGGTTGTATATGGGTGTTGGGAATGTTAAACCAGTTATGTTGTGTTTGGTCACTTGTTCCATTCGAACTATAAGAAATATGTATTTTGAGTCTTAAAGGCTCAATGGCTAATCAAATGATTTAGCATCGTATGTATGAACTTCCTGCTATATAATTTATGAAATCATGTCTTTTCTTGATCATGGGAGAATTGGGTAGAAAGAATCTAACAGGCTTGCTCGGCCGGGTTTACTCGGCTAAGCGCCGGTTGTGCTCCTCGGTTTTGGGGCATGACAAACTTGGTATCAGAGCCTATGGTTTTAAAGTGTCATAGGATATCTCGGAGCCATGTCTAGTAGAGTCCTTCTTATCGGTGTGTTGTCAACCACATCTATAAGTTTGAGGCTACTTGGACATTTAGGAATAATACCCTTCTTTGATATTCTGAATCGTGCGATGAAACTAATTGTTGAACTGTTTTTCCTCTAACTCGTGCGTTGAGGTTCAAGGTAAATTTACATGCTCTTTTGGTTTATTCCAAGTAATGTTGTCATGTGACATAACGAATGGGTAAAGGCCTGAATATTAAATAGATGGCACATGTATCATGTTGAATGAATGGTATGGCCATATGAGACAAGTATATAGTACCATGAGCACACTTTATATGAGAAGAGTGCTAGAAGTGATTACCCACCTCCAAAGAGGCATTGACGTGATAAATGAGACCTAAGCTTAACTAGTACATGCGGATAGTATGGGAACCATGTGTATGATTCTAAGATGTAAATTTGTTACATAGGCACGTGATATATGAAAGGCATGGCATGGAGAGTAATGATAAATGTGTAGGTCTCTCACGGGAGACAAGAAGTTATGTAAGAAAAGTTAAGTGACCTACAATGAGAAGACCCTAGCACTATGAATATTACAAAAATCACAGGAATATGCGAAGTGGTGTTACACTCTAAAAAAAAGGATATTGACATGGGGGATTTGGATCCCAAGCCTATGTGGCTGAATAAGAGTAGAGGACTTATGAGGTTAATGCCACGTGGACTTAAATCTTCCTACTAGTCAATCATATACATGAGGACTAGAGATGTGAAACATGTGTCCCTCAAATTGCTAAATTAAAAACTTTTGTCGAAATGTGAAACATTCATCCCAAGTGGGGAGGGAAGGGCCATGATGAGGCTACTTAAGTTCAATAAAACGAGAGTAGGGCCGTGTAGCTATGATGGTTGGATATTTTATTGAAGACATGTGTAATCTAGAAAAGTAGTAAGGGGTAACGTGATTTTCTGAGAGGTTATGCAATGATAAACCACTAGTATGAAAATAATGTGGAAGGTTAAGAAATGTAAATTCTTTGTACGTCAAAATGTACATGACAGGGTCAACGATACTAGAAACTAAGAGTAGGGTTTGCAAAAGGTTTTTTTTTTTGCTTGTTAGAGAGTCAAGGATAATGGAACCCACGGAAGTGCTACAGGTCAAATGTGAAAGGCTTGCGAGTTCTTAGAATGAGTTAATCACGGATTTGCGATTTAACTAAAGTTCCAAAGCTTTGAGAAAGACAGAAGGAGTGGGAGAGATAAATGTTATGTTATAATATCCCAAGAGTGCATCAGGACTTGATGGAGAGTCTCTTAATAATCTTATAAGCAAGGAAGTGTTAAGTGATACACGGATGAACACACTTTCCCACGGATATCCCAACAAGTGTCGAGAGGCGAGCAGGATGAACTCCCAACTAAGGGAAAAGACAACGTAACATATGGAAGAACGCATGGCTATTCACTAACTAGGAAGAATGAGGCGAGAAGAATTGGAATAAAAATCTATAAATTTAGATGGCCATGGTTATCTCAAAATAGTTCGTATCAGAATGGTGGACTCGCCTAGAGCACAAGTGTTAATAGAAGATATAAAGGACCAATTGTAATGAAGCTGACTTGAGTGGCACTGAATATCAACTAAATGATTTAAAGGGAGTTCATGTCTACATATTACATTGGAAAGTGAGACTACTGGTGATGAAGTGGTGGTGTGATAAACTCAACAAACCAGGCACAATGATACTACAAGTTCATGGGAGGCAAATAAGTGTGTGGCACAATAAGGTTGTCAACTATGAATTAAGGGCAAAATGGGATGGGAGTGAATGCTCCAGTCACAAAGGAAATATAGTACCAACATATTGTCTAGACCAAAGGGGAAATGTTTGAAACAGATTGAGAGAGGATGAACACTTGTTACGAACCAAACATGTTTAACATGATAGCTCTTAGGCTACAATACCAGGAAACACTATTGGCGACTACAATACTGGGAATAAGGTGAGTTACTCATCGAGGATGGAATCAGGTGGACTAAGACCTACACTTATAAGGAAAACAAAAGTCATCGTTGAAGAATTTAAGAGGATCTCAAGTTTTAGAAAAGGGCGTGTTCGAGCCAATGATTTGTTTTTTATTGATTATATATGAAGGGTGTCGATATGTGTTTTGGGAAGTGTTTAGCAGTAAAGAGGAATCGTGAGAATATTCGCGAGGGGAGTAGAGTGGTTTCTTAAAATCCTATAAGACTTATAATGAGGAAAGAGGGTGGCTAAGAAAGGGCTGAGCACGATGTTACTTCACATATTAAGGCAATGCCATGTAGGTTGATGTTATCAGGGTGTACGCGCAAGCTAGTAGATGTAATTCATTTAAAACAAATGGTTCCATAAGAAAACTGACCTAGTAATGTCTTTTGTTGAGAAATTTAGAAAAACAAGTTGCAAGTACTAATAAGATTGTAACCGTATCAAGGAAATTTTTGTAGAACTCAATTCCTAGGAGGTCATATGAAAGGGAAATTTGATATAGATGTTCCACTAATAATGCAATGTGGCAAGATGATCATTTATGCCTCTAGGCAACTCAAGAATCATGAAAAGAATTATCCAACACTTGACTTAGAACTTGTGGCAGTGGTTTTTTCATTAAAATTTTGGCATCATTATTTATATGGGGTCCATGTGGACATATTCACGGACGATAAAAGCCTTCAATATATTTTTAAGCAGAAAGGATTGAATCTGAAGCTGAGAAGATGGCTTGAGTTACTCAAGGACTACGACATTGATAATCTATATCATCCGGGAAAGGCCAATGTTGTGTCAGATGCTCTTAGCCGGAAATCCATGGGTAGTTTGGCTCACTTGGAGGCATATCAAAGGCCATTGTTTAAGAAAGTTAATCGATTGGCTAGTTTGGGAGTTCATCGTGCGGACTCTTAAAGGAGTGGTAATTGTGCAAAATAGGGCGGAATCATCGTTTGTTGTGGAAGTAAAAGAGAAGCAATACAACAATCCATTGTTGGTGCAATTCAAAGAGGGGATTCATAAACATAAGACTATGACCTTTTCTCTTGGCATGGATTATCGTACACTAAGTTACCAAGGGCACCTGTGTGTTCCAAATGTGGATGGTCTCCAGGAAAGAATTATGACTGAAGCTCACACTTCTAGGTATTTCGTGCACCCAGGTTCTACAAAAATATATCATGATCTTAAGGAAGTCCATTGGTGGAATAATATGAAGAGGAATGTGACGGACTTTGTGGCAAGATGTCTGAATTGTCAGCAAGTGAAGGCCGAACACAAAAGGCATGGTGGGTTGGCACAGAACATAGAAATTCCAATGTGGAAGTGGGAAATGATTAATATGTACTTTGTCGTAGGATTAACTCGTACTCCTCGTAAGTTTGACTCGTTTTGGATGATTGTGTATAGACTCACGAAGTCAACACACTTTTTGCCGGTTAAGTCTACCGACACAACGGAGCAGTATGCTCAGTTGTATATCAAAGAAATAGTCAGGTTGTATGGCACCCTAGTTTCCATCATTTCTGATCGGGGGGCACAATTCACTGCTAATGTTTGAAAGAAATTTCACTAAGGCTTGGGTACTCAGGTGAATCTTAGTACAGCCTTTCACCGGCAGACTGATGGGTAGGGAGAGCGGACTATTCATACGCTTGAGTATATGTTGCGTGCTTGTGTTCTAGACTTCAAAGGTAGTTGGGATGATCATTTACCACTCGTAGAATTTTCCTACAACAACAGTTATCATGCTAGCATTGAAATGGCACCGCTCGAGGCTTTATATGGAAGGATATGTAGATCTCCCATTGGGTGGTTCGAAATTGGGGAAGCAGAGTTGATAGGGCCAGACCTCGTACATCATGCTATGGAAAAAGTTAAAATGATTAAGGAGCGGTTGAAGACTGCTCAGAGTCGTCAGAAGTCCTATTCGGATGTTCGTCATAGGGATTTGGGGTTCACCCATGAAGGGTGTAATGCGATTTAGTAAGAAAGGAAAATTGAGTTCGAGGTATGTCGGACCGTACAGAATTATACAGAGGATCGGTGAGGCGGCGTACAAGCTTGAACTACCACCTGAGATGTCATTAGTACACCCGGTGTTTCATTTGTCTATGTTGAAGAAAGTAGTTGGAGACCCGACAGTCATTGTTCCGGTTGAGACTATTGAGGTTAATGAAGGATTGACTCATGAAGAGATTCCAGTTTCTATTATTGATCGGCAAGTCCGAAAGTTTAGAAATAAGGAAATTGCCTACGTGAAAGTTCTATGGCAAAACCAACGGGTTGAAGAGGCTACTTGGGAGGCCGGGGAAGATATGAAGAAAAAGTAGCCTTATTTGTTTGAATAGCTATGTAATCATTCTATGAAATTGTTCCCTATGAAATACGTATCATTTGTACAACTTATGTTAAAGGTGTTCCTTTTTGTTATTATGCTACTCGTGAGGCATCGGTTGGCATTGTTTTAATGTTATGTTGTGTCGTTGGTTCATGAATATGTTGTTAGGACTGGTTTTGGTGATTCTCTGGCAGGTGGTTAGGCCCAATTGCAGAGGACACTCTTCCGAAATATCTGAACAATTTGGGAGTTAGCCAAATTTTGGGCCTTAAGGAAGTTGAAATGTTGGAAGAATATCCAAGCTCTATACGAAGTCAAGAATAATTAAAGATGATGGTTAAGGTGAAAGGAGGATAAATAATGACTTGTAAAACATTTGAGGATGTAACGCCCCGTAAATATTTTCTAATGATTTAAGATTTTAAAGTGCACCAACGGTATTTGGGAATAATGTATTTGAGTATTAAAGGAGACCTATGGGATAGAGCCACATTATGTTGAATTGATAATGTATGTTTAAGGTGTGTTGGAACATACTAAGGAGTTTTGGGAATGACAAGAACTTGTGTGGAACAAGTAGGATACATTAAGTGGAAAGGATGTTTCAATTGGCACAAGAACCAACTTCAAATGAATAGAAATCCCTCAATATAATTAAAGCCCTTTGAATCTAGTTAAAGCCCTTTGAATCTAGTTTCCAACGCATCAAATCGTTTGTCATTTAGATATGTATACAGAAAGTTATGGCCATTGTACTGAACCTGTGTCATATGCACGCCCAGATGCACGGTCGCGCATATTTGAGAGTTTCTGGCTCAGGTGCGCGGCCAATGCACGGTCACGTACGTAGGAACTCATTAAATAACCCCAAGGCCGAGTATAGAGAGGGGTTAAGTCATTTCGGCCTAAAATATGATATTTTTAGAGTGAGAGAGAGTGTCCTAGAGTGAGAAGGTATTCTTCAATAATTGTTCTTCAATTCTTGCTCAAGTTTTGGAATATTAAGAAGGGAAACTCACTAGGTCTTCATCCTAGAGGTAACATTCTACACCCCTAACCCTCAATTTCGAATTTTGTCTAGAAATGTGTAATTAGAAAGATAATGTTTGGGCATGAGAGTTGTTTATTTTACATGCATGTGTTATCAAATGGTGTAGGAATATTGTTGAGCTAAAAATGATAAAGATTGGGTTGTGGGTTGATGGAATCCTCCATAAAAGGACCTTGAAACCTTAATTCACACCTAGTGTTTGATAAAATGCTCAAATGAGCTAGAACCATGAGCATCTTCCTAATCTTGGTCAAACTTGTTATATTTCTAAATTAGGTCGAAATTGCTATGAATTTTGGAATATTTTAGAGATTAAGGAAGCTCAATTGAGGTATGTATGGCTAAACCCCTTTCTTCTTAGAATCAAATTCCACGGTGTTCATGTAATTGAAGTAAGACCTTGATTAATATTGAATTGGCGATTCCTAATGTGGTTGTATCGAAGGATATATGTTCAATATTTATTCTAAATGTTTTATCATGTCATCTTTCCATTTGAGGATATGTTCAAAATATGGAATATGTGTTAGAAATGTTAAGACTTCATGTCAGAATCGAAATAAAGGTTAATGTGCCAAATTGTATGAAAAGCCTCTATGTGCCTAAGATTCTCAAACTTGCTCATATGTGAATCTAATGTCTTGAATGGGAAGCCTTATTGTTGAGGATAATGATATTTGAATGTAGAAAAAGGCGACTGGAACTATGAAATACGGCCAAGTGCCAAGAATGACTTTGTAATTGAAATCACAAGTGCCAATGAATTGAAAGTATATGAAAGAAGTACGTTGTGAAATGACTGACAGAAAATGGTTGATGTCTCAAGTGAGATGGCCTAGCCGATCGAGCCGTGATCGGACGCCATGCCGCACACATGGTGGTAACTGTGCTGGAAATGATAATTGAAATTGTGGATATTGTTGATGTCTCAAATGAGATGACCTAGCCGATCGTGTCGAAATCGGACTCCGTGTAAGAACACGGTGGTATTGTGGATTGTGGCATATGGCACTAAATATTACCCAACCTAATAAGATGGAAATTGACTTGGGAACTTATGTGATCCTTACTTGATGTTTCAGTATTGTTTTGAAGCTCTTATTGAACTCATGACTGTTTCCCCCTTGTATTATCGTCCATTCTATTGAGATGGTATTTTAGCTTTACATGCTAGTACTATTCGACGGTACTAACGTCCCTTTTGCCGGGGGCGCTGCATCTTTAAATGGATGCAGGTGGTTACATAGCAGACAATGTTGATCACAGTTAGTGGTACATCATCATCTTCTCAGCAAACTCGGTGAGCTCTATTTCATTCCGGGGTCATGTATTATACCTTTTGTTTATATTGTGGTCACTTTTTGAGGTATAGACGGGGCTTTATTGCCGGCACCATCCTTACTCACTTTTGTATCTTTAGAGGCTCCGTAGACACTATGTGGGTTGTATATGGATATTGGGAATGTTAAACCAGTTATGTTGTCTTTGATCACTTATTCCATTCGAACTATAAGAAATATGTATTTTGAGACTTAAAGGCGCAATGGCTAATCAAATGATTTAGCATCGTATGTATGAACTTCCTGCTGTATAATTTATGACATCATATCTTTTCTTGATCATGGCTGAATTGGGTAGAAAGAATCTAACATGCTTGCACGGCTCGGCGAAAAATTACTCGTCTTAGCGCCGGTCGCGCTCCTCGGTTTTGGGGCGTGACAAGTCTACACACCCACAATGAGCGTAGTTGATTTATATTGAGGGATGGATCTTCCCTGGGGATAGATCTTGCCCAAATCATTTATATTTGGGGATGGATTTTCCGTGGGCTGGTGTCACGCCTCAAAACCGAGGAGCGCGACCGGCGCTCAACCGAGTGAACCCGACTGAGCAAGCCTATTAGATTTCATTCTACCTAAACTCATCCACAAATAGAGATAATACATATTATCATTAATTAGACAAAAATGTGTTCATGTCTACAATACCAATTCATTTCTAATAGTTTTATCAATTTTAAAGTCTCAAATGGACAAGTAATACAACCACAACATAACATAGTTTGTCTTTCCCCAGCACCAATACACAACCCACACTATGTCTACGGAGCCTCTATAGATAAAGAAGAGTACAATGATAATACCGGCAACAAGGCCCCGGCTATACTTCAAACCGAATACACAGAGTACAAAAGATTCATGACCCCGGGATGAAGTGGGGCTCACCAAGTTAGCTGGGAAGAAGGTGTACTGCTATCACTGATCAATATCTCCTGCTGTGGAACCACCTGCATCCATTTAAAGATGCAGCGCCCCCGGCAAAAGGGACGTTAGTACTGTAGAATAGCACTAGTATGTATAACTAAACACCCTCTCAATAGAATGACAAATAATACAAGCAAGATTATCATAATATCAATGAAAGCCTTAATCAACATCAAACCTTAATTTAGAATCAAGACAGTGTTCAAATTTATTTCCATATCTCACATTGGGAGATTTTTAGTATCGATATACCATTGTCCACAATATCGCTATTCACAATACAAATATCCACAATACCAATATCCACAATACCATTATCCACAATACCAATACCACCGTACTCTCAGCACGGAGCCCGATCACGATCCGATCGGCTAGGCTATCTCATTCGAGACATCAACCACAATTTCTCTCAATGTCAATACCACCGTCTTTAACACGGAGTCCGATCACGACCCGATCGGCTAGGCTATCCATTAAGGACATCAACAATAATTACCATAATTACCATATCAATTACAATTTCCAGCACAATCACCACCATGTGTGCGGCATGGTATCCGATCACGACCCGACCGGCTAGGCTGTCTTATTCGAGACATCAACCTTTTTATATCAATCATCGCATTTCATATTACTTTCACATGTTTTCATTTCATTGGCACTAATGGACATAATTATAAGATAATTCTTGGCACATTGGCCATATTTAGTATTTCACGCTCACCTTTTCACTTTCTAACATCAACAGCATCAATAGCCACAACAACAATTCAAATCAAGGCATGTAGTACACATGTGAGCAATTAAGAGTCTAAGGCACATAGAGATTCTTCACAAAATGTCTTTAACCATAATTACCATTTCAATTATAATTTCCAGCACAATCACCACCATGTGTGCGGCATGGTGTCCGATCACGACCCGACCGGCTAGGCTGTCTTATTCGAGACATCAACCTTTTTATATCAATCATCGCATTTCATATTACTTTCACATGTTTTCATTTCATTGGCACTAATGGACATAATTATAAGATAATTCTTGGCACATTGGCCATATTTAGTATTTCATGCTCACCTTTTCACTTTCTAACATCAACAGCATCAACAGCCACAACAACAATTCAAATCAAGGCATGTAGTACACATGTGAGCAATTAAGAGTCTAAGGCACATAGAAATCCTTCACAAAATTTGACATAATAGCCTTCGTTTGAATTTAACTTGAAGTCGAGCATTTCTAATGCACATCCCATATTTTTAACACATCCTCAATTGATAACATAACATAAATAAAGCATTTGGAATACTTGTTGAACATATATCTTTCAACCCAATTTTACTAGGAACAGCCAATTTTATGATGTTCCACTCGGGACTTACATAATTCACATGAATATCGTGGGATCCAATTCAAAGAGAAGAGTTTAGTCAACATACCTCAATTGAGCTTCCTTAAACTCTAAAATATTCCGGAATACTTAGCAACTTCAATCTATTGTAGAAATATAACAAATTGAATCAAAATTAGGAGGATGATCATAGTTCTAGCTCATTTGAGCATTTTATCAAACACTAGGTGTGCATAAGGTTTCAAGTTCCTATTATGGAAAATTCCATCATCCCACAACCTAATCTTTACCATGCCTAGTTCAACAATCTTCCTACACCCCTTGATAAAATAAACAACTCTCATGCCCAACAATTATCTTGCTAATTATCCATTTTCAGATAATTTCAAAATTAGGGGTTAGGGTGTAGAATCTTACCTCTAGGATGAAGACCTTGTGGGTTTTACTTCTTAATCTTCCAAGATTTGAAAAAGAATTAAAGAACAATTTGTTGATGAACACCTCCTCACTCTAGGGCACTCTCTCTCACTCTAAAATGTCATATTATAGCTCAAAAATGGCCCAAAGAGTGTATTTAACAAAATAGGGTCGGGTTTTAAAAACCCAAAAATGAAGCTCCGGAATAGTTTCTGCGGTCGCATATGTGACCGCATATCGGTCTCATAATTGGTGTCCAAAGCTGGCCAAAAATCTGCCCCGGTCTGCGGTCATTATGCGGCCCGCAGACCTGTTCTGCAGTCGCATAATGCACCGTAGAATAGTTATGTAGTCGCATAGTCGCCGCATAATTGCATCCAAACTGGCCCTCCAACCTCACTTTTCTGGCCATTATGCGGCCCGCAGAGTGGTTTTGCGGTCGCATAATGGACCGCAAAAATGCATTTTTCTTCCAAAAATTTTTTTTTACTTTTCGGTGCATTGTTCGACCCAAAAAGTCCGAGCTGGATTATTTTACTCAACACATAAAACCAATTCGGCACCATGAAATATTATTTTCTTTTGCAAAATTTTACTGGGCCTTACAGCTGGATTGTCCATATACAGTATTGAGTGATTGACTGTCAGTTGATATATATATATATATTTGGGATGGGGTTTCCTTGGGCTGGATTGGCCATATACAGTAATGAGTGATTGAGTACTCTGAGAGTGTGAGTACGCGCAGCTTCCATTGTAGTGCATCACATACAACATGCATAATGGCATGTAGATATAGAAATGTCATATCCATCATATCATTCAGAATTGATCTATTCTACTTGTATTGAGTTTTAATTTGATGAACTTGAAACCATGCCTACATTTCTGTACTGTTATTTCTATATTGAACTGTAACTGCTGAGATCATCACTACTTTCAGTCCAAAGGTTAGATCTGTTACATATTGAGTTGGTTGTACTCATGCTACACCTTGCACCTTATGTGCAGATCCAGGTGCTTCCAGTCACGGCGGTTGCTGAGTTGTAGAGTCTAGACCTTCGGAGATCATCGAGGTAGCTGCTTGGCATTCGCAGGCCTTGACTCTCATCCCTTATCTTTCATTTTATTGCTCAGTGTTATTTTCTAGATGGTGTACCAGACTATATCTTTATATAGATGCTCATATACTCGGTGACACCCAGGTTTTGCGAGAGATTATGTATTGAATTATGACTTCTTATCCTATTTTTAAAACATTTTTCCTTTAATTAACTATTTCTATATCTTTCAAATATTTAAAGTGGTGGAAATGTGTGAGTAGTCGGCTTTCCTAGTATAATGATAGGCGCCATCACGATGGGTTGGTTTTGGGTCATGACAAGTTGGTATCAGGGCCTAGGTTACATAGGTCTCACGAGTCATGAGCAGGTTTAAGAGAGTCTTGCGGATTGGTACGGAGACGTATGTACTTATCTTCGAGAGGCTGTTAAACCCTTAGAAAACCTCATATTCTGGTATTCTTGTCGTGCGGATTTGTTGATTCCAGGAACTAAACTTTCGTTGTTCTATTCTCTCACAGATGGCGAGGACACGTGCTACCGGATAGGATGGAGAGCCACCAGCACCACCGTCTAGGGCCATGAGAGGTTGAGGTCGCGATAGGGGCAGAGGTGCAGATCATACAACAGCTAGAGCAGCACCTGCAGATCCACCAGTCGCTCTAGCTCAGGAGCAAGTACCAGATACGGTTGAGCCGGTGGGGCCAGCTCAGACACCAGCTGTGCCCATTGTCATTCCAGGCCTTCAGGAGGCTCTGGCTCAGATTTTGACTGTGTGCACCAGCCTTCCTCAGGCGGCCTTTGTTCCAGCCGCAACAACCATTTCTCAGGTCGAGGGAGGTACTTAGACTCTCGCCGCCCATACTCCAGAGTAGGTGATGCAGGGACTTCAGACACCGGGGGTACCACCAACCCAGCCGGTTGCAGATGCTCAGGCCTAGGTGTGTACCGTTATGACTAATGATGAGCAGAGTAGACTAGAGAGATTTGGGAGGCTTCATCCTCCATCATTTAGTGGGGCTGAGTCAGAGAATGCCCAGGGCTTCTTGGATAAGTGCCAGCGAATTCTTCGCACGACAAATATTTTGGAGACCAGTGGGGTCTCGTTCACTACTTTTTAGTTTACTGGGGATGCCTTCAGATGGTGGGAGGCTTATGAGAGGCGCATGCCAGTTGGTGTATCACCACTTACATGGAGAAGTTCGTGCCGCAGTCTCGCAGGGAGGAGTTGTGCAGACAATTTGAGCAGCTATGTCAAGATGGCATGTCTGTGACCCAGTACGAGATGAGATTTTTAGAGTTGGCTCGTCACACAGTTTGGTTGGTTCCCACTAATAGGGAGAGGATTAGGAGGTTCATTGATGGCCTCACATATCAGCTGCATTTGCTTATGACTACAGAGAGGGTATCTGGTTCTACTTTCGCCGAGATGGTTGATATTGCTCGGCATATAGAGATGGTCCGTAGTCAGGAGTGTGAGAAGAGGGAGGCCAAGAGCTCGAGGTTCGGGTGGTTTTGATGGTGTTCCTTATGTGGGAATTCCTACCATAATAGGGGTCGTCCTTATAGACCCACTCAGATCATCTAGCCATGGTTCATACAGTTCCCGTCCGGGTCAGTCATCTCTCAATGCTCTTCCAGCTTAGATTTCATCATGTGCTCCTTCAGTTCAGGGTTCATCTACACCGGGTTCTTCTAGCGGGTATTCTGGGTCTCGATTTCTGCCTCAGTGCTTTCCACCATTTGCAGAGAGGGGTTATTTCGAGTGTGGAGATTTGGGTCATATGAAGAGACATTATCCCCGTATTTCGGGAGGTCCAACTCAGGAGAGGAGTCAGACAACATGTTCAGCACCAGTTACTTCACCACCCACCCACCAAGCTCAAGGTGGGACTCAGGTAGCTAGGGGTCGCCGAAGAGGGGGAGGCCGATCAGGTGGCAGCCAAACCCGATTCTATGTTATTCCTGCCATGCCAGATGTCGTTTCTTTAGACATGGTGATCACAAATATTGTCTCAGTATACCATAAGGATGATCCTGTATTATTTGACTCTAGTTCAACTTATTCGTATGTATCATCATATTTTGCCCCTTATCTGGATATGCCCCATGAGTCCTTAGTTTCATCTGTTCATGTATCTATGCCAGTGGGCGATACTATTGTTGTGGATCGTGTATATCAGTCGTGTGTAGTGACTATTGGGGGATTGGAGACTAGAGTTTATCTCTTATTGCTTAGTATGGTTGATTTCGACGTGATCTTGGGTATGGGTTGGTTATCTCCATGTCATGTTGCTCTGGATGGCCACGCTAAGACCATGACGTTGGCGATGCCGGGGTTGCCAAGGATCGAGTGGAGAGGTTCTCTAGACTATGTTCCCAATAGAGTGATTTCATATTTAAAGGCCCAACGGATAGTTGGGAAGGGGTGTCTGTCTTACTTGGCCTTTATTAGTTATGTGCGTGCTGATACTCCTACTATTGATTCTATTCCGGTGGTGCGAGATTTTCCAGATGTGTTTCCTGAAGACCTATCGGGCATGCCACCTGACATAGATATTGACTTTAGTATTGACTTAATGCCGGGCACTCAACCCATTTTTATTCCCCTATATCGTATGGCACCAGCGGAGTTGAAGAAATTGAAATAGTAGCTTCAGGAACTTCTTGATATGGGGTTTATTAGGCCTAGTGTGTCGCCTTAGGGTGCACCAGTTTTGTTTGTGAAGAAGAAGGATGTTACTATGTAGATGTGCATCGACTATAGGCAGTTGAACAAAGTTACAATCAAGAACAAGTATCCTTTGCCACGTATTGATGATCTATTTGACTAGCTTCAGGGGGCGAGGGTGTTCTCCAAGATTGATTTGAGGTTAGGGTATCACCAGTTGAAGATTCGGGACTGGGATATTGTAAAGACAACATTCATGACCCGTTATGGCCATTATGAGTTCCTTGTGATGTCTTGTGGGCTGACCAACGCCCCAGCAACATTCATGCATCTGATGAACAGTGTATTTCAGCCTTATCTCGACTCGTTTGCCATAGTATTCATTGATGATATCCTGGTGTACTCTCGTAGCTAGGAGGAGCATGCCCAACATTTGAGGATTGTGTTGCAGCGGTTGAGGGAGGAGAAGCTTTATGCCAAGTTCTCTAAGTGTGAGTTTTGGCTTAGTTCGGTGGCATTCTTGGGGCTTGTGGTGTCCAGTGAGGGGATTCAGGTTGATCCAAAAAAGATAGAGGCGGTTCAGAGTTTGCCCAATCCATTCTCAGCTACATAGATTCGGTGTTTTCTTCGCTTGGCCGGTTATTATAGTTTCTTGGTGGAGCGTTTCTCGTCTATTACATCTCCTTGACAAATTGACCCGGAAAGGTGCTCCTTTCAGGTGGTCGGATAAGTGTGAGGAGAGCTTTCAGAAGCTCAAGACTTCCTTGACCACAACTCCAGTTCTAGTTCTACCTTCAGCTTCAGGCTCTTATATAGTGTATTATGATGCTTTTTAGATCGGTATTGGGTGTGTCTTGATGTATGAGGGTAGAGTGATTGCTTATGCTTCGCATCAGTTGAAGTCATATGAGAAAAAATACCCTGTTCATGATTTGGAGTTGGCTACCATCGTTCATGCATTGAAAATTTGGAGACACTATCTCTATGGCGTGTCTTGTTAGGTATTTATAGATCATCAGAGTCTCCAGCACTTGTTCAAACAGAAGGATCTAAATTTGAGGCAGCGAAGATGGTTGGAATTGCTAAAGGACTATGATATTACTATTCTGTATCGCCCCGGGAAGGCCAATGTGGTGGCCGATGCCTTGAGTAGGAAGGCGGTGAGTATGGGTAGCCTTGCATTCATTCTTGTTGGTGAGAGACTGCTTGCGGTTGATATTCATCCCTTAGCCAACCAGCTGGTGAGATTAGATATTTCGGAGCCCAGTAGGGTTCTGGATTTTATGTTTTCTCGGTCTTTCTTATATGATCGCATCAAAGAGCGCCAGTATGATGCTCCTCATTTGCTTGTCTTTAAGGACACGGTTCAGCACGGTGATACCAAAGATGTTACTATTGGAGATGATGGGGTGTTGAGGATGCAGGGTTGGATTTGTGTGCCTAATGGATATAGGCTATGTGAGTTGATTCTTGAGGAGGCCCACAACTCGCGGTATTTCATTCATCCGGGTGCCGCGAAGATGTATAAGGACTTGAGGAAGAATTATTGGTGGAAGAGAATGTAGAAGTATATAGTGGGGTTTGTAGCTCAGTGCCTTAACTATCAACAGGTGAAGTATAAGCATTAGGGTCCGGGTGGATTGCCTCAGAGGCTAGAGATTCCAGAGTGGAAATGGAGGCGTATCACCATGGATTTTGTAGTTGGGCTCCCACCGACTTCGAGAAAGTTTGATGTTATTTGGGCGATTGTGGATCGGCTGACCAAGTCCGCGCACTTCATTCCAGTTTGGACTACTTATTCTTCGGAATGGTTGGCTGAGATTTAAAACCGCGAGATTGTTCGCCTTCATGGTGTGTCGGTGTCCATCATTTCAGATCAGGGCACGTAGTTTACATCGCATTTTTGGATGGCAATGCAGCGTGAGTTGGGGACCTAGGTTGAGTTTAGTACATCATTTCACCCTCAGATGGACGGACAGTCCGAGCACACTATTCAGATATTGGAGTACATGCTACGCACCTTTGTCATTGATTTTGGGGGTTCTTGGGATCCGTTTCTACCGCTCGTGGAGTTTTCCTACAACAACAGCTACCAGTCGGGCATTCAGATGGCTCCGTATGTGGATTTGTGTTGGAGACGGTGTCGATCTCCGGTGGATTGGTTTGAGTCAGGTTAGGATAGGCTATTGGGTATTGGCCTCGTTTAGGATGCCTTGGACAAGGTTAAATTAGTTCAGGATCGGCTTCGCACGACGTAGTCTAGACATAAGAGTTACGTCGATCGAAAGGTTCGTGATGTTTCTTACATGGTCGAGAAGAAGGTTCTGCTCATGGTTTTGCCCATGAAGGGTGTTATGAGGTTCGAGAAGAAAGGCAAGTTGAGCCCTCGGTATATTGGGCTGTTTGAGGTACTTTGGAGTATCGGAGAGGTGGCTTACAAGCTTGCCTTGCCACCTAGATTGTCGAGTGTGCATCCAGTGTTTCATGTTTCTATGCTCCGAAAGTATGTCGGTGATCCGTCTTATGTTTTGTATTTCAGAACGGCTCTATTGGATGGTGATTTGACTTATGCTGTGGAGCCGGTTGCCATTTTGGATCGACAGGTTTGAAAGTTGAGGTCAAAAGACATAGCTTCAATGAAGGTGCAGTTGAGAGGTCAGCCAGTTGAAGAGGCTACTTGGGAGACCGAACGGGAGATACGGAGTAGATATCCACACCTATTTGAGACTCCATGTACGTTTATAGACCCGTTTAAGGATGAATATCTTTTTAAGAGGGGGAGGATGTAACGACCCGGCCGGTCATTTCGAGGGTTGTAGCCCCGTTACCCCCAATTACTACACATTTTATGCTTTACAGTTGTTATGTGACTTGTCGGGGTAGTTGGTTCGGGTTCGGAGAGGTTTCTGAATGAATTGAGATACTTAGTTTCAAGTTTGGAAGCTTAAGTTGAAAAGATTGACTGGATGTTGACTTGTGTGTAAACGGCTACGGATTGGAGTTTCAATGCTTCCCTTAGCTCCGTTGGGTTATTTTGGACTTAGGCGCATGTCCCGATAGTGATTTGGAGGTCCATAGTTGAATTAGGCTTGAAATGGCGAAAATTGCAAATTTGAAAGTTTGACCGAGAATGAACTTTGTGGTTACTGGGCTCGGATTGGGGTTCCGGGAGTTGGAGTAGGTCGATGATGTCATTTGTGACTTGTGTGCAAAATTTGGGGTCAATCGGACGTGATTTGATAGGTTTCGACATCGAATGTAGAAGTTAGAAGTTCAGCTGAGTAAACCCAGTCGAGCAAGCCTGTTAGATTCTTTCTACCCAATTCACTCATGATCAAGAAAACGCATGATTTCATAAATTATACAGCAGGAAGTTCATATATACGATGCTAAATCATATTTTTCATATATACCATTGCGCCTTTAAGTCATAAAATACATATTTCTTATAGTTCGAATGGAACAAGTGATCAAACACAAGATAACTCGTTTAACATTCCCAACACCTATATACAACCCACATAGTGTCTACGGGGCCTCTAAAGATACAAATGAGAGTAAAGATGGTGCCGGCAACAAGGCCCCGGCTATACCTCAAAAAGTGACCACAATATAAACAAAAGGTACAATACATGACCCCGGAATGAAATGGGGCTCACCGAGTCTGCTGAGAAGATGATGATGTACCACTAACTGCGATCAATATTGTCTGCTATGTAACCATTTGCATCCATTTAAATATGCAGCGCCCCCGGCAAAAGGGACATTAGTACCGTCGAATAGTACTAGTATGTAAAGCTAAAACACCATATCAATTGAATGGACAATAATACAAGGGGAAAATAGTCATGAGTTCAATAAGAGCTTCAAAACAATACTAAAACATCAAGTAAGGATCACATAAGTTCTCAAATCAATTTCCATCTTATTAGGTTGGGTAATCTTTAGTGCCATATGCCACAATCCACAATACCACCGTGTTCTGACACGGAGTCCGATCTTGACCCGATCGGCTAGGTCAGCTCATTTGAGACATCAACCATATCCACAATTTCAATTATCATTTCCAGCACAGTTACCACCATGTGTGCGGCATGGCGTCCGATCACGACCCGATCGGCTAGGCCATCTCACTTGAGACTGTAACACCCCAAAAACTTTCAAAGTACTTAAGTGTAAGGCCTGGTAAAATTTGCAAAGAAAATAATTTTTCATGGTGCCAACCTCGCAAGCTCGCTGCGGCTCGGACCTTTTGGGTTGAACAATGCACAGGAAAGTAAAGGAAAACTTTTGCCGGAAAAGTGCGTTTATGCGGTCCATTATGAGACCGTATAATCACTCCGCGGGCCGCATAATGGCCGCAGAAGTGAGCAGGATAGGGTTATTCTGGAAGCAGCTATGTGGTCGACTATGTGACCGCATAACGTTTATGTGGTGCATTATGCAACCGCATAATGGTTATGTGGATCGCATAGTAACCGCATACACAAACAGTTCTTTTGGCTATTTTGTAACCAATTATGCGACTGATATGCGGTCCGCATAACCATTATGCGGTCACATATGCTACTGCAGAACCTGTTCCGGAGCTTCATTTTTGGGTTTTTAAAACCCGACCCTATTTCGTTAAATACACTCTTTGGGTCATTTTTGAGCTATTATCTGACATTTTAGAGTGAGAGAGGGTGCCCTAGAGTGAGAAGGTGTTATCCAATAATTTTTCTTCAATTCTTGCCCAAGTTTTTGAAGATTGAGAAGGGAAACTCACTAGGTCTTCATCCTAGAGATTGAAGTTGCTAAGAATTCCGGAACATTTAGAGTGTAAGGAAAAGATGTGAAAGTATAATGAAATACGATGATTGATATAAAAGGGTTGATGTCTCAAATAAGACGGCCTAGCCGATCGGGTCGTGATCGAATACCATGTCGCACACATGGTGGTGATTGTGCTGGAAATTATAATTGAAATGGTAATTGTGGTTGATGTCCCTAATGAGATGGCCTAGCCGATCAGGTCGTGATCGGACTCCGTGCTAAAGACGGTGGTACTGATATAGAGAGAAATTATGGTTGATGTCTCTAATGAGATGGCCTAGCCGATCGGGTCATGATCGAACCCGTGCTAAGAGTACGATGGTACTGGTTTTGTGAATAATGGTATTATGCACAATGGTATATCAATACTAAAAATCTTCCAATGTGAGATATGGGAATTAATTTGAACACTGTCTTGATCCTAAATCGAGGTTTGATGTTAATAAAGGCTTTTCATTGATATTATGATAATCTTGCTTGTATTAATTGTCATTCTATAGAGAGACTGTTTAGTTATACATACTAGTGCTATTCGACGGTACTAACGTTCCTTTTGCCGGGGGCGCTGCATCTTTAAATAGATGCAGGTGGTTCCACAGCAGGAGATATTGATCAGTGATAGCAGTACACCTTCTTCCCAGCTGACTTGGTGAGCCCCACTTCATTCCGGGGTCATGTATCTTTTGTACTTTGTGTATTCGGTTTGAGGTATAGCCGGGGCCTTGTTGCCGGTATTATCATTGTACTCTTCTTTATCTATAGAGGCTCCGTAGACATAGTGTGGGTTGTGTATTAGTGCTGGGGAAAGACAAACTATGTTATGTTGTGGTTGTATTACTTGTCCATTTGAGACTTTAGAATTGATAAAACTATTAGAAATGAATTGGTATTGTAGACATGAACACATTTTCGTTTAATTCATGATAATATGTATTATCTCTATTCGTGGATGAGTTTGGGTAGAATGAAATCTAACAGGCTTGCTCAATCGGGTTCACTCGATTGAGTGCCGATCGCGCTCCTAGTTTTGGGGCGTGACAAACTTGGTATCAGAGCCTAGGGTTTTAAAGTGTCCAAGGATGTCTCGGAGCCGTGTCTAGTAGAGTCCTTATTATCGGTGTGTTGTCGGCCACATCTATAATTAGGATGCTACATGGGCATTTAGGAATAATACCCTTCTTTTATGTTCTTGATCGTGCGATAAAGCTGGTTGTAAGATTGTTCCTCCTTTAACTCCTATGTTGCTCTAATTTTCAGTACATGGCACCTAAGAAGAAGGCAAGAACTGGCCAAAGAGCCAATATCACCCCAGGAGAGACAGTTCACCCTATAATTGATGATGTGAGTTAGCACCCGAGGAGTGAGGATATTCCTCCAGTTACTACACTGCCTGACTCTACTACAACTGATCAGACCATACCTGTCCCTACACCTACTGAAGGTGCAACGGTTCCTCCAACTGATATACCAGTTCCACCTCCAATTCCACCTTTCGATTCTGGTGTTTCTGATGTTGATCTTAGGGGAGCCATACAGATGTTGGCTAAAATAATGGCTTCCCAGACCCATAGGTCAAATGTTGCACCCACTTCTTCCAGTCAGCCAAGGGATTCTACTGGTTCCAGGGTGAACACGTTTCTCCAATTGGATCCTCCAGTGTTCACGGGTACTAATTCAGAGGAAGATCCCCGGGATTTCATTGATGAGATGCACAAGACTCTCAGAGTTATGCGTGCTACTGAAATAGAGGCAGTGGAATTGGCCTCCTACCGCCTGAAAGATGTGGCATATTCTTGGTTTGAACTATGGGAGGAGTCCCATGAAGAAGGGAGCCCTCCGGCGAGGTGGGGTGAGTTTGCTGATGCCTTCATTGATCATTTCTTGCCTGCCGAGACTAAGGCAGCCCGTGCTGCTGAGTTTGAGAACTTGAGGCAAGGTAGCCTAAGTGTGTGGGATTACCATATGATAGTCGCGTACCTGTCTAAATATGCTATTTACATGCTGCCCACTCTGGAGGCTAGAGTTCGTCGATTTGTGCAGGGCCTTAGTCCCTTGGTAATTAATGAGAATGCTACAACAGCCTTGAATTCTGATATGAACTACGGAAAGATGGTGGCATTCGCTCAAGCCACAGAGACCCACAAATTAAGGAACAGAATGGAGTGAGAGGGTAGTAATAAGGCCCGGTCTACGGGCAACTTTGGTGGTTCTTCAGGTGGTGGCAAGTCAACATTCAGAGGAGGGTCGTCAGGTCCATCACAGTCCTTTACTAAGTCTTCAGCTAGTGCATCGCCATCAGGGCCTAGTCAACAGCAGCAGTGGAGCCGTTTCAGGCCCAGTCAGGGCAACAGGGGATCCAATCAGCAAGGTCGTCATGGTGGTAGATTCCAGTGGCAGAGGAAGCCCACATGCCCTAGGTGTGGAAAGATGCACCTAGGAATATGCTACATGGACTTACCTATATGCTACGGATGTGGATTGAGGGGTCACATTTCGAGGGATTGTCATTCGTCCCGCCAGGGTGCGGGCAGGGGCATGGCACAGCCAGCCAGTTCTGCAGCTACTACATCCGCAACACCTCCTCCAGCTCGAGGCACTCCAACACCCGCAGGGCTGGTGCAGCTAGGGGTGGAGCACAGAGTTCGAAAGGATCCAGCCGTTTCTATGTTATGAGGGGTCGCTAGAATTCAGAGGCTTCTCCAGGTGTATTTACTGTCCAATCTCATGATGTATATGCTCTTATTGATCCCGGTTCCACTTTGTCATATGTCACACCTTATGTTGCTAAGGAATTTGGGATAGAACCAGAACAGCTTTATGAGCTGTTCTCTGTATCTACTCCGGTTGGTGAGTCTATTTTAGCCACACGGGTTTATAAGGATTGTATTGTTACGTTGCATGGTCGAGACACCGTGGCCGATCTTATTGAATTGAGAATGGTCGATTTTGATGTGATAATGGGGATGGATTGGCTTTACTCTTGTTTTGCCAAGCTTGATTGCCGAGCCTGAACTGTTAGGTTCGAATTTTCAAATGAGCCAGTTATTGAGTGGAAGGGTGATGATGTAGTGCCGAAGGGTAGGTTTATTTCTTATCTTAAGGCCATGAAAATGATCAACAAGGGATGTATTTACCATTTGGTCTGGGTTACGGACATCGATGCTGAGGCACCTACACTTGAGTCCGTGCCTGTTGTGAATGAATTTTCGGGAGTATTTCCGGATAAACTCCCTGGGATCCCACCAGACAGGGAGATTGATTTTGGGATTGATGTGATGCCAGACACACATCCTATATCTATTCCACCCTACAGAATGGCACCGGTATAACTGAAGGAGCTAAAGGAACAATTGAGAGATTTGTTAGAAAAGGGTTTTATCCGACCAAGCGTGTGCCCCGGTCCTTTTTGTGAGAAAGAAAGATGGGTCACTAAGAATGTGTATTGACTATCGGCAGCTTAATAAGGTAACAATCAAAAATAAGTACCCACTGCCAAGGATAGATGACTTGTTTGATCAATTTCAAGGTGCCAGGTACTTCTCCAAAATTGATTTAAGATCCGGGTATCACCAATTGAAGATCAGGGAGCGGGATATTCCGAAAAGAGCTTTTAGTACCCAGTATGGGCATTTTGAATTTCTGGTGATGTCTTTTGGGCTAAAAAATGCCCCAGCAGCCTTCATGGATCTTATGAATCAAGTTTTTAAGCCATTCCTTGACTCTTTTGTGATAGTGTTTATTGACGATATACTTGTATACTCACAAAGTCGAGAGGATCATGTTGATCATCTCAGGGTAGTTCTGCAAACCCTGCATCAGCACCAGTTATATGCAAAGTTTTCAAACTGTGAATTTTGGCTTGAATCAGTCATATTCTTGGGTCATGTAGTTTCTAGTGAGAGAATTAAGGTTGACCCTCAGAAAATTTCAGCTGTGAAGAATTGGCCGAGGCCTACAACTTCAACAGAGATTCACAGTTTTTTAGGATTAGCTGGATATTACAGAAAGTTTGTGGAGGGGTTTTCTACTCTTGCCTCTCCATTGACTAAATTGACGCAGAAGGCAATTAAGTTCCAATGGTCAGATGCTTGTGAAAAGAGTTGCCAGGAATTGAAAGCAAGATTGACTGTGGCACCGGTGTTGACTCTACCAGAGGGTACAGATGGATTTGTGGTATATTGTGATGCTTCAAGAATCGGGCTTGGGTGTGTATTAATGCAACATGGGAAGGTGATAGCTTATGCTTCTAGGCAACTAAAGAATCATGAAAAGAACTATCCAACACATGATTTAGAACTTGTGGCGGTGGTATTTGCATTGAAAATTTGGCGCCATTATTTATATGGGTTCCATGTGGATATATTCACCGACCATAAGAGCCTTCAATATATTTTCAAACAGAAGGAATTGAATCTGAGGCAGAGAAGATGGCTTGAATTACTCAAGGATTATGACATTGATATTTTATACCACCCAGGGAAGGCTAATGTTGTGACGGATGCTCTTAGCCAAAAATCTATGGGTAGCTTAGCACACTTGGAGGTATATCATAGGCCATTGGCCAAAGAAGTTCATCGATTGGCTAGTTTGGGAGTTCGTCTTGCGGACTCCAGCGAAGGAGGGGTAATTGTGCAAAATAGGGCTGAATCCTCAATTGTAGTGGAAGTCAAAGAAAAATAATACAACGATCCATTGTTGGTGCAATTGAAAGAGGGGATTCATAAACATAAGACCATGGTCTTTTCTCTTGGCAATGATGATGGTACACTAAGGTACCAAGCGCGACTATGTGTTCCAAATGTGGATGGTCTCCGTGAAAGAAATTTGACTGAAGCTCACACTACTAGGTATTTCGTGCCCCCAGGTTCTACAAAAATGTATCATGATCTTAAGAAAGTCTATTAGGGGAATAATATGAAGAGGAATGTGGCGGACTTTGTGGCAGGATGTCTGAATTGTCAGCAAGTGAAGGCCGAACACCAAAGGCTTGGTGGGTTGGCACAAAATATAGAAATTCCAATGTGGAAATGAGAAATGATTAATATGGACATTGTGGTAGGATTACCGTGCACTCCACGTAAGTGTGACTCAATTTTGGTGATTGTGGATCGACTCACGAAGTCAACACACTTTTTGCTGGTTAAGTCTACCAACACAGCGGAGCAGTATGCTCAGTTGTATATCAAAGAAATAGTCAGGTTGCATGGCACCCCAGTTTCCATCGTTTCTGATCGGGGAGCACAATTCACTGCTAATTTTTGGAAGAAATTTCAGCAAGTTTTGGGTACTCAGGTGAATCTCAGTACAGCCTTTCACCCGCAGACTGACGGGCAGGCAGAGCAGACTATTCAGACACTTGAGGATATGTTGCGTGCTTGTGTTATAGACTTCAAAGATAGCTGGGATGATCATTTACCACTCGTAGAATTTGCATATAACAATAGCTATCATGCTAGCATTCAGATGGCACCGTTCGAGGCTTTATATGGTAGGAGATGTAGATCTCCCATTGGGTGGTTCAAAATTGGGGAAGCAGATTTGATAGGGCCAGACCTTGTGCATCAGGCTATGGAAAAAGTTAAAATCATTAAGGAGCGGTTGAAGACTGCTCAGAGTCATCAGAAATCCTATTCGGATGTTCGTCGTATGGATTTGGAGTTCAAAGAAGATGATTGGGTATTCTTGAAAGTTTCTCCCATGAAGGGTGTAATGCGATTTGGTAAGAAAGGGAAATTGGGTCCGAGGTATGTCGGATCGTACAAAATCATTCAGAGGATCGGTGAGGTGGCTTACAAGCTTGAGCTACCACCTGAGATGTCATTAGTACACCCGGTGTTTCATGTGTCTATGTTAAAGAAAGCAGTTGGAGACCCGACAGTCATTGTTCCGATTGAGACTATAGAGATTAATGAATAATTGACTTATGAAGAGATTCCGGTATCTATTATTGACCGGCAAGTCCGAAAATTGAGAAATAAAGAAATTACATCCGTAAAAGTGCTATGGCAAAACCAACAGGTTGAAGAGGCTACTTCAGAGGCTGAGGAAGAAATGAAGAAAAAATATCCTTATTTGTTTGAATGACCATGTATTTATAATGTTGTGATCTAGGAAAATTATAAGACTTACTTTTTATGAATTTCGTATCGTTTGAACAATTTGCGTTAAGGGTGTTCCTTTCTGAAAATATATTGATTATGTGGCCACAGTTGGTGTTGTTTTGTATTATGTTAGGTCTTTGGAATATGTATATGTTGTTCAGATGTGTTTCTGGGGCTCTCTGACAGGTGGATAGGCCTAATTACAAAGGAAACTCTCGCAAAATTTTTGGAAATTTAGAGAGTTAGTCAAATTTGGGATTGCTGGTGCGTGGTATGAAAGACTGAGTTGCATAAGATGCTAATAACAGAATTTAACCCTCATTCGAGGACGAATGATCCTAAGCGGGGGAGAATGTAACACCCCGGATAATTTCAAAGTACTTAAGTGTAAGGCCTGGTATAATTTGGAAAGAAAATAATGTTTCATGATACCAGACTATGCTTACGTGTTTGAGGATGCACAGGAAAGTAAAGGAAAAATTTTGCCGGAAAAGTGCGTTTATGCGGTCCATTATGCGACCGCATAATCACTCCGCGGGCCGCATAATGGCCGCAGAAGTGAGTAGGAGAGGGCTATTTTGGAAGCAGCTATGTGGTCGACCATGCGACCGCATAACTGTTATGCGGTGCATTATGCGACCGCATAATGGTTATGCGGACCGCATAGTGACCGCATACACAGGCAGTTCTTTTGGCTATTTTGTAACCAATTATACGACCGATATGCGGTCCGCATAACCATTATGCGGTCGCATATGCGACTACAAAACCTGTTCCGGAGCTTCATTTTTGGGTTTTTAAAACCCGACCCTATTTAGTTAAATACACTCTTTGGGTCATTTTTGAGCTATTATCTGACATTTTAGAGTGAGAGAGGGTGCCCTAGAGTGAGAAAGTGTTCTCCGATAATTATTCTTCAATTCTTGCCTAAGTTTTGGAAGATTGAGAAGGGAAACTCACTAGGTCTTCATCCTAGAGATTGAAGTTGCTAAGAATTCCGGAACATTTAGAGTGTAAGGAAGCCCAAGTGAGGTATGTTGGCTAAACTCTCCTCTTATAATTGAATCCCACGATATTCATGTAAATTATGCAAGTTTCGAGTGATTCATTATGAAATTGGCTATTCTGGGTAAGATTGGGTTGAACGATATATGTTCAACAAGCATAACAAATTCTCTATTCATGTTATGTTACTAATTGAGGATGTGTTAAAATATGGGCTATGCATTAATAATGTTTCGACTTTAAGTCAAGTTCAAATGAAGGCTATTATGCCAAATTTTGTGAAATATCTCTATGTGCATTAGACTCTAAATTGCTCACATGTGTACTACACACTTTGATTTGAATTGTGTTTGTTGTTGATGATGAGGATGATATTTGAAATTGATAATGTGAGCATGAAATACTGAATATGGCCAACGTGCCAAGAATGATCTTATAATTATGGCCACTAGTGCCAATGAAATGAAAAGATGTGAAAATATAATGAAATGCGATGATTGATATAAAAAGTTTGATGTCTCAAATAAGATGACCTAGTCGATCGGGTCGTGATCGGACACCATGCCGCACACATGGTGGTGATTGTGCTGGAAATTATAATTGAAATGGTAATTGTGGTTGATGTCCCTAATGAGATGGCCTAGACGATCGGATCGTGATCGAACTCTGTGCTAAAGACGGTGGTATTGATATCGAGAAAAATTGTGGTTGATGTCTCTAATGAGATGGCCTAGACGATCGAGTCGTGATCGGACCCGTGCTAAGAGTACGGTGGTACTGGTTTTGTGAATAATGGTATTGTGGACAATGGTATATCAATACTAAAAATCTCCCAATGTGAGATATGGGAATTAATTTGAACATTGTCTTGATCCTAAATCGAGGTTTGATGTTAATAAAGGCTTTCATTGATATTATGATAATCTTATTTATATTAATTGTCATTCTATTGAGAGACTGTTTTAGTTATACATACTAGTGCTATTCGACGATACTAACGTCCCTTTTGCCGGGGGCGCTGCATCTTTAAATGGATGCAGGTGGTTCCACAGTAGGAGATATTGATCAGTGATAGCAGTACACCTTCTTCCCAGCTGACTTGGTGAGCCCCACTTCATTCCGGGGTCATGTATCTTTTGTACTTTGTGTATTCAGTTTGAGGTATAGCCGGGGCCTTGTTGCCGGTATTATCATTGTACTCTTCTTTATCTATAGAGGCTTCGTAGACATAGTGTGGGTTGTGTATTGGTGCTGGGAAAAGACAAATTATGTTATGTTGTGGTTGTATTACTTGTCCATTTGAGACTTTAAAATTGATAAAACTATTAGAAATGAATTGGTATTGTAGACATGAACACATTTTTGTTTAATTAATGATAATATGTATTATCTCTATTCGTGGATGAGTTTGGGTAGAATGAAATCTAACAGGCTTGCTCAGTCGGGTTCACTCGGTTGAGCGCCGGTCGCGCTCCTCAGTTTTGGGGCGTGACAGAGACATCCTTTCTACTTAGTGTATCCTACTTGTTCCACACGAATTCTTTCCATTCACAAAACTCCTTGGTATATTTCAATACACCTTAAACATATAATTTTTATTTCAAAATAATATGGTTGTATCCCATGGATCTCCTTTAATATTTTGACACGTTATTCCCAAATACCATTGGTGTACTTTAAAATATTAAATCATTAGAAAAATTTTAACGAGGCCTTATAATTACATACCATGGTTTTTGCCTTTACACCTTATTGGGGGGAGGATTTCAATGTTTTTCCTATCGCAATCTTCCTTCACGACGGGAATGATAGCAAGACGAATGGAAAAAGGATTCCTGCGAACATGCCAGTTTCTTTCGCGTAGGGATTAATAGGTTTGTTTTGTACTTGAAGGTCCAACTAGGATTTGAGTTGGAGAGGAATAATGGTATTAATGGTAGGAGTTTCGGATTCGACATCAACTTCCTTCGTTTATTCTTCTTAGGGACACCACCGAAGAGAAGGCCGGAGTTTCAGAGGGCAGAATTAACAGAAGGCATGATGGTAGAAAATCTGGGTAAGAAAGTTTTACTGAGAAGAAGGGGAATTTGCAATAGTGTTCTAAAGAAATTTGATATAGAGTTTATAAAAGTGAAAGGTAAAAGTGATGAGTAGTTGAGAAGTTTGTAGACGGCACAATTCGTCGTCATGATTACCTAGAAAGCTAGAGAAAATATTTGTCAAAACACGATTTGACACGTGTTTGGGTCATTAATGCGAGAAGACGTGTGTCCTTTCAAGTGTGAGAAACCGTTCAGAAACTTCTCCGCCAAGAAAAGGGGTCTTATCTACTTTCGGTAACAGAAATATTTGTCAC
This sequence comes from Nicotiana tabacum, assembly GCF_000715075.1. Lineage (NCBI taxonomy): Eukaryota > Viridiplantae > Streptophyta > Magnoliopsida > Solanales > Solanaceae > Nicotiana > Nicotiana tabacum. The sequence continues at coordinate 56,999,006 of NC_134088.1, forward strand.
CGGAAAGTAGAGGGACTATCTGTATGGAGTAGAATTGGTTAGCGACTGGTGGATGATTAGCGAGATGACACGTGTAACTGGATGTTACACACCATGTTTTCCTACGTGGAAGTACAAGTACGCCATAAATAAATTGAGATAAGATCGGAAATGAGATGTTACGTCCCGCATTTTCGTACGTTGAAATTTTGTCGTAAGTTAATCAACGAAAGCTCGGGAATAAGATTATTTTGAGGTTATAAGCATTATGCTATTTTAAACAAGGAATAAGTAAATTCGTGAAGGTGAGAGGGTAAGCAAATCGAAGAAAATGAGTTTCGTAGAAGCTTGGCAATTTGGAATAAAATACGGACCGAACTATAATACCCGGTATTTATGGACTAGTACCATACAAGGTACCACATGGCCATGATAGTAAGGTGTATAAGGTGTGTTAAAAGTAAGTAGTATTTTAAGTAATTTGAGATAATACTTAATTATGTGGGTAATTAGTTAATTATTGAATTAGTGGAGGATTAATAAGTTGATTAAGGAAAAGGGGTGAAATTTTGGATAAATCTAAATCCCCCTAACGTGGCAGCCCCCCATTCTAATTAATGACTCATTAGTCATTACTATAAGGTGTCACATTTGGAGGAATCTTAGGGCTTAGTCACTATGAAAATGGGGCCCACAAAGCTTAACTGTAAAGGACTTTAATATGTCTTCAAAGAAGACACTTACTAAATAATAGATGGAAATACTTCAGCAAACTCATACAAGGTGTTCTGCAAAGGGATTCATTAACGTGACACAAAAATTCTTCAACATGATTTGCAAGATTTCTTAGCTTTGAGAACAATTTCTACAAGTTGGAGTACAATCTGTAGCTTCTCACTTTCTTAGCTTTGAGAACAATTTCTACAAGTTGGAGTACAATCTGTAGCTTCTCACTTCTCAATTGAGAACAATTTCTACAAGCATATTCAAGGTGAGTTTGACGCAAGAATCAATCCTGATTGTCTCTTCGACAATTTCACGACTATAGCGTCGGTTTTTCTCCTTATCTTAGCAAGTTGGAGATTACTTCGTCTTAAAGTAAGGTATGTTAAGGCTATCCATTCTTTCTTTTGGCATAATCTATACGACACAAAAGAAACGAGCAAATGCACAATTTTCATAAATGACTTTATTCATAGAAATACTAGAGATGCTTATGTTCTTGATTCCCCATGTGTCATATTATTCTATCATCTGTTCATAGGTCTAAGAAAATACGTAAGTTGATAAAGTTTATTTCATAACATTAATCAAAGTCATAATGGTCTTATGACACTCCGAAAGATTTTATTGACATACTTTCTCATGCATTGCATTCATTTATACATGTACATTGACCCATGACCAGATGGCGTTATATACGCATATATATGTATATTATATTTATATGGGATATGGAAAAAAGGTTACGGCGTTATATACGCACCACCACCTGATCAGCTGGTATTCATTGATGATTTTGCCACAGTGGTCGAGATGATATGATGGGATGCCCTTAGAGGCCTGATGATGTTAAGAAACATGTACCTATACACGACATGACATTCATACGCATATTCATGACACTATAATTTTTTCATGATTTACAGAGTTATCCAGACTTATAGTTTGAGTCATTTACTCTATATTTCTTCCATGTCTGTTATGTACTTATTTATGTGCCTTACATACTCGGTACATTATTTGTACTGATGTCCCTTTTGCCTGGGGACGCTTCGTTTCATGCCCGCAGGTTCCGATAGGCAGGTCGAGAGTCTCCAAGTAGGCTATCAGCTCAGCGGAAGATGTTGGTGCGCTCCATTTGCTCCGGAGTTGCTTATTTGGTCAGTATAATTAGGACGTGTATGGATTGGTATGGCGGGGCTCAGTCCCGATCTTTATGATACTTATGTACTCTTAGAGGCTTGTAGACATATGTCAGGTATATGAATACTTGTATGGCCTTGTCGGCCTATGTTTTGAGTTTAGAAATGATCATGTTATCCTATTAGGCCCGTGTGTCATGTGTATATGATGATATAATAAGAAAGATACGTTACGTTGGTACTCGATTGAATAAGGTAGTGGGTTTCCATCGCGGCCCATCAGTTTGGGTCGTGACAAAGTGGTATCAAAGCCGTTCTGTCGTAGGGAGTCTACAAGCCATGTCTAGTAGAGTCTTGTTTATGAGTGTGTCGTGCACCACACTTATAAGCAGGAGGCTACAGGGCATTTAGGACTGTCACTCTTTCTTCTTACTCTAGATCGTCTGGTAGAGCTCAGTTGTAAGAACTCAATTTCCTAAACTCTATCTTATTCGTAATACAACGATGCCTACATTCAAAAAGATGGTCGGTAGGAGATATAACCGTTGAAGTGTTGAGTCAGAGGAACTCGATTTTTGCATTATGCTTATGATGAGCAAATGTGAGATCTTCAGCAGACCATGCGTGTTCGAAAGGTGTAAGGTTCTTGACAAGGAGTTTTAAGGCAAGAATACTTATCCACTTTTATGGTAAAAAGGAATAACAGAATCGGAAGGTAGACACAAGTTTCAGCAAGTAAAAGAAGCAAGGTGAAGGAGGGTACGAAGTACCCAGTTAATAAAGATTATCATTATTTACCATTCAGGAAGGGAGATATAAGCGTCTTGAGTTACCTTCAACAGTGACAGATGTACGTACAATCGGCCACACCGATCTAAGTTATGCCCTATGGGAGCTAACAGATATAGTTTAAGAGAATGACGGGTTATCAGGATCCGGCCGGGGTTAGAGAAACCCAAAATAGGGGATGGATTGGTAGAATTAGTTGGAATTTCTGAAGGATAGTGCAAACGTGGTAATGGATCTCCTTGTGATACACCTAGATGGTGTACTCTAAAATAGTACAGCTAGATATGAGTGCTACAAAGATAGGAACTGGAAGCCTGAAAAGGATAAATATTATCTTAGTATGACTATCGTCCCTAGTAGAGAGATAATGCTAGGCAACCCAAAGAGCCAGTGGATGGAGCAAAGGGGAGCTAAAAGTAAAAGAATATCTTGTTGATGTTTTCAGAATAAAGTGATTGATAGAAATGTTAGCGGAAAAATAAGAAGAGAGTTAATGGAACAGTATGAGTAAAATGTGGTACATGGATGACAACGGTAGATCAAAAAATGATAGTATTACAGGGTCTATAGTCAAGGGAAGGGAAAAAATGAGAGGTGACAGGCCTTGAGACAACAAAAGAGTATAGGCCATAAAGTCATATCCTCACTTCAAAAAATAAGTTCGTGACTCCAACGCAACTACCGAAAGGAAAAGTTAGACCCCAGAATAATAAAAATCAGTATGGATTGGTGAACAAGATAAACTAAATATGAACTAGGGACTGAGTGACTTGATAATAGTCAACATCATGAGAATTTCAGAGATTGCGTTTCAACGATAATCGAATGGACGACAGAAGAATACCCTTTAAAGGTCATTCAGGAAGACGCTTCCCTAAAGCAAGCAATATGAGCAAAGTTAAGCTTAAGGGATTGTATGTGCCAGTTGCACTAAGTGTCACCATTGCGATTAAGGGAATTTGTTATCCTTAGTACAGAAGGATTTTCACAAGGCGAGTAAGGGTCATCGATGATGTGAAAGGACGCCAAAGATGAAAAGGTAAAACATCTGTAGGTAGGTCATCGTAGCTCCAACTCTTAGTACTCCCCTAAAGGGGGGAATATGGAATGATGTGGCATTAAGCCAGAATTAAGTGGTTCTAGTAATTATGAAATGGTAAAGGAAAAATGCGGGAAAAAAAATGAAAAAGGGATGAGATTGTAATTATCCAAAGCCTACATATATGCTATGATTCTAGAATATTATGAAACAACGACGTCAAGGAAAGGAAGTAAGGGTCCCTACCCAAGAGGTTATTGATAGATAAGGAGTCAGTGCGAGACGTAAGTTAAGACAAAGAAAATAACCCAAGAAAGATTACGCGGAATATTGATATGAGAATGGGCCAACGAGTAGTCAGTAATTGATTCAGGAAGAACCTAGTTATGGCTAAATAGGGGGTTATAGACGAGGTAGCAGATCGTGCAAGATAAACATAGTAAAACCCAATATGGTGAATCTAGTCTCGCAGATATGACATCGTGATCCTTGAGAAATATTCAGATAGGAGTTGGGGTAGTTAAAGGTACCATATGAGTGTTACTGAAATAAAAGAGAAAGCCACTGGGAAGACAGTCAAAATATCAAGTTCAGAAGCAACCCTACAAGTACACGAGCGTAAACTACAGATAATTATAGGCGAGAAAGGACATCAAAAAAAAAAATCAAATATTCGGTGTAATTTGCTCGCAGCTTTACAAGAGTCAGAGAATCCTCCCTAAATACTACAATGAAAGACTAGCTGAGAAAGTAAGGAAGGAAGCTTTAACCTAAGCTGGGTGACCTAAGGAGGAAATGGTCCTATAACAACAGTCTAACAACAACATTGTATGCACTTCATAAGAAAATGGCACCTACTGTGGCTAGTGAACGGGAAGAAAAATCAAAAGTAATATTTGAAGATCATATGAGTTGTACAAAAATTCCGGCATGCGTGAGAGCTAAGAAAAGCTAAGCATGCACGCAACAAAGGGGAAGAAAGAGCAGGAAAGGTAATAGCAAGAAAACTGAGAAGGAACAAAAAGAATCATTCGATCAATGATCCAGAGTTAGCTACGTTATGAGCGCACTTAAGATTTCGGAGTATTATCCATGCAGCATATATGTTGACAATCATACATTCATAGAAGACTCTGGTATAAGTTAAAGAAATAATTGAGCCCATGTCATAGATCGAATTGTTAAAGGATTATATCATGGATAAGTCCTCAAGTTAAGCCCATGAAAATAAGAAGAGTTGATGGTTTCTCTAAGTTATACAAAGCTCAGTATAGCCTGAATAAACTCAAAGGAGTCTAAGACTAGTAGCATTTAGCAGAAATGGAATACTGCCATGGTAATGAAATAAAGGTGTGATTGCGATAGATAAAGGATGACGTTTAGCCTTCAATTGAGTAATGAATCGAAGAGGATTTCATGAATGATATGGGATTAAAATACCCATGTAAGGTAAATTAGTCTAATCATTTTAGAGGTTCCCCGATGAGACGTCAGCCCTAGTGATTACGTAAGAAGTTTCAAGTTATCAGTGGTAGATTATAGATCAATATTGATATGAATCAACAATGGATGGATAAAGGTTATAAAATATGATATGAGATTAGGCCATCAGTCTTTAGGATAAGCAACGAGAGTAACCTAGAGGTAGTTGCAGACCTCAGTAATGATAAATTGAAGTAAGAGTTATAGTATAGTATGACCTACGTAAATGCAGTAAAGTCATACTAATAGATAACCAGGTCTATGAAATAGGATATAGCAATATTCGCAAGTTCTACAAAGTACCAAGCGAAGAATTTCAGTATACATATAGATGCCCAGAGAGACATCTTATTAAGCTCTGTATATGTTTACAAAGTAAGGCCTAGAGATTGGTTAAAAGCTGGAGGAAAGAGAAGAGAAGAGTCGCATAGGCGCACATACAAAGTTAGAGTCGTAAAGGTTGCATGATAGAAGGTAGTAATAGTTGCGAGATTGGAAGAATTCCGACCACAAGTCGTGGTGTGAGAAAGAGGCTTAAAGGGGGGAATGCCCTGGCCTTTGGGATTCATTCATAGAACAGTCGCCTAGATGGCAAGAGAAGTACTAAACTATTCGCAAGAGCTATGGGTCATGAGAATGATAAGTGCATCCGTCAACATTCGAGGACGAATGTTCCAAAGGGGGGAATAATATTACACCCCATGCTTTCATACGTGGAAGTACAATTGCGCCATAAGTAAATTGATATAAGATCAGAAATGAGATGTTACGTCCCGCATTTTCGTACGTTGAAATTTTATCGTAAGTTAATCAATGTAAGCTCGGGAATGAGATTATTTTGAGGTTATAAGCATTATGCTATTTCAAACAAGGGATAAGTAAATTCGTGAAGGTGAGAGGGTAAGTAAATTCGTGAAGGTGAGAGGGTAAGCAAATCGAAGAAAATGAGTTTCGTCGAAACTTGGCAATTTGGAATAAAATACGGACCGAACTATAATACCAGGTATTTATGAACTAGTACTATACAAGGTACCACATGGCCATGATAGTAAGGTGTATAAGGTGTGTTAAAAGTAAGTAGTATTTTAAGTAATTTGAGATAATACTTAATTATGTGGATAATTGGTTAATTATTGAATTAGTGGGGGATTAATAAGTTAATTAAAGAAAAGAGGTGAAATTTTTGATAAGTCTAAATCCCTCCCCCTAACGTGGCAGCCCCCCATTCTAATTAATGACTCATTAGTCATTACTATAAGGTGTCACATTTGGAGGAATCTTGTGGCTTAGTCATCACAGTGGGACCCACACCCACTAATACAAAAGGCTTCCCTAAAATCACCAAAGGGAGGTCACACTTACTAAATAATAGATGGAAATACTTCAGCAAACTCATACAAGGTGTTCTGCAAAGGGATTCATTAACGTGACACAAAAATTCTTCAACATGATTTGCAAGATTTCTTAGCTTTGAGAACAATTTCTACAAGTTGGAGTACAATCTGTAGCTTCTCACTTTCTTAGCTTTGAGAACAATTTCTACAAGTTGGAGTACAATCTGTAGCTTCTCACTTCTCAATTGAGAACAATTTCTACAAGCATATTTAAGGTGAGGTTGACGCAAGAATCAATCCTGATTGTCTCTTCGACAATTTCACGACTATAGCGCCGGTTTTTCTCCTTATCTTAGCAAGATGGAAATTACTTCGTATAAAAAAGTAAGGTATGTTAAGGTTATCCCTTCTTTCTTTTGGCCTGATCTATACGACACAAAAGAAATGAGCAAATGCACAATTTCTATAAATGACTTTATTCATAGAAATACTAGAGATGCTTATGTTCTTGATTCCCCATGTGTCATATTATTCTATCATCTTTTTATGGGTCTCAAAAAATACGTAAGTTGATAAAGTTTATTTTATGATATTAATTAAAGTCATAATGGTCTTATGACACTCCGAAAGATTTTATTGACGTACTTTTTTGTGCATTGCACTCATTTATACATGTACATTGACCCATGACCAGATGGCGTTATATACTCGTATATATGTATATTATATTTAAATAGGATATGAAAAAAAGATTACGGCGTTATATACGCACCACTACTCGATCAGCTGGTATATGTTAATTATTTTTTCCACAGTGGCCGAGATGATATAATGGGATTCCCTCAAAGGCCTGATGATATTATGAAACATGTACCTATGCACGACATGAAATTCATACGCATGTGCATGACACTATAATTATTTCATGATTTACAGAGTTATCCAGACTTAAAGGTTGAGTCATTTACTCTATATTTCTTCCATGTTTGTTATGTACTTATTTATGTGCCTTACATACTCGGTACATTATTCGTACTAACGTCCCTTTTGCCTGGGGACGCTGCGTTTCATGCCCGCAGGTCCCGATAGACAGGTCGAGAGTCCTCCAAGTAGGCTATCAGCTCAGCGGAAGATGTTGGTGTGCTCCATTTGTTCCGTAGTTGCTTATTTGGTCAGTATAATTAGGACATGTATGGATTGGTATGGCGGGGCTCAGTCCCGACCTTTATGATACTTATGTACTCTTAGAGGCTTGTAGACAGATGTCATGTATACGAATACTTGTATGGCCTTGTCGGCCTATGTTTTGAGTTTTTAAATGATCATGTTGGCCTATTAGGCCCGCGTGTCACGTGTATATGATGATGTAATAATAAAGATACGTTACGTTGGTACTCGGTTGAGTAAGGTACCGGGTGCCCGTCGCGGCCCATCGGTTTGGGTCGTGATGCTGGAGACAGGTAAGATATGAGTCAGCAAATAGTTTGTACCATATAGAGACATGTGATCGGTGCAAAATAAGTTCTGAAGGCATTGGAACCGGGAACGACGATTTGAAAGGAAGACATCAGTTGGAGAAGACACTATTCAATGAGCAGTCGTTACAGAGAATCTCTATATTCATGTTCAACCGTTATGCAGCCAGCAATACAGATTTTATTCTCATTCAAGAAGAGCTTGATTTGGGAATTTTGTCTCCGTGAATAGAGATATTTAAGGAAAAATTGTATCCATGGTTATACATGAAATATTCTGTACTCAAAAGCTAAATCAACACTTATTCTATTGAATCGTTATCTTTCTTGTGTTTTTAACATTGTTCTTATTTCTACTACGGAGAAACTAAATTCACAATCAGGCTTGTACTTCTTTTAAGTCATTTTGATAATCTAATTTCTGTGCTTATTCATTTCAAATTTTTGGATCAAATCAATTCACGTGTCTATAAACCACGTTACTAATTCAACTGTACAGTTTACGGGTAAATACTGTAGAGATAGATTTACTATGATATATTAAATGCTTAGGTGTAAATCCTTCATCACAATACACCAAAGTCAAAGAATGAAATTGATTGACTTCGACTTCTATGATATATTAGGTCATATATGACAAGTTGGTCTCGCGCAAGTTATGCTTGCCAAGAAGTAATAATATGTTTCTCTTAAAACAGAAAGATTTAACATATTTGATCGTCTCCAGACCGATGCCAGTTCATAAGTTGAATAGAAAATCAAATCATGTTGCCCATCTTTTAGTCATTTGTATAAGATATAGGAAAGATGTTAATGTTTCTCAAAACTAGTGGAATTTACATTATTGACAGTAAGAGCTGTGACCAACATCCTCCGACCTTCTAATTTTCTTCTTTCAACCATTTTGTTTTTTCTTGTGCTATTGTAAATTCCTTCTCTTCCCCATTCGTGCATCTTAAGGGCTTGTAACTGTCAATGACGGCGTCAAGAATTTTAACAAAGGAATTTAGAAAACATGTAAAAATTTTGCATATTTTAATTTATATAAATCTATTTGATTGAGTACATAACTTAAAAAACATTAAAAACTTTTTAAAGATGTGATTCTGAACAACCCATAACACTTGTGTGGATATAACTTTTTTGAAACTCGTGCTCTTAAACAGAGACGGATCCAGGATTTAAAGTTTATGGGTTCCTATTGTAATCTTAGATTAATATACAACAATGACTGGGTTCACAATCAAATATTTATGAATATTTAGTGAATTTTGTAATATATATACAGGATATATCTAAAAGCTACTGATTCCCGGGAATCAAAATGTAATAGGCCGGATCCGCCCCTGTTCATTACTGGTTGCTGCCCTTAAGCTTAACGAAATTTAAAATGAAATTCCCCAAAGGTTGTCTGGCATATTGACTAAACCTCTCATGTACTGTACCAATTATTGCACATGAAGTGAGTCATTATTGCACTGAAGCTCACTTCATATATCTCTAAACTTTATTTACTTCATTTTTGCATCATGTTTATTACACCCGAATATCAACTGACCACTAGATATTTTACGACAAATGTAATTACTTATCAACACTCGAACACAAGCAATGCAAAAAACGAAAACTTATCATCAGTCGGTACATGCAAGAAGCATTATTAATTTAGTTTCATGAGTCAATATTAAGCAATTTAAAAAACGATGACCTGTAGTTAAACCCATAATTTATAGCCTCTAGTTTGGAATTCCGGTATATTAAGTGAATGCATTTCCCTACAAAATCTCTCTTCCACTCTGTCCCTTCCCTTCACCCTCTTCCCAACATTCTATTTCTTCTTTACTTGGTTCATCCATTTTTTCTTTGCCTTTTCTTCTCATAATTAACGTAAAACTATTGTTTCCGTCTTTCTTTATGCTGGAAGATCTGAGAAAATAGAAACTGATCACAACGACAAGAGAGAAGGCCAAATTAATTAACCACCACAATGTTTGTTGAAACAAGCCATTTGCCTCCTAAATTAGGAAACATTGTTCATTCTGATCCTAACATATCTACCACAAACATTAATCACGACGACGCGGATAACAATTACAATGCAAGGCACAGTAGTTTCTCTGCCTATGAAGCCAATCGTCTTAGTGGTGAAGGTTCTCCTATGATGATGTCCCCATGGAATCAAGGCTCTCCTTTTACTAAATCCCCTTGGTCCAAATTTGATGATCAAGATGGAAATTCCCAAAATATCCCTCAAAATGGTCTTATTGGTTCACTCGTACGTGAAGAAGGTCACATCTATTCTTTGGCTACAAAAAATGATCTTCTCTACACCGGATCAGATAGCAAGAACATACGTGTTTGGAAGAACTTGAAGGAATTTGCAGCATTCAAATCCAATAGTGGCCTTGTTAAAGCTATAATTATTTCAGGTGAGAAAATTTTCACAGGTCATCAAGATGGAAAAGTTCGTGTTTGGAAGATCCAAGCAAAGAATCCTGGTAGTTATAAACGTGCTGGGACTTTGCCAACCTTCTTTGACATTTTCAAGGCATCCATTAAGCCTAGCAATTATGTGGAAGTTAAGCGTAATAGGACTGGTTTATGGATCAAGCATGTTGATGCCATTTCATGCTTGAGCATGGATCAAAGCCATGGCCTACTCTATTCTGCTTCCTGGGACAGGACATTTAAGGTAAGTGGCGTATGCAAAAAATTTCATAAGCAATGTCAATATTTAAAGAAGTGAACAATCACTATAACACATCATATTATTAATTATCACTTTAGTTTTTATGAATGGAGGCTAGGTGGATGATTTGATTCAATACAACCTTTATTTTTTTCTAAAAGAGACGAAACACACAATTTTTCACAAGCTAAGCAATGTCAATATTTAAAGAAATAAACAAACATGCATATATCAATTTCTTTATGTTATCCATATCAATTTCTTGTTTTAGTATTATGTGTAGAGTAAATTTTTTAACGTGCATGCGCCCATGTTTAAGGTATGGAACGTTGATAACTCGAAATGCATAGAATCAGTGAAAGCCCATGATGATGCTGTGAACTCTGTGGTGACTAGCGCGGAAGGCGTAGTGTATACAGGATCAGCTGATGGAACAGTCAAGGTTTGGCAGAGGGAAAACTCTGGAAAGAACACAAAACATGTTTTTGTTCAGACACTTCTGAATCAGGAATGTGCAGTGACAGCTTTGGCTGTTAACAGATCTGGTTCAATAGTTTACTGTGGTTCATCTAATGGCGTTGTCAATTTTTGGGAACGCGAGAAACAGTTGTCGCATGGTGGAGTCCTCAAGGGCCACAAATTGGCAATTTTATGCCTTGCAGCTGCTGGAAATTTGGTGCTCAGTGGATCAGCAGATAAAACTATATGTGTTTGGAGAAGGGAAAAGTCCGTTCACACATTGCTTTCAGTTTTAACAGGTCACAATGGACCAGTGAAATGCCTTGCAGTGGAGGAGGACAAAGAGTCCACTGGAAGTGATCAGAAATGGGTGGTTTATAGTGGAAGTCTTGATAAATCAGTAAAAGTTTGGAGTGTTTCAGAGAAGGCACCAATGATGATGCAGAATAATATGCATGGTGATACGGTCACTTGGGATTCAATCCCATCTGTCAAAAATTGATTGAAAATGTTTCAAATGGCAAGTTTCAGTCGAGGAATTAATTATTCTGTTAATTGTAAGTGATGGCATTATGGTGTGTCAAATTTTTGGCCAATGACTACTGCATAATTGAGGGAATGGAATTGGACGGACAAATAAAATTCTTTTAATTTCTTTTTATTATTTGAATAATATTATGAACATTAATTGTAGGATTGAATCAATTGATAGGGGATTGATCTGCATAAGTTAATTGTTTTTGAGATATATATGTTCATATCGAGTTATGTACATCATTTTCTTTAATTATATGGTTGGTCTTATAAATAGAAAGGATTCCACATTACAATATTGTTGATGACAAAGTGTCACGATCCAAAATCACATGTCGTGATGGCGCCTATCTCAATACTAGACAAGCCGACAATCTCCCATATCTTTTATTTTTAAAAATAAAATGATTAAATTCAGCGGAAGAAAATTCACAAATATATATATATATATATATATATAAACACTCCCAAAAACCGGTGTCACTGAGTACATAAACATCTAATATGAATACAAGTCTGAAAAATACGGTCTATAATAATCTAAGACCAAATACAGTAAACAAGGAGATAGAGAAGGAGAGACAAGGTTTGCGAAACACGGCAGCTACCTCTGAATCTCCGAAAAATCAACTGTGCGAGAGAATCAACACCCGCTATGTCCGGAAATACCTGGATCTGCACGCGAAGTGCAGAGTGTAGTATCAGTACAACTAACTCAGCAAGTAACAATAATAACTTAGGAACTGAAGATAATGACGAGCTACACAATTATAGTTCATTTTCAGTAATTCCAACAGAGAGTAGACATGCTATCAATTCCAGCAGCTTAAGTCAAATCAGTTTCATACCGTTCAAGTTCATGTAATCCAAATATAAAATCTTTCAGAAAATTTCACAACAATGACAGATAGCAACTAAGTGCAACAACAAATGAAAAGCAAGTACAGCCTCTCAGGGCAACAGTTACTCAAGCAAGTACAACCTCTCAGGGCAACAGTTACTCAACTCGTCACAACAGCTCAATCACTCGGCTCTCAGCCCTTAGCACTCACACTCAATGGGTACCCGCGCTCACTGGGGTGTACAGACTCCGGAGGGGCTCCTATAGCCCAAGCGCCATAATCCGCACGGACAACTCACGTGCTATAATATCCTGTACGGATAACTCACGTGCTATAATATCCTTATCTCACTGACAGGCCCCCGGCCTTACTCAGTCCTCAACCTCTCTAGTCTCTCGGCTCTCGAAAATCACAAAGATCAATCCAAACAAAGATAACATAGTGTATCAACAAAATCAAGAAAGACTGAGGTATGATACGCAAGTAAAATCATGACTGAGTACAAGACATCAATTAGCAAATAATTCAACAAGTACGCATCCTCTGCGGGTCCCAACAGCACTATCACATAGCCTAAGCATGATTTGCAGTCAAATTTCTTTAACACATAAAGAGCATATAGCTAACAATAAATTATTCAACTATATAGTTTTTACGGAACGGACCAAGTCATAATCACCTCGGTGCACGCCCACATGCCTGCTACCTAGCATGTGCGTCACCTCCAAAATAATCACATGACACAAAAATTCGGGTTTTCATACTCTCATGACCAGATTTAAAACTGTTACTTACCTCAAACCGTGAAATTCTTATTTCGCTAAGCCTTTGCCTCGTGAATTGGCGTCCAAACGCCTCGAATCTAGCCACAAATCGATCGATTCAGTCCATTAAATTTATTAGAATTAATTCTATAAGAAAATACAAGTTTTCATAAAAATTCGAAATTTAGCTCAAAAATCACCTGTGGGGCCCATGTCTCGTAATCCGACGAAACTCACAAAATACGATAATCAATCCAATTACAAGTTCAACCATACTAATTTCACTCAAATCCGACTTCGAATCGACATCGAAATCTTAAAAAAAAATTAATATGAGATTTCTAAAAAAATTCTAAATATCAATCTCAAAACATTAATTACAAGGTGAAACAATGATATGTTCGTGTATATTGACCAAATCCGAGTTAGAATCACTTACCCCAATATTTTTCCTTGAAAATCTATCAAAAATCGCCTCTCCATCTCCAATTTGTCAAAAATGACGAATGGGACGAAGTCCCTTGGTTTATAATTCTGCCCAGGCAGCCCTCGGTCCTGCCTCGATCTTGTCCTTCGATCATGATCCTCGATCCTGGGCCTCGATTCTGACCTTCGATCATGGCCCTCGACCCTGGCCTTCGATCATGGCTTCGATCCTGGCCTCGATCCTTGGCTCGATTTCTGGGCTCGATTTTAGGCTCCCCGAATTTCCAGCAGAAGGAAATTGTAGCAGTTGTTTTAGTCCAACTTTTGATCCGTTAACCATCCGAAACTCACCTGAGGCCCTTGGGACCTCAACCAAATACAACAACAAGTCCTAAAACATCATACGAACTTAGTCGAGTCTTCAAATCACATCCAACAACGTTAAAAATACGAATCACACATAGATTCAAGCCTAATGAACTTTAAAATTTTCAATTTCTACAAAAAACGCCGGAACCTATAAAATCACGGACGATTGACCTTAAATTCTGCGTCGGACCTCTATTTAGAGAGGACATGATTACCTACCCTTTGTGTAACGACCCGAACGGTCGTTTTTAGTATTATAACCCCATTCCCCCATTTATTACTCAATTTATGCTTTACAGTTATTTTATGACTTACCAGGTTAGTTGGTGCGGGTCCGGGAGGAATTCAAAGTGAAACAAGATACTTAGTCTCATAATTGAAAATTTAAGTTAGAAAATTTAACCAGATATGGAGTTATGTGTAAACGACCTCGGATTTGAATTTTGATGATTCCATTAGTTTCGTCTGGTAATTTTGGATTTAGGAGCATGTCCGAAAAAGTATTTGGAGGTCGGTAGAGGGATTTGGCTTGAAATGGCGAAAGTTAAATTTTCGGAAAGTCTAACCGGGGGTTGACTTTTGGTTATCGAGTTCGGAATCCGATTCTGAAAATTGGAATACCTCCGTTATATCATTTATGACTTGTTATCATGCTAAATTCTTAAGATACTTAAGTTGGCTGGAAAAATCAGACATCTTATCATTGACCAGTTATTAAAAACTAATAGCTATAACATCTTTTTATCATATTGTTTTATGATATTGTAAAACAGTGGCAGATCTAATTATGGGTTTAGGGGTTCCACAGAATCCTGTATTTTGAGAATGAACCTTAGCTTATATGTGTGACAGTGTGTGCGCGCACGCACACGTTTGCGAACGATATGTACGGTTAAAATTGGATATATCTTTTAGAGTTCACTCTCCAACTCAAAGTGTATAATCTCTATATATTGGATCTGTCACTTGTGCAAATCTGTTGCCCAAACCCACTACAACTTAGTTTTAACTTTAACATACCTTTTTTTCCCCTTGAATTATTGACGGTAATAGGAGTACTTAAAGGTGATCTATAAACGGATTTCCACCCACCAAACCCAAGTGTCAGTCGGGCCACTACCATGCAATTTTTGCGAGAGCTAAAAAAGCGTCTGCGGGTAAAGCATCGTATCCATATAATTGTTTGCCACCTACGTTCCGCCATCCAATCAAAGTGTAAGAACCTAGGTAATAGTATATTCCTCTTAAGAACAAGCTTTTACAGAAAATAATTAGGTTGTTAAATGTCTTTGTATATTCCAACCTCCAACACAATGAGGATGTTGATTGTAATCTCTAATGGTCATGTCATGAGTGCACGTTGAAAATAATAAACTTATCATAGGAGTCAAAAAGTATATAGTAAAAGAAGATACAAATTTACGTTTAGCCCACGAAAGAGGTTCACACAAGGATTTCTCCGACACTTAGAGTATTTTTGGTACGAAGGAATTTTTAATTTTCTCATGTTTGGTTGGTTTAAATGTATTTGAAAATATTTTGCTCATGAACTTATTTTATCAAGAGAAAGAGAAAATATTTTCAAAACTCCTTCTCAACCTTTCCCACCCTATTCCCCATCCCCACCAACCCACCCCCATCCCACCCCATGCATACCCAAAAAAAATTAAAATATTATTAATAGTATTTTCTGTTATAGATAGATTATTTTTTTTTGCATTTCAACAAATGAGTATTTTTTTTTACATGATATAAAAAAGTATTTTTTTTCATTTCAACAAAAAAAGTACTTTCTTTTCATTAAAAAAATAATTTTCTTTCATTCAACAAAAAAAGTATTTTCTATTATAACGAGTGTCACTGCATCTTAATCTCATGAAATTGCACTAACGTATTGTAATTTTAATTACATTTATTCTACTCTTTTACTTTGATGAAATTATAATTATCTTCTTGGGGATTTATGTGAACTTTCCCATCCTCATCTCATTACGATTTTGTTGTAGAAGAAGAAGAAGAAGAAGAAGAAGAAGAAGAAGAAGAAGTAGAAAAAGAAGAAGAAGAAGAAGAAGAGAAATCCCAGTTGGTGGCCCGTGTGGGGGAAGGTGAACCGGCAGATGCTGAAATAGGACCGTCCCAACATGAGGAGGTCGATGAGACAAGCTTGAGGCGATCGACATTACCAGGTCCCCTCAGATTTCAGTCACCATGATTCGCGAGGCTGGTTTGTTAGAAAGTCGTTCTTACGAGGGGCCTCAGGGGATGACTGATATCCACAAGTTATTGGACGGATTTGAGTCCACTGCCTTCGAGGATGTCAGTGGGCTCGGAGACTTGCCGGTGCCAAAGAAGGTACTATCGCCGAGAGCCAGTGGGTTCTCCCCGAGCCCAAAATTGGTGAACCATCTTTATGGCGCATTTTGTGAGGTGTTCACAGATCACAGGAGTCTCCAGCACTTGTTCAAGCAAAAGCATTTGAACTTGAGGAAACAGAGGTGGTTAGAGCTACTAAAGGACTATGATATTACCATTCTTTATCATCCGGGGAAAGCTAATGTGGTGGCCAATGCTTTGAGTAGGAAGGCTGAGAGATGGGGAGCTTGCTTACATTCCAGATGGGGAGAGACCTTTAGCGTTGGATGTTCGTCCTGAGATAACGGTGCAATATGATAATAGATTACAATTGGTGATGATGGGGTGTTTAGGCTATAGAGTCGGATCTGTGTTCCAAATGTGGATGGGTTGCGAGAGTTGATTCTTGAGGAGGCCCATAGTTTGTGGTATTCCATTCATCCGGGAGCCACGAAGATGTACCATGATTTGAGGCAACATTATTGTTGGCGGAGGATGAAGAAGGATATTGTTGAGTATGTTGCGCAATGTTTGATTTTCCACGGGTGAAGTACGAGCATCAGAGACCTGGTGGTTTGCTTTAGAGGCTTGATATTCTGGAGTGGAAGTGGGAGCGTATCACCATGGATTTTGTAGTTGGGCTTCCACAAACCTTGAGGAGATTCGATTCAGAGTAAATCATTGTGGACAAACTGACCAAGTCTGCACACTTAATTCCAATCAAGATCATCTATTCTTCAAAGCAACTGGCTCAGATTTATATTCGGGAGATTGTTCGTCTTCATGGTGTGCCAGTGTCTATTATCTTGGATCGAGGCACTCAGTTTACACCATATTTTTAG
Organism: Nicotiana tabacum; assembly: GCF_000715075.1. Lineage (NCBI taxonomy): Eukaryota > Viridiplantae > Streptophyta > Magnoliopsida > Solanales > Solanaceae > Nicotiana > Nicotiana tabacum. Next base: position 57,016,246 of record NC_134088.1, read on the forward strand.
AGAGCAGTGCAGCGACAGTTGGTCACACAGAATGAGTTGAGTACAACATTTCATCCCTAGATGGACGGACAGTCCGAGCGCACTATCCAGATATTGGAGAATGTTTTACAAGAATGTGTCATCAATTTCAGAGGATCATGGGATCAATTTCTACAACTAGCAGAGTTCGCCTGCAATAATAGCTATCAGTCGAGCATCTAGATGGATCCGTATGAAAGACTTATATGGGAGGTGATGTCGTTCTCCGGTTGGTTAGTTTGAGCAAAGGGAGGCTAGGTTGTTGGGCACTGATTTGGTCTGTAGTGCTTTGGAAAAGGTAAAGTTGATTCAGGAGCGGCTTCGTATAGCACTGTCTAGGCAGAAGAGTTATAAAGACAAGAAGGCTCGTGATGTTGCATATATGGTGGGTGAGAAGGTTCTTCTTAGAGTTTCTCCCATGAAGGGTGTGATGATGTTTGGGAAGAAGGGAAAGATAAGCCCTCGATATATTGTCTCTTTTTAGGTGCTTCGGAGAGTTGGAGAGGTGGCCTATAGACTTGCTTTGACACCTAGTCTATCTGGAGTTTACCTAGTGCTTCATGTTTCTATTCTCTAGAAGTATTATGGGGATCCGTCACATGTTTTTGACTTCAGCATGATGCAGTTGGATGAACATTTGACTTATGATGTGGAGCATATGGCAATTTTGGATCGGCAGGTTCGAAAGTTGAGGTCGAAGAATATAGAATTGGTGAAGGTTCATTGGAGAGGTCATCCAGTCGAGAAGGCTACTTGGGAGACCAAACATGATATGCATAGAAAACATCCTCGCCTTTTTTAGACTCCACGTATGATTCTAGACTCGTTTGAGGACGAACGTTTGTTTAAGAGGGGAGAATGTAATGACCCGATCGGTCGTTTGGAGTATTTGTGTCCCATTCCCCTATTTTATGCTTTACTTATGTGTAATTGTGATTATGTAACTTGTCGGGGTAGTTGGTTTGGTTTCCTGTAGGTTTTGGAGTGAATTGGGACACTTAATCCAAAGATTGGGAGCTTAAGTAGTATGAGTTGATGGAAATTTGACTTTTGTGTAGACGAACTTGCAATGGTATTTTGATGGTTCCAATAGCTTCGTATGGTGATTTTGGAATTAGGCGTATTTGCGGATTTAGATTTGGAGGTTCCTAGATCGTTTTGGCTTGAATGGGCGAAGTTGAAAGTTGTAGGTTTGAAACGTTAATAGGTTTTAACAGGAGTTGACTTTGTTGATATCGGGTTTGAATTTAGTTCCGGGAGGTTGGATAGGTCCATTGATTCATTTGGGACTTGCAAGCAAAATTTGAGGTCATTCCGAATTGATTTGATATGGTTCAACATGAGTCTTGGAAAGTTGAAAGTCCATTAGTTCATTATGCTTGAATTAAGATGCGATTAGTAGTTTTGATGTTATTTGGTGTGATTTGAGGCCTCGAACATGTCTGTGGTATATTTTAGTATTAGTTGGTATGATTGGACGGGGTCCCGGGGGGCCTCGGGTGTGTTCCGGGGTTCTTTCAGGCTATTTTCCCTTGTTTAGCATCAGTTGTCTTCTGGTGTTCTAGTGGTAGGTGTGTTTTTGTTCTACGCGTTCGCACTGGCGAGGTCACGTTTGCAGAGTTTGAGGAGCAGTGGCTTTTGCGTTTGCATATGGGGAGTGGCGTTTGGGTAGAATAGTGGGTGGTTACGCGCGTCAGGTTATTAGCCTTCGTGATCGCGAGGGCTTGTCCTCCTTCGCATAGGCTTGGAACCTAGTGAGTCGCGATTGTGTGCCTGGGGTTGTGTTTGCATAGGGTCTTTTGGTGGAACTGGAGTTTTATTCTTCGTGATGAGGGTCCCGTGATTGCAATGCATATGCCTGGGAAGAGTATTTATGTGCTCTATTTCGAAGATATTTTTCGAAGATTTTGGTTATTTTATCATATTTTGAGTTATAGAGCTCGGTTTTGGGATATCTTGGAGGGGATTTTCACGATTTGGATTGGGGTAAGTATTTTTTATTTGGATCATTTCATTATTCATGATTAATTTAAGGATTTGAGCACTGATGCGGAGTCGAAATTGGATGAAATTGGTTTGGTTGGACTCGTATTCGAATGAGAGTTCGGAATTTTGGAGTTTTGTCAGGTTCCGGGTTGCGGGTGCAGGTTGACTTTTTGATTTTGATTTCTGGGGTTGTTTCCTACGACATTACTTGATGATATTAAGTGGTTTGTGACTAGATCTGAGTCGTTCAGAGCCCGATGTGTTTGGGAAGGGCTTTTGGAGTATTGATTTCCACATTTTGAGGTAAGTAACATATCTAAACTTAGTATTGAGGGTAATTATCCCTGAAAACTATGATATTTGGGATGTGATGGGTGTGACGCACGAGCAAGGTGACGGGCATGTGTGCGTGCACCGGGTATTCATGAATCGGGTGACTTCAGACTATTACCGGGCTTATTTTGCTATCATGACTCGTTATATCAATATTTTCTCTACTTGTATGATTATTTGAGCTATGATTCATGTTCTAGGCTATGTGATTGTTTGTTTGAGACATAATAGGGCTATTCTTGCTATTTTGAGATGTTTTCCTTAATTGTAGTCATATCCTCAATCACAATTCTTCATCCGCATGTTCTATCTTAGACTCTGTACATTATTTGTTTGTCATATCACACGCTAGTGTTGCCTTGTATATTTGACACTGTTTGGGATGAGTTCTATGAGATGTGAGTCATTGAGACCTGAGCTGTTGAGGATGATGTGGGTCCTAGAGTCGTGTTGTGAGTGATATTTGGATCAGATTGCATGGTGCGACAGATTGATATTTGGATCTGGTTGCACACTACAATAGATTGTTATTTTGATCGGTTTGCACACCGCAATTGTTATATTGACTATTAATTAGTACTTGGGCCAGGATCCGCACTTCCGGAGTCTAATATTATAGTGAGTACACGCACAGAGCTATATATGTGCTTTGGTGAGGGGAAATTGTGCCAAGCGCCCATAAAATGTTGAGTGTCGTTGTGTGTTTTGATAAGGGGTACTTGTGCCAGGCACCGCGAGCATATATATATATAATGGACCTCACCAGAAAAGATGTCATAATTCAAATCAGGAAGACTCATAGATACACTGACTTCTTGTCAAATATTACACACAATTTCCATGAGAGTATTTTATATAAATATCGAGGCGTACGACCCGATCCAATCATAACATGTGCACTGTCGAGGGTCGAACGATACGAACCATAGATACATCTATTATACTGCCGAGGCGAACAACCCGCTCCCATTAGAGTGTGGTACATAATCCTGCCTAGGCGAACGGCCCGATCCCATTAGAATAAGAAGCTTTGACGGGTCCTTGACACCACTCACAAAGGAACATGTGAGTTATAAGGAGATTTCAGGAAACCTTCCGATGAGAACGCATAATGCGAGAGAAATTTGTAAGAGGAGTACAATTATTCTACGGCTAATCATGAAACTCGTCAAATCTCTACAATAGCAAGTCTATCACTCTACGTCCGTCTAGTCTCAAGTAGTAATGCGGTGTAAAAGAATTTAATAAGCAACTGATAACCCAAATAGTACAGTTATAGCATGGCGTGAACCTAAGTCTACTCGAACAATAACACGAATGTAACTACGTATGTACTCTCGTCACCTCGTGTGTACGTAGCCCCCGTAACAAGTAGAACATATCAATTACAATACCTAGGGGGTAGTTTCTCCCTCATAGAGTTAGACAAGAGACTTATCTCGCTCCAAAATTCCATAACCGGCTCCAACGCCGCTCTAACACCCCAAATCGGTGCCCGTCGCTCCAAAACTAGTCAATCAATGTGCAAATCCATAAATATATACTTTAATACTCATTATAAATCAAATTATAACAATTTCCAACTCCGTTCGAAAAATCGATAAAGCCGACCCTCGGACCCACGTGCCCGGATTCTGAAAATATTTCGAAGATAAACATTACCCATAATATTACTAACTCAAATATATAATATATTCCAAATTCCAAGTCCAAATTCGTAGTCAAAATAAAAAAATTACAATTTTTAGGTTTTTCTTCAAAATCTCAAATTCCTACCAATTTTCATGTTTAAATCCATATATAAACCAAGTATTTAACTTACAATAGGTGAGAATCACTTACCTTGCATTAGATGGTGAAAATCCTCTCTTGCAAAGCTCAAAATATCGCCCAAGCAGTGTGGAAAATGGGTGAAACGAACCCAAATCCCATTTTAAAAACATTCTGCCCAGCACTGTCGCCCCTTCTTGGCGTTCGCGACCAAGGCCTCTCGTTCGCGAAGGCCAAGTGTCACTGCCCAAAAATTGTTCTTCATGTTTGCTACCTCCTCGTCACGTTCGCAAAGCCTTCGACCCCTGCCCCTTCACGGTCCATGAGCCGCGTTCGCGAAGGCCAAACTACTCTAGGCCCAGCTCCCCCATTTCCTTCTACGCGTTCACGATCGCCCTCTCGCGTTCGCGTAGGTTCCCCGGGCCCTTCTACTAGTTCGCGACCTTAGTGTCGCATTCGCGATGAGTAAAAATCAGTAGCCCAAAAATCCTTCTTCGCGAACGCGGGATTCCCTTCGCGTTCGCGAAGGACAAAACCAGAATAAGCAACAGCAGCGGCCAAAACAGCCAAAATTGATCCGAAACCGCCTCGAAACACACCCGAGGCCCTCGGGACCCCATCCAATCACACCAACCAGTCCCAATACATAACAAAAAACTACTCGGGGACTCAAATCACATCGAACAACATCGAAACCACGAATCGCACCTCAATTCAAGCCTAATGAACTTTAGAGCTTCAACTTCTACATTCGACGCTGAAACCTATTAAATCAATCTAGAACGACTTTAAATTTTGCACACAAGTCACATTTGACATTTCAGACCTATTTCAACTTCCGAAATCAGAATCCGACCCCGATATCAAAAAGTCCACTCCCGATCAAACTTCCAAAAACCCCTAACTTCCAACTTTCGCCAAATGACCCCAAAATGACTTACAGACCTCCAAATCCACATCCGGACGCGCTCCTAAGACCAAACTTACCATACGGAGCTATTCCTAGGCTCGAAATTCCAAACGGACATCGATAACATTAAAATACACTTCAACCCAAATGTATGAAATTCTTTCAAAATGCCAACTTTCCACAATAGGCACCGAAATGCTCCCGGGTCATCAAAAACCTGATCCGGACATACGCCCAAGTTCAAAATCATCATACGAACCTGTTGGAACCTTCAAATCCCGATTCCGAGGTCGTTTACTCAAAAGGCCAACCTTAGTAAATTCTTCCAGCTTAAAGCTTCCGAAATTAGAATTTTCTTTCCAAATCACCTCTAAACTTCCCGAAATTAAATTCCTACCACACGCGCAAGTCATAATACCTTAAGTGAAGCTTCTCAAGGCCTCAAACCGCTGAACGTCGTGCTAGAGCTCAGAACGACCGGTCGGGTCATTACATTCTCTCCCACTTAAACATATGTTTGTCCTCTAACGTGCTAAGAACTGCGCCGGAGTTGTCCAAAATCACTGTTTAACACCTCGTGCACCTACCCGTGCCACCACAACCCAGTTGAGCACATTACTTGAGCCAGATTGAAGATCCTTCCTGCTACCTTAGCTAGAAAGCTTTAGAGCCAAATTCTAACATCTGGAGTTCCTCCATTGTTTCACTCCGCAATATTACGACGATGTTACACCACGTAGTAATGTACGTTGGATTTGTTATAAGATAATTGACATCAGTTCAAGGACAAAATTATTTTGAGGTTATAAGTATTATACTATTTCAAACAAATGATAAGTAAATTCATGAAGGTGAGAGGGTAAGCAAATCGAAGAAAATGAGTTTTGTCGAAGTTTGACATTTTGAGATAAAATATGGTCCAAGCTATAATACCCCATATTTATGGACTAGTGCCATACAAGGTACCACATGACCAAGATAGTAAGGTGTATAAGATGTGTTTAAAGTGATTAGTATTTTAAGTAATTTGAGTTAATTCTTTATTTTATGGATAATTAGTTAATTATTAGTTTAATGGGAGATTAGCAAGATAATTAAGAATTTATGGATAAGCCTAAAAGGCCTCGTAATGTGTCAGCAAGTGATCTTCTTAATCAAGTCAAATAAGTGACTCTTTGGTTTTTGCACTAGGTGACATGATTAGGAGATTTTGGGCAAAATTCATTCTTATCAAGTGGGACCCACAACCCACAAAGATAAGATATATCCCTACATCATTAAAATGAGAGGTTATGGTTGCTAAGTAATGGAGGAAAAGCTTCAGCAAAAATTCATACGAGATTCCATAATGTAACAGCAGCGTGAGATGCGATTTTACGAGAACACGGTATAATATTTCTCAAGAACATCATACGGATTTTCCCTACTTCGATCCGTCATTACGTGTTTTTCGCAAAAGACGTGGGTTAGAGGAATTGTTAAGAGAATCAGCTCAGGTATGTTAAGGATATCCTTTCCTTCCTTTTGGCATGATCTATATGATACAACGAAATGAGCAAGCACACAACTTTCATAAATGATTCTATTCTTAGAAGTACTAGGGTTGCCTATGTTCTGGATTCCCCATATACCCTACTATCATATCGTCTGTTTATGGGTCTCATGACATTCCGAGAGATCTTACTGACGTACTTCATTATGTATTGCATCCATTTATACATGTATACTGACCCATGACAAGATGACGTTATATACGCATATAGTATATGTATATGGGGTATGGGGAAAGGTTATGGCTTTATATATGCACCACCACCTAATCAGCTGGTATATGTTGATGATTTTGCCCACAGTGGCCGAGATGATATGCTGGAATGCCCTCAGAGGCTTGATGATGTTATGTACGTATATACCTATGCATGATATGATATTTATACGCATATGCACGACAGTATAAATGTTAAACGATTTACAGAGCTATTCAAACTTACATGTTGAGTCTTTTACTCAATGTTTCTCTCATGTCTTTTATTTACTGATTTTCATTCCTTACATACTCGGTACATTAATTGTACTGACGTCCCTTTTGCCTGGGGATACTACGTTTCATGCCCGCAGGTCCCGATAGACAGGTTGAGAGTCCTACAAGTATGCTATTAGCTCAACGGAAGGTGTTGGTGCGCTCCATTTGCTCCGAAGTTGCTTATTTGGTCAGTATAATTTGGACATATATTGATTGGTATAGCGAGGCCCTATCCCGACCTTTATGGTATTTATCTACTCTTAGAGGCTTGTAGATAGATGTCATGTACATGGATACTTGTATGGCCTTGTCGGCCTATATTTTGAGTATATAAAGGATCGTGCCGGCCTTATCGGCCCGTATGTCATATGTATAAATCGGTACACCATGTTGGGTCATCCTATGTCGAGTATTTCCTCATGTTTTATTCTAGTTATCTCATGATAGCCTTCCGGCTCATTTACCTATGATAGTATGATATGAAATATATGTTACGTTGGTACTCGGTTGAGTAAGGTACCAGGTGCCCGTCGTGGCCCATCGGTTTGGGTCATGACAAAAGTGGTATCAGAGCAGTTCTGTCCCAGGGAGTCTACAAGCCGTGTCTAGTAGAGTCTTGTTTATGGGTGTGTTGTGCACCACACTTATAAGCAGGATGCTACAGGGAACTTAGGACTGTCACTCTTTCTTCTTACTCTAGATCGTGTGGTAGAGCTCACTTGTAAGAATTCAAACCCCTAAATTCTATTTTATTCGTAATAAGTTGATACCTACATCCAAAGGATAGTTGGTAAGAGATTGCATGTGGTGGTGGAAGAGTTGAGTTAGAGGAATTCGATTTTGCATCATTCTTATGATGGATAAATATGAGGTTTTCAGCAGAACATGTGTGTACTAAGACGTATAAGCTTCTTGATAAGGAGCCTTAAGGCAGGAATATCTATCCACCCATATGGTGAAAAGCAATGAGAGATCCGAAGGTAGATACAAGTTTCAACAAGTAAAAGAAGCAAGGTGAAGAACGGAACGAGGCGCCCAGTTAATGAAGATTATTAGTATTTACAATTCTGCAAGAGAAATATAAGCATTTTCAATTACCTGCAACACTAACAGATATATGTACAATCGGCCACACCCATCTAGGTTATGCCCTATGGGAGCTAACAAATACGGTTTAAGAGAAGGACGGAATATCAGGATTCGGCTGGGGTTAGAGTAACCCAAAATGATGGATGTATTATTTGCGTTAATTGACATTTCTGAAGCATATTGCAAATGTGCTAATAGATCTCCTTGTGAGACACCCAGATGGTGCACTCTAGAATAGTATAGCTAGATATGAATACTAGAATGTTCAAAGGTAGGCACTGGAAGCCTGGAAGGGATAAATATTACCTTAGTGTGGTTCCTGTCCCTAGCAGAGCGAGGATGTTATGCAACCCGAAGATCCAGGGGATGGGGCAAGGGGAGCTAAAAGCAAAAGAATGTCTTGTTGAAGTTTTAAGAATAAAGTGGTAGACAGAAATATTAACAGGGAAAAAAGAAGAGAGATAATGAAGCATGTAAGATGTGATACATGGATGACAACGGTAGATCGAAAAACAAAATGATGATAGTATTACAGAGCATATAGTCAAGGGAAGGAAAAGACGAGAGGTGACAGGCCTTGAGACAACAAAAGAGTATAGGCCATAAAGTCATATCCTCATTTCGACAAACAAGTTCGTGAATCTAACATGATTACCAAAAGGAAAAGTTAGACCCTAGAGTAATAGAAATTAGTATGGATTGGTGAACAAGATAAACTAAACATCAATTATGGATTGAGTGATTAGATAATAGTCCGCATCATGAGAAATTCAGAGATTGCATTCCGGCGATAATAGAATGGGTCCTTATCGAATTATGGGACCTAGGCGTATGCCTGGAATCGAATTCGGAGGTCCCTAGCTCAAGTTATGAATTTTTGATGAAAATTAAAAGTCTAAAAATTAATTATTTTTAAGAATTGATTGATGTTTGGCATTGTTAGTACCGGGTCCGTATTTTGGTTCCGAAGCCCGGTACATGTTCATTATAATATTTAAGACATGTCTGTGAAATTTGGTGAGAAATGGAGTTGATTTGACATGATTCGGACGTCCTGTTGAGAAATTAGAAGTTTAAAGTATTTTTGAGAATTTCATTTGATTTGGTGCTAAATTTAGAGTTCTAGGTGTTATTTTGGTGATTTGATCACGCGAGCAGGTCCTTATGATGTATTTAGACTTGCGTGCATGTTTGGTTTGGCGCCCCGAGGGCTCGAGTTCCATTTGGGCGATGCACGAGTTGAGTTCAAACCTCAACACGGCTGCTGGTGCACGAAATATGGTGTGCCCGCACCTGTGAGCCTTTGGTCGCAGGTGCGAGCAAAATCCCCACATATGCGACCCAGGCCTGGACTTCGTTTTTCCGCAGATGCGGACTTTTCTCTGCAGAAGCGGAACCCTGTCCGCAGGTGCGGCCCCAGTTGGCCCAACCCTTTTCCGTAGAAGCCCGTCCGCACATGCGGATGCGCAGGTGCGACCAAAGCACTGCAGGTGCGAAGGTCGCTGGGCAGTGAGCATTTAATTCGGACTCCAGCCATTTTTCTTCTCGTTTTCAAAAGTATAGGAGGCGTAGGGCGATATTTCAAAGATATTTTCTTCCCCAAATCATAGGTAAGTATTCCTTAACTCGTTTCTTTCAATTACCCATTACATTTCTTGAATTTTCAACCTTAAACCTAGAGTTTTCATGGTAGAATTAGGGGTTAGGGTAGAAAATAGGGATTTCGGGAATTTGGGGATTTAGACCTCAATTTGAGGTCGGATTCCAAAACTAATTACCTATTCAGGCTCCGGGGTGAATGTGTAAAAGGATTTTGGTTCGAACCTCGGGTTTTGACCAAGCGGGCCCGGGGTCGATTTTTTGACATTTTGGAGGAAAATTTGGGAAATTTAATTTATGCAATATAATTGATTCCTTTAGTAATATTTGATATTATTGAGTCATTTTTGAATAGATACGAGTGGTTTGGAGGTGAATTCCAAAGGAAAAGTTGTGATTGAGAATTAAGTGGACTTCGGAGCGAGGTAAGTGTTGTGTCTAACCCTTACTTGAAGGAATTAGGAACCTTAGATTAATTGCTAAGTGAAATTCATGTGAGCGGCGTATATGTGAGGAGACGAGTACCTATGCGCCGCCAATTTACCTGTTTTGTTTTTCATGTTTCTCTATTTTTCTAATATTGTCCCATTATTTTGCCACATTGCTACGTGTTATACCAGTGTTGTTCAAATTATCGTTCTTATCATGTTTACGGAATTTTCTGGTGATAATTGAGTTTTTATTTCAAAGTTAAGATTGATATTATGGAACCAAATATTAAAGTAAGGTTCGTACTTGTTATTCTATCTCCCTGTTGTTATTTATGCATTGCATTATGGTAAGGGGGAGTGTTAATGCACGAAGGGTGATGCCGTGCCATATTATGAGTGTTAATGCATGAAGGGTGATGCCGTATTATGAGTATTAATGCACGAAGGGTGATGCTGTGCCATATTGTGAGTGTTAATGCACGAAGGGTGATGTCGTGCCATATTATGAGTGTTAATGCACGAAGGGTGATGTCGTGCCATGATATGAGAGTAAAAGCACAAATGGTGATGCCGTGCCGTTTCTTTAAATTTTATGGTGAGATTGAGTGTAAAAGCACGAAGGGTGATGCTGTGTATTCTTCTTTACTGTATTCACTATTCCTGTTGATTCATGGTATATTGACTACTCCGGTGATCATTCTGTTGTAGTTCTTTATCTTGTATTCCCCTCAGTATGTCTCCCCTCCCGACATTTCCTGTTTAGTTCTTCATTCATGTTATTTGCATATACACTGTTAAATTGTACAGGTTGATTGTAGGTGCCTTGCCTTAGCCTCGTCACTACTTCGTCGAGGTTAGGCTCTACACTTACCAGTACATGGGTCGGTTGTACTGATGCTGCACTCTACACTTTATGTGCAGATTTTGATACCGGCTCAGGTTGATTGAGATTTCCTATTGGTCCGCTGTCCAGAGACTCAAGGTAGATTTGTCGGCGTTCACAGACCTTAAAGTCCCCGTCTATCTTTTTATGTCCTACTGTTTTCTTTCATTCAGACAGTTGTATTTCTTTCAGACTATTACTTGTAGTAAGTTCTAGAATGCTCGTGAATTGTGACTCCAGATCCGGGTGGTAGTAGTTAATACAGATTTATGATATTCCGCACTTGTTATATTTCATCATAGTTAATTATTTCTAATTACTGAACGGAAATAAGGAATTAGTAAATGATTCTCTAACGTTGGCTTGCCTAGTAAGTGAAATGTTAGGCGCCATCACGGTCCCGTCGGTGGGAAATTTTGGGTCGTGACAGTGTCAAATTCGACCTCTCGTCACTACTTCTTCGAGATTAGGCTTGATACTTACTGGGTACACGTTGTTTACGTACTCATGTTACGCTTGCTGCACTTTTTGTGCAGGACCTGAGACAAGTACTATCGGAGGACCTATTGGAGCGCACCCATGTTATCCAGAGGCTTAGTAGTGAGCTGCCTTTCTGAGATGTTCTGCAACAACTAGTGCCTCTTCTTGTTTTTGTATTCTGTCTATTTATATTAGACATTATTTAAAAAAAATTATAATCTACTAGATGCTCATATACTCGTGACACCAGGTCTTGGCACACACTAGTAGAATTTTTGGATTTAATTATTTTATTTGGATTTTTATTGACCTTAATTTTTGCAAGTACTCGGATAAATTTTTAAGAAATGAATATATGTTTAAATCATTAGTTTGCTTGCCTAGATGGGATGCTGGGCGCCATCATGGCCTATAGGTGAATTTGGGTTGTGACAATATGGTATCAGAGCATTAGGTTCACGTAGGTCTCGCAAGTTATGAGTAGGCCAAATAGAGTCTTGCGGATCGGTACAGAGACGTCTGTACTTATCTTCGAGAGACTATATGGTGTTAGGAAAACTACCTTTCTTCATCTCCCATCATGCAGATAATATAGTACTAAATATCTTTCTCTTATTCTCTCACAGATGGTGAGAACGCGCTCTAATGAGGTTCCAGACCAGGGAAGAGCTACTCCCCCTGTTGTTAGAGGCCGAGGCAGGGGGAGGGCTCCAGCCCATAGTAGGGGATGAGGACGTACCATAGTTGTTCCAGTTATGCCACCAGTGGGTCTAGTAGAGGATTCTATTATTGAGGAACAGGGCGAGATGCAGGTAGCATAGTCAACTCCGGTGGATTTTACGTCTGTACCAGGATTCCAGGAAGTCATGGGCCGTATGCTGCGGTTCATGGACACTATGACTCAGGCCGGTTTATTTCCGGCAGGCCCAGCCATATCTCAGGTGGGCGGGGGAGAACAAACCCCTACCACATAGGCTCATAGGCAGGCAACTGCTGTATATCAGACCCAGGGTGCACTACTCGTGGGTGGAGTCCAGCCAATGATAGCAGCTACACCTGAGCCCAGACCAGCTGCGGCAGCCGAGCCGCAGAAGCTATTGGGCCGATGGACTAGACTATATCCTCCAGTCTTTGGGGGTGAGCGACATGAGGGTCCCCAAGATTTTATTGATTATGGCAGGGACAAACTGCACAACATGAGGATATTGGAGTCTCATGGGTAGACTTTGCTACTTTTAAACTGTAGGGCAGAGCCCGTAGATGGTGGAAGTCTTATCTTCTTGGCAGACCATCAGATTCTCCTCCCATGACTTGGGACAGGTTCACCCATATTTTCCTGGACATATATATTTCACCCTCCTAGAGGGAAGAGTTGCGGTTTTAGTTTCAGCAGCTCCAACAGGGTCAGATATCAATGACCGATTATGAGGCGAGGTTCTATGAGTTATCTCGCCATGCACTTATGATACTCCCTACTGAGGCAGAGAGAGTGCAGATGTTTGTTGCGGGTTTACATACTGGCATTCAGGCCACTATGGCCCGAGTGGTTGAGATGGGGACTTCTTATGAGTTGGTTGTGGAGATCGCCCGAAGGATTGAGGGTGTGAGTCAGCGTAGCCGAGAGCAGGTTATGAGGGATAAGCGGTTTAGATATTCTGGAGAGTTCAGAGGTGCTCCATCTGGGGGTAGAGTTCAGTTCGTGAGAGGGCTGTCCAACAGGCCCCCATATCCAGCACCACCACCTCCTCGGGGTGCTTAGTGCAACCTTATTTCAGTGCTATGCCAGAGAGTTCTTATCGCTTACCAACTATTTTGGGTTCTTCCATTGGGTATTCAGGTCCCCAGGGTCAGACTTCTAGTCAGCAGCCCATCGCACCGAAAAGTTGTTACGAATGCGGGGATCCCAGTCACATGCGGAGATTCTGCCCCAGGCTTCGGGTTAGACCAGTGCAGCAGGGTCAGAAGCCTATGATTACCGAGCCAGTTGCTCCACTAGCCGTATGACCACCCAGAGGTGGAGGGCAGGTAGGTAGGGGTCGTCCTAGAGGTGGAGGCCAGCCAGTTGGCGCTCCAGCTCAGTTCTATGCTTTTCCGGCCAGACCAGATGCAGAGGCATCAGATGCAGTGATTACAGGTATTATTTCTATTTGCAGAAAAGATGCCTCCGTATTATTTGATCCAGGATCTACGTATTCATATGTGTCCTCTCTATTTGCTCATTTCCTGGGTGTTTCTCGAGAGTCCTTGAGTACTCCAGTTTGTGTGTCCACTCCTGTGGGCAATTTTGTTGTTGTGAATTATATTTATCGGTCCTGTGTTGGTACATTCTGTGGTTATGAGACTAGAACAGATCTTTCGCTGCTTGATATGACCGACTTCGAGATTATCCTGGGCATGGACTGGCTATCCCATATCATGTCGTCCTAAATTGCCATGTTAAGACTGTTACTTTGGCAACGCCGGAATTTCCTAGGTTGGAGTGCAAGGGTTCGTCTGTCAGCGCATCTAATCATGTTATTTCCTTTCTAAAAGCTCGACATATGATCGAGAAGGGTTGTTTGTCTTATCTAGCCTATGTTCGGGATACTACTACAGAGACTCTGACTATTGAGTCAGTGCTTGTAGTTCGGGAGTTCTCCGATGTATTTCCTTTAGTTCTTCCAGGCATGCCACCAGATCGTGATATTGATTTTAGTATTGACTTGGCTCGAGATACCTAACCTATATCCATCCCACCGTATCGCATGGCTCGAAGGAATTGAAAGAACAACTTGAGGAGTTACTAGCCAAAGGGTTTGTCAAACCGAGTGTATCACATTGGGGTACACCGGTATTATTAGTGAACAAGAAGGATGGAACAATGCAAATGTGCATTGATTATCGCCAATTGAACAAAGTTACTATTAAAAACAAGTATCCGTTGCCGTGTATTGATGATCTATTTGACGAGTTGCAGGGTGCTAGGGTGTTTTCCAAGATCGACTTGAGGTCGGGGTACCATCAGTTGAAGATTCGGGATTCAGATATTTCGAAGACTGCTTTCTAGACTAGATATGGTCATTATGAATTTCTGGTAATGTCTTTTGGTTTGACTAACCCCCCGACGATGTTTATAGATTTGATGAATAGGGTATTAAGGCCATATATCGATTCGTTTGTCATTGTATTCATTGATGATATTTTGATTCACTCGCGCAGTAAGGAAGAGCACGAGCAGCATATGAGAGTGGTGCTTCAGACACTGCGGGAACAAAAACTTTATGCTAGGTTCTCCAAATGTGAGTTTTGGCTAGATTTTGTAGCATGTTTGGGACATATTGTATCTGGCGAGGGCATTAAAGTTGATCCCAAAAAGATCGAGGTAGTTCAGAATTGGCAACGTCCCACTTCGGCCACTGATATCAGGAGTTTCGTAGGATTAGCAGGTTATTATCGTCAATTCGTGGAGGGCTTTTCATCTATTATAGAACCTTTGACCAAATTAACCCAGCAGGGTGCTCCGTTCCGATGGTTTGATGATTGTGACAGCTTTCAGAAGCTCAAGATAACATTGACTACTGCACTAGTGTTAGTGTTGCCTTCCGGTTCGGGGATGCATACAGTGTATTATGATGATTCACACGTTGGTTTGGGTTGTGTATTAATGCAGAAGAGGCGAGTTATTGCATATGCTTCACGTCATCTGAAACCCCACGAGAAGAATTACCCGGTACATGATTTGGAGTTATTGCAAAGTCGACCTCTCATCACTACTTCTTTGAGATTAGGCTTGATACTTACTGGGTACACGTTGTTTACGTACTTATGCTACGCTTGCTGTACTTTTTGTGCAGGACCTGGGACATGTACTATCGGAGGACCTATCGGAGCGCACCCACATTATCCAGAGGATTAGTGGCGAGCTGCCTTTCTGAGCTATTCTGCAGCAACTAGTGCCTCTTCTTGTATTTGTATTCTGTCTATTTTATTTCAGACTGTATTTAGAATTTTGTATAATCTACTAGATGCTCATATACTCGTGACACTAGGTCTTGGTACACACTAGTAGAATTTTTGGATTTAATTATTTTATTTGGGTTTTAATTTATCTTATTTTTCATATTGTCTTAATTTTTGCGAGTACTCCGAGTTTTATTATTCGAATAAATTTTTAGAAAATGAATATATGTTTAAATCATTAGCGGATTGCCTAGATGGGATGTTGGGCGCTATCACGACCTATAGGTGAATTTGGGCCTTGACAATATTTGCCGAGACAACCTTTGAACCTCTCTCGGGAGTACCGAAGGGCCGTTTTCGTAAAAATAGCCATTTTATTTTATTTTGTCTACTTATTATTTTGTCCCATTTTTTCCCTTTTTGCCGAGACAACATTTAAACCTTTCATGAAAGTATCAAAGAATCATTTTGGTAATAATAGCCATGTTGTCTATTTTTATCTACTTTTATCATCTTTCCTTTGTGTCTGACCATTTCTGCCGAGGAGACTTGAAAAGCTTTTCTTGAAAGAATCAAAAAGGTTATCTCTGTAATAATATCCATTTTTGCCCTTTTACCATTTTGTTCTTAACCCTACCATTTTTATTAAGACCTTGTTTAGAAATGTTGGAGGACAATAGGTACCTTAATTTTCATGAACTACACATTCTTGACTCTATGCAAGATACCCAGGAAACCCTTCTATGGTCTGGTGTAGCGTCTAAATCGGACAAATTGGTCAAGTCTTACCATTTGGGTCATAAAAGACCGGTCTTCAAAATTGTATGTTCCTCCAATGAGGGTGTCCGCTCTTCAATAAACCTTCGTTTCAAAACGTGCTTAGGGTCCTTTACTTGAGTCCCGCATTGCCATTTCTAACTTTCATGAGTCAAACCCAGGGTATTGGAGATTTTTGTATTATCTAAGCTTGCATCGGTCCTAACCTCATGTTCTACCACTTAGGTGCGATATGGATACAATGAAAAGAAGATCTGACAAAAGGCCAAAAGATAATGAGCCCCCACAGATTTGTCTTGTGCATAAAACACCCCAGTTGTTGAGATAATGGTGGAAAAATATGGGCATTTGTGAACAGGAAAAGATAAAAGGACCATCTGGGTCACTTTGTAAACATTATGGGGTCAATCTAATGAGGGACTTAATCGAGGCGTTGGTGCATTTCTGGGATCCTAATAACAACATATTCCATTTTAATGGTTTCGAAATAACTCCCACTTTGGAGGAATTAGATGGATACATAAGGTTAGGGAATTAGCTTCGGAAGAAGAGACCTTTGGCCCCAAGGGACATCACTGGTAGTAAGTTCCTTGAGAAGATGTCAATCAACCAAAATAAAATAGCAAGTGTGGAACGAGGGCATGTTCAATTGGGTTTCTTGTATGGCAGGTATGGGTGTCCAGATGGATTTTCAAAGCACGGGAAAGAGCTTAATAATAAAATTGGATATAAAGCTTGGCAAAGCCATGGGCGAACAGTATTCCTAGTGGCATTTCTAGGGACATTGGTTTTCCCGAGGCATGACAAAAATATTGATATTCGATTATCTGGCATAGTTACCGCTTTATTGCATGGAAAGGATGTCACTATCATTCCTATGGTATTGTCAGATATTTATCGTGCCCTAACCAAATGTCAGAAAGAAAAAGATTTCTACGATGGCTGTAACATCATACTCCAAATATGATTTTTAGAACACCTTCTCCTTCATCCCGTATGGATAAATTTTGGTATCCATTTCCGTAACAATGAGCTTGAAGATAGGTTTAAAGATGTGATCATAGATAGTAGCTTCCCCGAGGGCATAGAATCATGGAGGAGGCATCTTCATAAGTTGACCACTTCTGAAATCACATGGAAATGCCATTTGTTCTCACCAAAAGAGGTCATATATAGGTCTTATCACCATTCAATTTTGATTTTGATGGGTCTTCGGGGTTTTCAGCCATACATTCCTATGAGAGTCCTACGCCAATTAGGTCAAAAATAGGTAGTGCCTATAGTGGAGCACATGCAAAGCTTCATGTGGGAGGTAATATCAGAGGATCCTGTTCGCGAGGCTTATGCTCAGCAGGTTTGGGATGAAAATAAGGTGCTCGAATTTCACACTATGGTAGAAGATCGGGATCAAGGAGAGTTAGACCATGAATATTTTGAGTGGTTCTATGACCAAGATGCTTTTCTATCCAAGAAAGAGATAGTTCTAAAGAGCACGACAGAATGAGAGACTAAAATTAGAACAAGAGTGGGGCAAAAAGGAGGAAATAGCAAGAGACTATGAATCCATCATCCGGGAACTACGTAGGAATATATGTATCATCAACGTGAATAGGGATTTTCAGTAAACTGAGTTTAAAGAGGAGAAAACCAAATTAACACATAAGGTTCAAGCGCTTCAAGCATAGCTTCGACAAGCGAGAATAGGTGGCCGCTACTCAGCAATAGGCGGGAATTCCAAAGCACGAAGAAATGCATTACAACCTTATCATCCATGATCTAAGGGCTCGGGCTGCAGAATCAAGTAAGAACCAGTTAGAGAATGAGCTGGCAAAGGCCCAAGACCAGCTGAATATGGCATTTTAACGCGAGGCGGATATATCAGACATAGCCGATAGCTATGAGCGACAGATCCGGTTTTTAAGATGTGAGCAAAGTTAAGCTTAAGGGATTGTGTGTGCCAGTTACACTAGGTGTCTCCCTCGTGAGTAGGGAAATTTTGTTATCCTTGGTACAGAAGGATTACCGCTAGGCGAAGAAGGGTCATCGATGATGTGAAACGATGCCAAAGATAAAGAGGTAAAGGAAGAATACGATAAAAATGAGAAACGGATAAGATTGCACTTATCCAAATCCTATAGATATGCTACGATTCCAGAACATTGTGCAAGCACGACGTCAAGGAAAGGAAGTAAGGGTTCCTTCCCGGGATGTTATTGACAAATAAGGAGCCACTGCAAGAGGTAAGTTAAGACAAATGAAATAACCTAAGAAAGATTACGCGAAATATAGATATAAGTATGGACCAACGAGTAGTTAGTAGTTAATTCAGCAAAAGCCAAGTTATGGCGAGACAAGAGGATACAAACAAATCAGCAGAACGAGCAAGATAAACATAGTGAGTCCCGTCTCGCAGATAATGATATTGTGATCCTTGGGAAGACAGTCAAAATATTAGTTCAGAAGCAACCCTACAAGCACAAGAGCGTGGAGATAAGTAACTACGGATAATTATAGGCGAGGAAGAACATCAAAAATTCTGTCAAGTATACGATGTGATAAGCTCGCAACTTTACAAGAGTCAGAGAATCCTCCCTAAGTACTACAATGAAAGACTAGCTGAGGAAATAAGGAAGAAGTCTTCGACCTAAGCATAGTAACTTGAAGAAGGAATGGTCATGTAAAAACAGTCTCACTACAACATTGTATGCCCTCCATAAGAAAGTGGGACCTACCGTGGCTAATGAATGGGAAGTAAAAATCAAAAGTAATATTCGATATCATATGAGTTGCACGAAAATTCCGGCATGCGTAGGAACTAAGATAAGCTAAGTATGCACGCAACAAAGGGGCAGAAAGACCAGAAAAAGTAATAGCTTACGTTTAAAGAAAGCTGAGAAGGAACGAAAGGAATTATTCGATCAATGATCCAGAGTTAGTTACGGTATGAACGCACTTAAGATTTTGGAGTATTATCCATGCAGCATATATGTTGAAAATCATACAGCCGTAGAAGACTCCGGAATAAGTTAAAAGAAAGAATTGAGTCCAGGTCATAGATAAAGGATTGAATTGTTAGAAGATTGTATCATGAATATTCCATAGCGTCCATGAAGGGCTAAAGTAATAACTAATACAATGAGCCGCAGATCGGAAGATAACTTAAGCCTACATAAAGGCTGATCAAAGGGAAGAGGAAACTAAAGAGTTACATCAACTAAGTAAATCAGGAGTCTGATTATTGGACCAAAATAATTATAGAAATCGTGATTGAGAACATTGTAGAATTACTCTTAATATCAGAGGTACATGAGAGATAGTACAACAACCATATTCTATAACGACTCTACGAGAAAGCCAGTTAGAAGAGTACCAGCCTCATAAGAAGTCAGTATGAAGCTCCCACCAGATTGTGTATGCACCAAAGATGCAAGTATTATAATAGAGCTTCAAGTTGTGGATGTGAATTATACCTATTTGGAAGGGAAGTCATGAAAGAGATAGAAGATGTGATGCGAGATTTTAAGGTAAGTAAGGTAAAGATTAACAACATACAAGATACCCAAATACAGAAGGTTGTGAATAGTCCATACTTCAGATAGAAGGCTAGAAGCGCTGGGATTCAGTATCCAGGAATGATAGCGGCATCGTCAGTGGCATATTTTTTGGCCTATGGTTTCTAGGTATCAAGAGGTCTAGTTAAGAGAATAAAAAAGAGTTAGAGACGATATGATGTCTCGCCTGATGTTCCAGAATAACATAAGGAAATCTATGGTGCAAGCAAGTTGAAGGAAGTTTGCGAGTAGTATAAATAGATATGTGTAGGTCACAAGCTAAAGTATGGTAGAGACAAGGTTTTAGGAAGACATTGGTAAGGATAAGGAAAGGTGAGTGAGAAGGTGACGACAATGGAAAGTCCTTGGGGTTAAGCCTAGGAAAACAAGAGAGCTAATAGTTTCTCTAAGTTATAGAAAGCTCAGTATAGCCTGAATGAACTCAAAGGAGTCTAAGACTAATAGCATTTAAAGAGATGGAATGCTGCCCTGGTAGTAGAATAAGAGTGTAATTGTGATAGATAAAGGATGATGTTTAGGCCTTCGATTGAGTAATGATTTGAAGAAAACGGCACGAGATTAGAATACCCCTTAGACATAAGCCCTAGTGACAATGTATTACATAAGAGGTTTCAAGTTATCAGTGGTAGATTATAGATCAACATTGAGATGAATCAACAATGGATAGATAAAAGTTATAAAGTATGAGATGAGATTACGCCATCATTCATAAGATGAACAGTAATGAGAAATCATTAAAGGACTTGGATTTATACATTTAGAATAAGCAAAGAGAGTAACCTGGAGCTTGGTAACAGACCTCAGTAATGGTAAATCGAAGTAAGAGTTGTGGTATAATATGCCCTACTTAGATGTAGTAAGGCCTATAGGTTCCCAGAGGGACAACTTGTCATAGTTATGCATATGTTCACAAAGTGAGGCTTATAGATTGGCTAAATGCTGGAGGGATGAGTCGCATAGGCGCACATACAAGAAAAAAGTCGTACAGGCTGCATGACAAAAGGTAGCAACAGTTACGAGTTGGAAGAATTCCAACCACAAGCCGTGGTGTGAGAAAGAGGCCTAAAGGTGGTAATGCACTGGACTATAGATTTATTCATAGAACAGTTGCCTAGGTAGCAAGGAGAGTACTAAAGTATTTGGAAGACATAGGTTTTGAAAATGATAAGTGCATCAGTCAACACTCGAGGACGAATATTCCAAACGGGGAAATGATGTTACACTCCGCAGTACTACGACGATGTTACACCCATAGTATTGTACGTTGGATTTGTCGTAAGATAATTGACATCAATTCAAGGACAAGATTATTTTGAGATTATATGTATTATGCTATTTCAAACAAATGATAAGTAAATTCGTGAAGGTGAGAGGGTAAGTGAATCGAATAAAATGAGTTTCGTCGAAGTTTGACATTTTGAGATAAAATACGGTCCAAGCTATAATACTCCGTATTTATGGACTAGTACCGTACAAGGTACCATATGACCATGATAGTAAGGTATATAAAGTGTGTTAAAAGTGATTAGTATTTTAAGTAATTTGAGATAATTCGTTATTATATGGATAATTGATTAATTATTGGTTTAATGGGAGATTAGCAAGATAATTAGGAATTTGTGGATAAGCCTAAAAGGCCTCCCAACGTGGCAGCAATTGATCTTCTTAATCAAGTCAAATAAGTGACTCTTTGGTTTATGCGCTAGGTGGCATGATTAGGAGATTTTGGGAAAAATTCATTCTTATCAAGTGGGGCCCACAACCCACAAAGATAAGATATCTCCCTACATCATTAATATGGAAGATTATGGTTGCTAAGTAATGGAGGAAAAGCTTCAGCAAAAATTCATACGAGATTCCATAATGTAACAGCAGCGTGAGATGCGATTTTACGAGAACACGGTATAATATTTCTCAAGAACATCATACAGATTTTCCCTACTTCGATCTGCCGTTACGTATTTTTCGCAAAAGACGTGGGTTAGAGGAATTGTTAAGAGAATCGACTCTGGTATGTTAAGGCTATCCCTTCCTTCCTTTTGGCATGATCCATATGATACAACAAAACAAGCAAGCACACAACTTTCATAAATAATTCTATTCTTAGAAGTACTCAAGTTTCATATGTTCTGGATGCCCCATATGTCGTACTATCATATCGTCTGTTCATGGGTCTCATGACATTCCGAGAGATCTTACTGACTTAATTCATTATGTATTGCATCCATTTATACATGTATACTGACCCATGACCAGATGGAGTTATATACGCGTATAGTATATGTATATACGGTATGCGAAAAGGTTATGGCGTTATATTCGCACCACCACCTGATCAGCTAGTATATGTTGATGATTTTGCCCACAATGGCCGAGATGATATGATGGGATGCCCTCAGAGGCTTGATGATGTTATGTATGTATATACCTATGCATGATATGACATTTATGCGCATATGCACGACATTATAAATATTAAATGATTCACAAAGCTATTCAGGGTTACATGTTGAGTATTTTACTCCATGTTTCTCTCATGTCTTTTATTTACTGATTTTCATTTCTTACATACTCGGTACAATATTTGTACTGACGTCCCTTTTGCCTGTGGATGCTGCGTTTCATGCCCACAGGTCCCGATAGACAGGTTAAGAGTCCTCCAAGTAGGCTATCAGCTCAACGGAAGGCGTTGGTGCGCTCCATTTGCTCCGGAGTTGCTTATTTGGTCATTATGATTTGGACATGTATTGATTGGTATGACGGAGCCTTGTCCGGAGTTGCTTATACTGCCACGACAGAAGAGATTTGTAGAACCTCATAACCATCTGCCGAATCACAAATTATGGAGTCTCTCCTCCTGACAAGAAGCATTACTTCATTCTGAAATGAACAACGATATTTTCTCTTTAATATACCTTATATAAATACGATCGCACTGATCACATGTCCAATAATCTCGTCTCACCCAGTACAAGCTGCTCAGGCAATAAGCCACCTCAGACACTGCCAAAAGTCACATATGATGCCACAATGTGCCAACAAGCTACAAACTCGAATGTGATACATAAGGAAAAATGAACTTTGGAAAGAACTACTCTACCCACGTAACTAATTAAACAACCGAAACGTTATGAACCTTCCTCAGAAAATGAGAAACAAACACACAAGAATAGATATAGGGAACTGTACTCAACATCACACTGTTACGGCGTGCAACCCGATCCATACATGATACCATTGCGGCGTGCAACCCGATCCAACCATGATACCCGTGGAGGCGTGCCACCCGATCCAAACAACATACCCGTGGCGGCGGCGTGCCATCCGATTCAAACATGATAATCCATAAGGAAATACCTACCGAGCCATAATGCTCATACCTACGAAAGATCCGAATGTCGACCACAAGCATGCCAAGTGCATAATACAAATCCTGGGGAGACAGGTAGCACCATACGCTACGAAAACTCAAGCACACTAAGGTGCGATATATGATCTGCATCTCGATAGCCATCCTGCTCACATAACACCACCGCTACGCGGGACCTCGATACATGTGCGAATAATCAAGTCGTCTCACAACCCACATGGCACAATAGAGTATTACATGAAATAGCTGACGACGAAAATAACATCCAATGCCCGAATACTCCTCCATAAGAAATGCTATGTTGAATGAACATACGCGGCCTGGTGTAGAGCACACATCCACATTTAGAACCATCAACGGATCTCAAGTCGATTCTGATCGTACCGTACTGGGCTAATAATCTTTCAAGGATCCACAATAACCCTTTTCCATGACGCATAGGAATAGTCGTCAAATCCGGAACAAACTCACACGATCCACAGCCCAACGAATAGAATGCCTCTCAAGATTAAACTCTCTCACATTAGCGATAGTACCATAATCCCTATACTTGGCTTCAATCTTCAATCAATCAAGTGACTATATGTCATACTTATACAATCTTCCCGTGGGATACGCTCCCACGACCTTCCGCACCAGGTAATCTAGAATCCGCAAATCAGTACACAAAGCCTCTTACACCGGACACTGATCTCAGGTGACAATAAAGACAATACGAGCTTACTCTAAACATATGAATTCGTTCCTGCTTATTCGAGCTGGTAATATTCTTGTCTACACCAAACCGCAACCTTGATCCTAAACTTCCAATTTCCCGTGTCGCTCACTGCACCTAACATGCCAATACGCGATATTTCAAGAATTCCATCATAACTCCTGAACCACTAATAGAATAAACACTCCATCATATAGAAACCATTAACTTAACTCATTTCAGGAGAATCATTGCAACACGCGGTTGAATTCCCATAACCGCAGACAATACAATCCTCAAGTAGTGGTCTAAACCACCATAACTCTTCCGGGATCCATCTATACATAACAGGCCATTATAATCGAATACAATACCTCCAAATAAATCAAATTACGCCGGCCGTCAAGCCTCGCACGTACCGCCACAAATCACCTGCATAACTTAACACACTGAACGAACTGATCATTGCCACCATCATGCCGATTCAACCATTGCTAACCGAACCAACTTCTTCTAATTTACTCTGGACTTTCCTTAGAATTAATAATAGCTTCATTCAAAATATAACAACCCAATCAGCTCTCATCCTGGGTGACCCTATTTCATGAGACCACGTTGCCTCAATACCCAAGAACTAACTCATACCCTCCTTGTGCGCACATTCACATCTTCAACTAGTACACATATTTTGATAATTTCTTTACGAATCCAAAGTTATTTTCTCCCATTCCTCCAATGCTACACCGCAGACTGATGATAACATATAACACTCGAAGCCCCTTTCATAATCCAGTGCAAAAGCTCGATACTTAACCATACCACAGACCCAAAATCCTTTGGCACCATACTTTAATTTTGAACCCACTAGGACCGTTGTTGAGAGTCACCCACTCTGACTTGTTCCCGAATATAATCAAACTCCAAGGCCCTGCTAGCACATGAACAGCCTCTCAAAGAAGCAATCGGCTGAATTCCTTTCCTTGTACATCACATCCACACAAAGCATAGACTCTACATTTTCCCAAAACCTGAACATGAACTGATAAGGCCAAATATAGCACACATTTCTCAAATCCTTTGCTCAAATTACCACTGATGTTTTCTTTCCTTAGTCGTAATAACCCACCAATACACCGATAACCAGAAACCGCACAAGTAGACAACCACACAATCTAATCATAGGCGGTAGGGCTCTCCCACTTAGCTTGAAGCTACAATTACATAACCCTTGGACCCACTGAGATTCCTTCTTACTCAGACACTACCAAAAGTCTCATATGATGCCACAATGTGCCAACAAGCTACAAACTCGAATGTGATACATAAGGAAAAATAAACTCTGGAAAGAACTACTCAACCCACGTAACTAATTAAACAACCAAAAAGTTGTTATGAACCTTCCTCAGAAAATAGAAAACAAAACACACAAGAATAGATATAGGGAACTGTACTCAACATCACACTGTTGCGGCATGCAACCCGATCCACACATGATACCATTGCGGCGTGCAACCGGATCCAACCATGATACCCATGGCAGCGTGCCACCAGATCCAAACAACATACCCGTGGCCGCGGCGTGCCACCCGATCCAAACATGATAATCTATAAGGAAATACCTACCGAGCCATAATGCTCATACCTACAAAATACCCGAGTGTCGATCACAAGCATGCCAAGTGCATAATACAAATACTAGGGAGACAGGTAGCGCCATACGCTATGAAAACTCAAGCACACTAAGGTGCGATATATGATCTGTATCTCGAGAGCCATCCCGCTCACATAACACCACCGCTACAGGGACCTCGACACATGTGCGGATAATTAAGTCGTCTCACAACCCACATGGCACAATAGAGTATTACATGAAATAGCTGACGACAAAAATAACATCCAATGCACGAATACTCTTCCATAAGAAATGCAACGCTGACTGAACACACCCGGCTTGGTGTAGAGCACATATCCATATTTAGACCCATTAACGGACCTCAAGCCGACTATGATCGTGGCGCACTGGGCTAATAATCTTTCAAGGATCCACAATAACTCTTTTCCATGACGCATAGGAACAGCCGTCAAATGCGGAACAAACTTACACGGTCCACAGCCCAATGAATAGAATGCCTCTCCGGCTTAAACTCTCTCACATTAGCGATTGTACCCTAATCCCCATACTTGGTTTCAATCTTCAATCAATCAAGTGACTACATGTCATACTTATACAATCTTCCCGTGGGATACGCTCCCACGACCTTCCGCACCAGGTAACAAAGTCTGAACATCTATACCACCGGCCATACAATGCTGTAAAGCAAATCGAGAATCCGAAAATCAGTACACAAAGCCTCTTACACAGGACACTGGTCTCAGGTGACGCTAAAGACAATACCAGCTTACTCTAAGCATCTGAATTCGTTCCTGCTCATTCGAGCTCGTAATATTCTTGTCTACACTGAACCACAACCTTGATCCTCATCTTCCACCTCCCATGTCGCTCACTGCACCTAACATGCCAATACGCGAGAGTACAAGAATTCCATCATAACTCCTGAACAACTAATAGAATAAACACTCCATCATATAGAAATCTTTCACTTAACTCATTTCAGGAGAATCGTTGCAACATGCGACTGAATTCCCATAACCGCAGACAATACAATCCTCAAGTAGTGGTCTAAACCACCATAACTCTTCCGGGATCCATCTATACATAACAAGCCATTATAATCAAATACCTCCAAATAAATCAAATTGCAGTTGCCGTCAAGCCTCGCACGTACCGCCACAAATCACCTACATAACTTAACACGCTGAAGGAACTGATCATTTCCACCATCATGCCGATTCAACCATTGCTAACCGAACCAACTTCTTCTAATTTACTCTGGAATTGCCTTAGAAATAATAATAGCTCCATTCAAAATATAACAACCCAATCTGCTCTCATCCTGAGTGACCTTATTTCATGAGACCACGTTGCCTCAAAACCCAAGAACTAACTCATACCCTCCTTGTGCGCACATTCACATCTTCAACTAGTACACATATTCTGATAATTTCTCTACGAATCTGAAGTTATTTTTTCCCATTCCTCCAATGCTACACCACAGACCGATGATAACATAGAACACTCCAAGCCCCTTTCATAAACCACTGCAAAAGCTCGATATTTAACCATACCACAGACCCGAAATCCTTAGGCACCGCACTTTAATTTTGAACCCACTAGGACCGTTATTGAGAGTCACCCACTCTGACTTGTTCCCGAATATAATCAAACTCCAAGGCCCTGCTAGCACATGAACAACCTCTCAAAGAAGCAATCGGCTGAAATCCTTTCCTTGTACATCACATCCACACAAAGCATAGACTCTGAGTTTAAGGCCAAATATAGCACACATTCCTCAAATCCTTTGCTCAACTTACCACTGATATTTTCTTTCC
The DNA here is from genome assembly GCF_000715075.1 of Nicotiana tabacum. NCBI lineage: Eukaryota > Viridiplantae > Streptophyta > Magnoliopsida > Solanales > Solanaceae > Nicotiana > Nicotiana tabacum. The sequence continues at coordinate 57,043,570 of NC_134088.1, forward strand.
TTAGTCATAATAACCCACCAATACACCGATAACCAGAAACCGCACAAGTAGACAATCACGCAATCTAATCATAGACGGTGGGGCTCTCCCACTTAGCTTGAAGCTACAATTACATAACCTTGGGACCCACTGAGATTCCTTCTTCCCCGTTGATATCAGCTGAAAGTCCAACAATACATTCCAAACTCGAAGTCATGTTGCATCCAAATAAAATCCATGGACCTAGTCACTGTCTACCATGAATTCCCAAATGGCTCCAAACTTTCCTCAAGGCGTGTGGCTATCCTACCACAGAACCAATATGCTACTCTGCCACTCTCCCACTTTGGTTAAACCCTCTCCTTTAAGCAAGTCCTCGACTTCTGCTTTTCATACTTGACCTTCTAGCAATTCAACCATCGCAAAACACCTCCCACATGCCCTTTCTCATCCTTCGTTGCCCAATTGTTGCCTCAAATCCGTATCCATCTCTGTAACATTTGAGCTAATATATTGCCACCAACTCAAATCCTCCTAGACGATCATCCTTCTCGAGCCATCAACATTAGAAATGCCCATTTGATTCTGAAATCGCTACACTCTGCCATCTCGGACAACCGCTTCTCCAGCACTATATCACACTACCCTGCCCCCAAGGAAAATTAATGAAGACCATAACATCGGCGAACCTTAACGCGTCGGCGAACCTTAACGCGTTCAACAAGGACGATGACACCACATCACAATTGAGAATTCTACCACGCTCAAAAATACCAAGTCTCGTTACTCCATTATCCCAAACTTGAACATTCATAGTCCGATTGCCTTTCCTCCGCTGGAAATAAAATGCTGAACTTCTGAATCATGCACTGAGCAAAACCACCTTTCAAGTCATTCACCGCCCCGACACATAGACAAGCACCCTACCATTATACGAACATTGTGCGATAACAACATATGAACATCATAGCAACCTGCGTGTAGCCTTGAAACCATAAAAATACAGTTACTGAGCTGAAATAATAGAACCTCCTTCCACAAGAAGATGATAATAACCTGCTCGAATGCGCAGGGAGAAACACCATGTTCCCCGTCTGTAGTACCGCTAGAACTCCTCGATGCCCAAATGACACGAGCGTTGAACATCGTATACGAATGAGTAGGAAGGATATAAAGGCATAAGCTTCAAATGAATCAAATCGCACGATGAGTAATCAAGAAGGGAAGTGCTCCTAACAGCCCTGTAGCCTCTCGAAGATAGGTACAAACATCTCTGTACCAATCTACAAGACTCTACTAGACTTACTCATGACTCATGAGACCTAAGTGAACCCGCTGAGGAATGTCATGCATAAGCCCGAGCTCTCGGGCCAGTTGGCCAAACGGTCCGTAGAAATTAGCGAGTACGATATCGAGTACAAACCCCAGACTGCCATAAAATCTCAAATTTTGTCAGACTTTGCGGCGGACTTTATGCCGGCCTCGGTCCCCGAGGTCGAGAAAGAATTACTGCTCACTTAGGGATTAGCTCGGGGATCAAGACCCTATTCACGGATGGCGCATCCAATGTGAAGGGGTCCGGGCTCGGTATCATATTAAAACCACCTACGGTAATGTAATTACGCAGTCTATTAGAACTGCAAATTGACTAACAATGAAGCCGAGCATGAAGCTGTAATTGTAGGTCTAGAATTGGCTAGGTGTCTGGGGGGAGAAGTGATCAAGGATAAGTGTTACTCCCTCCTTGTTGTAAACCTAGTCAATAGGACGTGTGATGTAAAAGAGGAACGGATGCGGAGGTACTTGGATAAGTTGCAGGTCACCTTATACCAATTCAAGGAATCGACTCTACAGTACGTACCTTGGGATCAAAATAGTGAGGCTGATGCATTGACCAACTTGGGGTCGTCTGTCGACTCCGATGAATTTGACTCCGAGAGAGTGGTGCAGTTGATTAACTCGATGGTAGAAAAAGGTCACACCGAGGTGAACTCGACAAGCTTGACTTGTGTAACGACTCGATCGGTCGTTTTGTGTAATTGCACCCCGTTACCCTTTATATTGCTTCATACTTGTGTGTTTATGCATTTGTGACTTTCGAGGTTGATTATTTTCATTGATTTGCACCCTTTCGAGAAGCTTTCGGGTTGATTTGGACTCTTGACTCTAGACTTAGAAGCTTTGATTTGAAAATGTTGACCAAACATTGACTTTTATGAAAACGACCGAAGAATTGTGTTTTTATGATTCTGATAGCTTCGTATCGTGATTGTGGCAAGTATGACCGTTGGTTGACTTTTAGATACCTAGCTCTAAGTATGACCCAAGTATGATGCACATTCCGTTACCCCTTATATTGTGTTGATTTACTGAAAGTTGGTAATTTTTATGTTGAAAAGTATGACCATTGGTTGACTTTTAGATACCGAGCTCGGAATTTGATTTTGGAACTTGGAATGGGTCTGTTATGACATTTAGAACTTGTCTGCAAAATTTGGTGTCAATTGGAGTTGATTTGATAGGATTTGGACGCTTAGTCGTAATTCTGGAAGTTCTTGAACATTTCTTTGAAAATCATGCATTTTAGAGTTCAATTCGTAGTTTTAGATGTTATTTTTGTGTTTTGATCGTGCGAGCGAGTTCGTATGATATTTTTAGACTTGCGTGGATGTTTGGTTTTCAACCCCGAGGGCTCGGGGTGAGTTTCGGACGCTTAGCGGAGTGTTGTTGGAATCAAAGTTGTTGGTTTTTCTGCACAGGCCTCAGATCTCGCATTTGCGACGTCTGAGTTCACATTTGCGATGGTAGGCCAAGTCTGCTGGGTTTGCATTTGCGAACCTAGTGTTTGCATTTGCGAAGTGCACTTGGAAAAGGCTTGTTCGCATTTGCGATCAATATGGTCGCATTTGCGGAGGTCCATGGTTCGCAATTGTGAACTATTCATCGCAATTGCGATGATAGCAGAGATGGAAGGGTATTCGCATTTGCAAGTGATTCTTCGCATTTGCGGGGTTCGCAATTGCGAATCCCATGTCATGGTAGTTGACATGCTTCCATAGCATTGACTTGCTTAGGAGTTTGCACTTGATTTAGTTGGGCCTTTGCTAGTTGAGTCATGGTATTTGTCAATTTGGCAATGGCTTGCCCGTGGTCTTGCAATTATTTTTAAAGGTGGATCATATTCGGGTCACCGTGTGGAACATTGGCCCAGGATTTCCAAGCCGACGACGTTTCCACCATCTCATCCAAAATCTCACACGCCTCCGCATAAGGCGTAGTCATATAGTTTCCACCGGCTAGTTGATTCACTACACATTGGTTGGTTGTGTTAATCCCACGATAAAAGGTTTGTTGAATCATGTTTTCTGTAATATCGTTCTTAGGACATTCCTTGACCATAGTTTTATAGCGTTCCGTGTAATGGTTCATTAGGCTCTTGCTTGAATGCCAAGATCTCATCGAGGTATAGCCATATGTCCGGCAGAGAAAAACTTAGCAATGAACATTTTTGTGCAGGTACATATATGTCTGGTGATCTTTTATGTGCAGAGGCACGGCTATTGGGGGAACTTATCGTGAGCTGCATTTCATGTTATGATTCGCAGCCTACAGAGTCTCCATCAGAGTTATTTGTATTCTCCTGTCTAATTTGTATCTCAGACAGATGTTGTATTTTATTTTATTTCCTAGTTGATGCACATGCACTTGTGACACCAGGTTTTGGGGGTGCTTATGGGTTGTCCTTTATTGTAGTTGTGAAAACATTATCAGTAACACTGTAAATTCTATTTCTTATTATTTAATTAATTAAAATTATGGTTTCAAAAATACTAAAATGAGTAATTAAGTTAAACATTCACTGTTGGCTTGCCTAACAGCGATGTTAGGCGCCATCACGACCTCTTGTGGATTTTAGCATGAGTACGTAAATCAAAGGGTACCCAGTAAGTATTTAGCCTAACTCAGAGAAGTAGTGACGAGGGGTCGACATCGACACTTACTAGTGGTATAATAAGACAAATACAGTAAGGAGTAAACAGATATGGGGCAGAGTAAATAAACGAATTTAAACAAGTGTAAATACGTGATACTCTCCTCCTCTCTACAATAGACTCAAGCTCTCAATTAGCAATTGCCTCCTCAACCGGAGCATATATATATAATGGACCCTCACCAGATAAGTTGTCATAATTCAAATCAGGAAGACTCATAGATACACTGACTTCTTGTCAAATATTACACACAATTTCCATGAGAGTATTTTATAGAAATATCGAGGCGTACGACCCGATCCAATCATAATATATGCACTGTCGAGGGTCGAATGACACGAACCAGAGATACATCTATTATACTGCCGAGGCAAACAACCCGCTCCCATGAGAGTGTGGTACATAATTCTGCCGAGGCGAACGGCCCGATCCCATTAGAATAAGAAGCTTTGACGGGTCCTTGACCCCACTCACGAAGGAACATGTGAGTTATAAGGATCTTTGAGGAAACCTTCCGATGAGAACGCATAATGCGGGAGAAATTTGTAAGAGGAGTACAATTATTCTGCGGCTAACTCTGAATAATTGTTGTAAGAGGACAACTGTGAACTACCTCAATCTTCTTTGGATCTACTTGATCCCCTCACTAGACACCATGTGGCCAAAGAACGCCACATACTTAAGACAAAACTCACATTTGGAGAATTTAGCATACAACTCCTTCTCCCTCAAAGTCTAGTACAAACCTCAGATGCTGCTCAAGATCCTCCCAGCTACGGGAGTACACAAATATGTTGTCAATGTACACGATGACTAATGAATCAAGATATGGTGGGAATACATTGTTCATAAAGTGCATAAAGGCTGCGAGGGCATTGGTCAGCACAAAAGACATCACCAAAAACTTGTAGTGACTATAGCGGGTCCTGAATACCGTCTTCAAAAAATATCATAATCCCGAATCTTCAACTGATGATACCCAGACCTCAAATCAATCTTAGAGAACACTCTAGAACCCTGAATCTGATCAAATAAGTCATCAATGCATAGTAATAGGTACATGTTCTTGACTGTAACCTTGTTCAATTGTCTGTAATCAATACACATCTGGCCTAGTACCATCCTTCTTCTTGACAAACAGAACCGGTGCACCCCAAGATGACACACTAGGTCTAATGAAACCCTTATCAAGCAACTCTTGAAGTTGTTCTTTTAATTTATTTAACTCCGGCGGTGCCATACAATACAGAGGAATAGAGATGGGATGAGTGCCCGGCACCAGGTCAATACCAAAACTAATATCCCTGTAGGGTGGCATGCCCGACAGGTCTAGAAGAAACACATCTGGGAAATCCCTTACTACCGGAACTAACTCAACGGTCGGAGTATCAGCACTAACATCCCTCACGAAGGCTAAATATGATAAGCATCCCTTCTCAACCATCCATTGAGCTTTCAGATGTGAGATCACTCTACTAGGAAATACATTCGGGGAGCCTCTCCACTCTAACCTCGGCACCCCCGGCATCGCCAATGTCATGTTCTTTGCATGACTATCTAGGATAGCATGATATCCTGTCATAATCTTTGCATGACAATCTAGGATAGCGTGATATCCTATCATGGTCTTTGTATGACAATCAAGGATAGGGTGACAACTAATCCTTACGCAAAATCACATAAAAGTCAACCATGCTTAGCAATAAAAGATCAACCCTAGTCTTCTAACTCCCAATGGTCACCACACACTACTGATATACACGGTACACAACAATGGAATCACCAACCGGCATAGATACATGAACAACCATAACTAAAGAATCACAGGGAATGTCCAAATAACAAGTAAAGTAAATGACACATATGAATAAGTGGAACCTGGATCAAATAATACTAAGCATTATTGTGGCATATGGAAACAATACATATGATCATTGCGTCTGAAGTAACTGCCTCTAGCCTGGAAGGAAAAGAATAGCATCGAGCCTGACCATCACCTATCTAACCTCCCCCTCTGGGGCGACCTCGACCCGCACGACCTCCACCCTAAGCTGGTTGAGCAGGTGGTGTAGCAACTGGTGCAGGGGTCATAGTCTAGGCCACCTACCTTACCGAACCTCTATAATGAGTGGGGTAATAATTTCTCATCAGACTAAAAATGACTGTGGGGCCTGCATCGAACCCCAAAAACTAGAGTAGCCAGTGGAAGAACCCGGTACCGATGAACCCTAGATTGATGGAGCATGATATGAGCTCTAAGCTGGGAGTGCACTGAAAGACGACTGAACTGGACGAGTGTTGTACGAACCGTGACTAGCTGACACATCACGAGGAACATGATGAGCCATCTGAGCGGGTCTGCAAAGGCGACCTTTGTTGTGATGTGACTGACCTCTAGAAGAAGTTCCACTAAAACCACTGAATCCACGGGGCCTCTCTCCCTCCCGCTCCTCGCGCTCAAGCCTGTGAACCGACTCTAAACGCCTAATAATCTCGACCACCTGGTCAAACCTCGCATTTGTCTCGGCCTCTCGAGCCAAACTGTAGCGTAGGCCTTAGATGAGGACATCAATGAACCTCCTGATCCTCTCTCTCTCTCTCTCTCAGTGGGAACCAAACATATAGCATGGCGGGCCAAATTCGTGAATCTCATCTCATAATGAGTCACAGTCATATCTACTTGGCGTAGCTGCTCAAAATCTCCACTCAGCTCCACTCAGTGAGTCTATGGAAAAAACTTCTCTAAGAAGAGAACTAAGAACTCATGCCACGTAAGTGGGGCTGTGCCAATTGGCCAACTCAACTCATAGGCCTTCCACCATCTGTAGGCTGCCTCAATCAGCTAAAAAGTAGTAAATGCAACTCCATTGGTCCCCAAAATACCCGCTGTACGAAGAATCCGCTATCATCGGTCTAGAAAATCATGAGCATTCTTTTACTCATCCCCACTAAACTATGGAGGCTTAAGCCTCCCAAATAGCTCCAATCTCTTCTACTCCTCATCACTCATTGGTGGACCAACCTCGGCCCGAGCAACTGCAACAGGCTGAACTCGTAGTACCCCCAGTGTCTGAAGTCCCTAAGCTAGCTGCTCCGTAGTACGAGCGACAGGAGTCTGGGTACCTCCCCTAGCCAGTGAAGTGGCTGGTGCAGCTAGAACCAAAACTGCCTAAGCTAAGGCCTCCTAAGCTGGTCCCACTGGCTTAAATCTGGTACCTGCTCCTCACTGGAGCAACTGGTGGCTCCACAGGTGCTGCCCTCGCTCCAATGCGAGTCCCAACACGGCTACTAACTCGACCCCAGCCTCTCGCGGCCCTGACTGGTGGTACTTATGCCTGATCAGCAAACATGTCCTAACCATCTGTGAGAGAATAGAAGAATAGAAGTTCACATTCCGGAATTAACAAATCCCCAAGACAACAATGCAAGAAAGTGAAGTTTCCTAACAGTTCGGTAGCCTCTTGAAGATAAGTAAATACGTCTCTGTACCGATCCGCAAGACTCTACTAAACTTGCTCATGACTCGGAAGACCTAAGCAACCTAGTGTTGTGATACCAACCTATCACGACCCAACTCCGACCAGAGCCACGACGAAGACTAACACTACTTACTAGGAAAGCTAATAGTCAAATGAGAACAATGAATATGATTAAACAATGTTTAATAAACTGAACAGTGAACATATCATGAAATAACTAAGAACATAACTGTTATACTACTACAACCATTCCCAAAATCTCAGGTCAACAAGTACATGAGCACTACTGGGTATCAAAATATAAGGCCAAATTCTAAATACAAATGTCTGAATAGTAGAACAATAATAGTAGATAATGAAAGAGAACATCAAGGTTTGCAGATGGTATAGAAGCTACCTCATAGTCTCCCAAGCTGGTAGCAACAAAACTCTAGAGATCTCCTCGTCTGGAAACACCTGGATCTACACAGGAAATGCAGAGTATAGTATGAGAACAGTGGACTGTATGTACTCAATAAGTAATAGCACTAACCTTAGGTTGAAAGATTTGACGAGATCAGAAGAAAGCGGTCAAAGATCAACCGATAACAACTCAGAATATAAAAGGAACAATATAAGTAATCAGCTCAATGATGTTACGTCCAGTTTGTTCAACATACAAGAGTTTACACATGCTTTCAAGTATAACATTTTTGATCCAACACGGATAAGAAATTTCATTTATCAGCTAGCATGAGAAAAGTACATCTCTATGCCTACCTGTCAAGTATACATGTCAAATTAACAATATCACGGTGGATCCGTCAAGAAATATTACAGTTAGTAATGTACGGGTCCCTGGCATAAAGCCTATCATCAACCACGTATATAAAACACTATGCATGCGCCCACTGCTGGCATATCAAACTCGGGAGGGGCAATCCTGCCCAAGTACTAATCATAATCATTTATCCAAATAGTGAGGCCGGTGCATGTATCGCCCTAAAATAATAACACTTAGCCCAATATGGGACTGTCATATGCCTTACCTCAAAATCAATACAAAACCAGCTCTATCACCCAAACTCACTCATTTACCGTTCAAGTGTTAGATAAACACATCTCACAATATTCAGTTTAACAGTGTTACACATAAGAGACATCTTCAACATGTGAGGAATCAAATAAGAAGCATTATGTCAGAGATATTATACACAGATATGGCATTGTGACTGAGAACATGTGTACAATAAGGCAAATAGCTCAGAAATGGCAAGAGTAGCCCTATCAAATCTCAAACAAACAGTACATAGCCTAGACATAATGTCTAACATGAATTAAAGTTCAATTAATGGAACAAGTAGGGAAAAAATAGATATAACAAGGTATGATAGTAAACAAGTCCGGTAATAGGTGAAAAGCGACCTCAAATCATGAACACTTTGGTGCACGTACACACGCATGTCACCTAGCGCGTACGTCACACCCCAATACCTCTTATATAGTAGTTCCCATGGTTAAATACCCTTAAATCCAAGTTTAAAATGTTACTTACCTCAAAATGCACAAATCAATACTCCAAAAAATCCTTCCTTTATGAATCGGCCTCCGAATGACTAGAATCTAGTCACAAATAACTTAATATCAACAAATAATGCAGCTGGAAATAATTTCAAATAATAAAGCTTCGATCTTTAACAATAATCAAAAAGCCAACCCCAAACATGCTCTCTGAAACCCGGTCAAACTCACAAATTTTGAACACCCATTCAATTACGAGATCAACCATACCAATTTTTTCATCCAATTTCGACCTCAATTAGATCAGTTTTTGCCGTTAGCAGAGTTTGCCTACAATAACAACTACCAGTCGAGTATTCAGATAGCTCCCTATGAGGCATTATATGGTAGACGGTGCAGGTCGCCAATTAGGTGGTTCGAGCCGAGGGAGGCTCGGTTATTGAGTACAGATTTAGTTCAGGAGGCCTTGGATAAGGTCAAGATTATACAGGATCGACTTCGTGCAGCTCAGTCCAGGCAAAAGAGTTATGCTGACCATAAAGTTTATGATATTGCATTCATGGTTGGAGAAAGAATATTGCTTCGGGTATCGCCCATGAAGGGTGTTATGAGATTTGGGAAGAAGGGCAAGTTGAGCCCTAGGTATATCGGGCCATTTGAGATCCTCGAGAGAGTGGGGGAGGTAGATTATAGACTTGCATTGCCTCCAGGGCTATCCTTAGTTCATCCGGTGTTCCATGTGTCTATGCTCCGGAAATATCATGGTGACCCGTCCCACGTGTTAGATTTCAGCTCTGTCCAGCTAGACAAGGATTGACTTACGAGGAGGAGCCGGTGGCCATTCTAGACCGGTAGGTTTGTCAGTTGAGGTCAAAGAGTTACCCTTCAGTTCTAATGCAGTGGAGAGGTAAGCCTATTGAGGAAGCTACTTGGGAGTCCGAGTCCGATATGCGGAGTAGATATGTCCGTTCGAGGACGAACGATTATTTTAGAGGTGGAGAATGTGATGACCTAAAAGGTCATCTTATGTTTTAAAACTCGAATCTGTGCTCTTAAGCCTTAAAATCTCATTTTTACCATCCTCGATTTGCATGCGTAATCCGGGCAGATTTCCGGAAAGCTTTTATGTTGAAAACTAATGAAAATAAGAATTTTTGCCTTAAAAGTTAATTTTAGTTGACTTCGGTCAACACTTTTGGTAGCTACAGAACTGGCTAGCTGTGCCATGCCCTTGCCCGCACCCTGGCGGGGCGAACGACAATCCCTCTGAATGTGACCCCTCAATCCGCATCTGTAGCATATGGGTAAGTCCATGTAGCATATTTCTAGGTGCATTTTTCCACACCTAGGACATGGGGTCCTCCTCTACTGCTGGAATCTACCACCATGACGACCCTGCTGATAGGAGCCCATGTTGCCCTGACTGGGCCTAAAATGGCTCCACTACTGCTGCTGACTGGGCCCCGATGGTGGTGCACTAGCCGAAGACTGAGCAAAGGATTGGGATGGACCTGACGACCCTCCCCTAAATATTGACCTGCCGCCACTAGAAGAACCACCAAAGTTGCCCGTAGACCTGGCCTTATTACTACCCTTTCGCTCTATTCTGTTCCTTAATTTGCGGGTCTCTGTGGCTTGAACGAATGCCACCATTTTTCCATAGTTCATATCAGAATTCAAGACAGTTGTAGCAACCTCATTAATTACCAAGGGACTAAGTCCTTGCATAAAGTGGCGCACTCTAGCCTCTATATTGGGTAACATGTAAATAGCATACTTAGACAGGTACGCGAATCTCATATGGTAATACCACACACTCAGGCTACCTTGCTTCAAGTTCTCAAACTCAGTAGTACGGGCTGCCTTAGTCTCGGCAGGCAAGAAATGATCAATGAAGGCATCGGGAAACTCACCACACCTCGTCGGAGGGCTCCTTCTTCACGGGACTACTCCCATAGTTCAAACCAAGAATATTCCACCTCTTTCAGGCGGTAGGAGGCCAATTCCACTACCTCTGTCTCAGTAGCACGCATAACTCGGAGAGTCTTATACATCTCATCAATGAAATTTCTGGGGATCCTCCTCTGGGTTAGTACCCGTGAACACTGGAGGATCCAACTGGAGAAACCTGTTCACCCAGGAACTAGTAGAATCTCCTGGCTGACTGGAAGAAGTGGGTACAATATTTTATCTTTAGGCCTGGGATGCCACTATCTGAGCCAACACATGTATGGCTCCTCTAAGATCAACATCAGAAACACCAGAATCGGAAGCTGGAACTAGAGGTGGAACTGGTATATCAGTTGGAAGGACCGTTTTACCCTAAGTAGGTGTAGGGACATATGCGGTCTGATCAGTTATAGTAGAGTCAGGCAGCGCAGTAACTGGAGGAATATTCTCACTCCCCGGGTGCTCACCCGCATCATCAATTATAGGGTCAACTGTCACTCCTGGGGTGATATTGGATCTTTAGCCAGTTCTTGCCTTCTTCTTAAGGGCCATGTACCGAAAGTTAAAGTAAAGCACGAGTTAAAGGAAGAACAATCTTACCATCATCTTTATCGCATGATCGAGAACATGAAAGAAGGGTATTATTCCTAAATGCCCATGTATCATCCTAATTATAGATGTGGTCGACAACACACCGATAATAAGGACTCTATTAGACACGGCTCCGAGACATACTAGGACACTTTAAAACCTTAGGCTCTCATACCAAGTTTGTCACGCTCCAAAATCGAGGAGCGCGACCGGCGCCCAATCGAGTGAACCCGATCGAGCAAGCCTGTTAGATTTTTTTCTACCCAAACTCATTCATGAATAAAAAGAATATATATATCTCTTCGTTAATCAAACAATAAAGTGATCACGTCTGTAATACCAATTACTTACCATTAGTTACTTCATTTTATAAATCAGTTCCACACATTTTTTCATAATCTGAAGTGGAAATAGTAATTCAAATACAACATAACGAGTTTGACTTCCCAGCACCAATATACAACCCACACTATGTCTACGCAGCCTCTATAGATAAAGAAGAGTACAATGATAATGCCGGCAACAAGGCCACGACTATATCTCAAACAAAATACACAAAGTACAAAAGATTCATGACCCCGGGATGAAGTGGGGCTCACCAAGTCAGCTGGGAATAAGGTGTACTGCTACCACAGATCAATATCTCCTGCTGTGGAACCACCTGTATCCATTTAAATATGCAGCGCCCCCGGCAAAAGGGACGTTAGTACTGTCGAATAGTACTAGTATATATAACTAAACACCCTATCAATAGAATGACAAATAATACAAACAAGATTATCATAATGTTAATGGAAGCCTTAATCAACATCAAACCTCAATTTAGGATCAAGACAGTATTTCAATAATTTTCCATATCTCACATTGGGAGATTTTTAGTATCGATATACCATTGTCCACAATACCATTATTCACAATACCAGTACCACAGTACTCTCAGGACGGAGTCCGATCATGACCCGATCGGCTAGGCTATCTCATTAGAGACATCAACCATGATTACTCGCAATATCAATACCACCGTCTTTAACACAGAGTCCGATCACGACCCGATCGGCTATGCTATCCATTAGGGACATCGACCACAATCACAATTTTCATTACAATTTCCAGCACAATCACCACCATGTGTGCGGCATGGTGTCCGATCACGACCCGACCATCTAGGCTATCTTATTCGATAAATCAACCTTTTTTTATCAATCATCGCATTTCATATTACTTTCACATCTTTTCATTTCATTGGCATTAATGGCCATAATTATAAGATCATTCTTCGCACATTGAACATATTTAGTGTTTCATGCTCACCTTTTCCCTTTCTAACATCAACATCATCAACAACAACAACAACAATAACAATTCAAATCAAGGCATGTAGTACATATGTGAGCAATTAAGAGTCTAAGACACAGAGATTCTTCACAATATTTGGCATAATATCCTTCATTTTAATTTAAATTGAAGTCGAACATTTCTAATGCACAACCCCTATTTTTAACACATCCTCAATTGATAACATAACATAAATAAAGCATTTAGAATACTTGTTAAACATATATTTTTCAACCCAATCTTACTCGGAATAGCCAATTTTATAATGAATCACCCGGGACTTACATAATTCACATGAATACCGTGGGATCCAATTCTAAGAGAAGAGTTTAGCCAACATACCTCAATTGAGCTTCCTTTAAACTCTAAAATATTCCAAAATTCTTAGCAACTTCAATCTATTGTAGAAATATAACAAATTGAATCAAAATTAGGAGGATGATCATAGTTCTAGCTCATTTGAGCATTTTATCAAACACTAGGTGTGCATAAGGTTTCAAGGTCCTTTTATGGAGAATTCCATCATCCCACAACCCCATCTTTACCATGCTTAATTCAACAATCCTTTTACAACCCTTGATATCATATGCATGTAAAATAAATAACTCCGATGCTCAAACTTTATCTTGCTAATTACTCATTTTTAGACAAAATTCGATATTGAGGGTTAGGGTGTAGAATCTTACCTCTAGGATGAAGACCTAGTGAGTTTACCTTCTTAATCTTCCAAATCTTGGGCAAGAATTGAAGAACAATTATTGAAAAATAACTTCTCACTCTAGGGAACTCTCTCTCTCTCACACTCTAATATGTCACATTATAGATCAAAAATGGCCCAAATAGTGTATTTAATGAAGTAGGGTCGGCTTTTAAAAACTCAAAAATGGAGCTCCGGAACAAGGTCTATGATCGAATATGCGATCGCATAATCGATATGCGGAACGCATATCGGTCGCATAATCGGTGTCCAATACTGGCAAACATCTATCTGTGTCTTCGGTCATTATGCGACCCACAGACTTGTTCTGCGGTCGCATAGAGAACCACAGAACAGTTATGCAGTCGCATACTTGACCGCAGAATTGCATCCAAACTGGCCCTCTCCTGCCTCACTTCTGCGGCCATTATGCGGCCCGCAGAGTGATTCTGCGGTAGCATAATGAACCGCTGAAACGCATTTTTCTTCCAAAAATTTTCCTTTACTCTCCGGTGCATTGTTCAACCCAAAAACAATTTCTACAATCCTTAGACACGTAAGCCTAGTCCGGCACCATGAAATATTATTTTATTTTAAAAATTTTACGGGGCCTTACATTATCTAACTCCCATGAAAGAGCTAGTTTATAAGCAACTGGGCAACTTTCCCAACTACTTCATATGGTCCAATAAATCGAGGAGTAAGTTTTCCTTTTTGACCAAATCGCATAATCATCTTCCATTGGGAAACCATTAAAAATACATTATCCCCTACTTGATGCTCAATTTTATGCCTCATAAGGTCAGCATAATACTTTTGTCTATTCGAAGAAATTTTTAAGTGATCCTTTATGATTCTTACCTTTTCTTCAGTTTGTTGCAAAATTTTAGGACCAACCAATTTTCTTTCACTAGCTTCACTCCAACATAGATGAGTTCTACATTTCCTCCAAATAAATCTTCATAAGGAGGCATACCTATACTTGATTGGCAGCTAATATTGTAAACAAATTCTATCACGGCTAAATGTTTGTCCCAACTACCCTCAAACTCAATAATGCAGGCTCGAAGCATATCTTCCATGATTTGTATTACCCTCTCAGACTGGCTGTCCGTATGAGGATAGAAAGAAGTACTAAAGTTCAACCTGCTACCTAAAGCTTCTTGCAAGCTAGTCCAAAATCTTGATGTAAAACTCCGGTCACGGTTAGATACAATAGAAATAGAAATCCCATGCAACCTCACAATCTCATTGATGTACAATTCAGCTAAGCGTTCAAGTGAGTAGTCCATTTTGATTGGCAAAAAATGAACACTCTTGGTTAGCCTATCAACTATAATCAAAATTGCATCATGATTTCTTTGAGTGTGTGGATGCCAGAAACAAAGTCCATCGTTATTCTCTCCCATTTCCACTCTGGTATCTACAAGGGTTGTAGAAAACCAGCCAAGACTTGATGTCAGCCTTTATTTATTGAAATCAAGCATGTAGAGATAAACTCTGTAATGTCTTTCTTCATACCATTCCACCAGTAGTGTTCTTTTTTGGTTTGGTACATTTTAGTACCTCCTAGATGCATTGCATATGGTGAAGTATGTGCTTAACTCAAAATTTCTATCCTTAATTTGTCATCTTTAGGAACACATAACCGATTTTGATAAAATAGGGCACCATTCGCCCTCAATTTAAAATCAAGCTTTTCTCCATGTTGAACTTCTTTGATCAGTTTCACAAGCTTCTAATCCAACTTCTGTGATTCTTTTACCCGTTCAAGTACAACTGGCTTGACTTACAAACTAGCAATAATAGAACCATCAGCTTTAAATTCAAGACAAGCATTCAAAGCTCTTAATTAAAGAAATAAAGGCGAAGGACTTAGAGATAGACTAGCAAAGGATTTAAGACTTAGTGCATCAGCAACAACATTGGCATTACCCGTATTATAGTCAATTGTCCAGTAATATGTTTGATAAGCTCAAGCCATCTACGTTGTCTCAAATTCTACTCTTTCTGTGTACCCAAGTACTTCAAACTTTGTGACTAGTGAATATATGATACTTTTCTCCATACAAGTAATGTCTCCAAATTTTCTGTAATGACCCGGCCGGTTATTTTGAGAGTATGAGTCCTGATCCCTTATTTATTGCTCCCCCTATTTTATTTTATACTTACATGACTTGCCGGGGTGCCTAGTGTCAAGTTTCGCAGAGTTTCGAAGTGGAATGGGACACATAGTCCCTAAGTTGAAGTTTGAGCTGTAAGAGTTGACCGTAGTTTGACCTGTGTGAATACGACTCCAGAATGGAGTTTTGTTTGTTTCAATAGCTCTGTATGGTTATTTTTTTTTCTTAGGAGCGCATCCGGATGTTAATTTAGAGGTCCGTAGGTCATTTCGGCATTATTTGGCGAAAGTTGGAAATTGAAAAGTTTTTGGGAAGTTTTACCAGGAGTGGACTTTTTGATATCGGGGTCAGATTCTAATTCCGGAAGTTGGAGTAGGTCCGTAATGTCAAATGTGACTTGTGTGTGAATAATTTGAGGTCTATCAGACGTGATTTGATAGGTTTTGATATCGGTTGTAGAAGTTGGAATTTCCTTAGTTTCAATAGGCTTGAATTGGAGGGTGATTTGTGTTTTTGATGTTGTTTGATATGATTTTAGGGCTTGAATAAGTTCATATTATGTTTTAGGACTTGTTGGCGTAATTGGTTGAGGTCCCGGGGACCTCGGATGGATTTCGGGTAGTTAACGGATTGAATTTGGTGTTGAGTGAATTGTTGAAGTTGGGCATATGCTGGTGTAATCGCACCTGCGAAGTCCTTATCATAGGTACGAGCTCACAGAAGCGAGAAATGGAGCGCAGGTGCGATCTGGAAGCGGCTTGGTCAGTGGTCATAGAAGCGAAAGTATGTCCGCAGATGCAAAGGCATATCTGCGTTGGGGCGTCTGCAGAAGCGAAAAGTGGCAGGTTGAGTTAAAGTCGCAGAAGCGGGCGAGGACTCGCAGATGCGGAAGTTTGGCCGCAGGTGCGCAAGGTTGGGAGTGTAATGTTTTCTGAATAAGTGGATGAGATAACATAGAACCGGTGCCGCAGATGCGGCTAAGTGGACCGGAGAAGCGATTTAGCTGGGCAGGAGGTTTAAAATCAAGTGTTTGCCATTTTCTTCATATTTTGAGATAGAGAGCTCGGATTGAGGCGAGCATTTGGGGGATTTTCAGAGGAAACATTTTGGTAAGGATTCTTGACTCATTTTTTATTATGTTCCACTAATCTATCATTAATTTCGTCATTCAATTAAGGATTTGGATTGTAAAATTGGGGGAAAAGGAGTAAGGTTCTTAGGCTGAATTTTGAGGTATTGATCGAGGTCTTGATATCGTATATGAGTAATTTTGGTATGGGTGAACTCGTGGTTGAATGGGTGTTCGAATTTTGTGACTTTTACCTGATTTCGAGACGTGGGCCCGGGTCGACGTTCTGGGGCGATTTTCTAATTTCTTATTAAAGTCATGATTTCATTATTTAGATTAGTTTCTTATTTATATTTATAGTATGTAATGACCTATCTAACCTTGTGGGGGGGGGAATCCCCTTAGGATTTGGAACTGTTGTAACAATTTGTGTTATGTGAATGCCGTGTACGTAAGGTGACGAGTGCATACACGGGCTAAATGTTGAAATTTCGGTCATTGTTAAGTAGTTTCCTTTCTTTGCCTTAATTGAGTTATTCTAGTACGTGTAGCCATCATGTTTAGCCTAATTTCACATGTCTACGTGTCTCATCTCTTAATTGCAATTTGTACAACATGCTTAGTTGAATTACCTATTTTCCTTAGCTTCCGTATCTGTTCTTTAACTGTAGGATTCCCTGCTTGTAATATCATTGTTTCATTTACTACATGTTGATTTTCGTGATTCCTGTTAAGTTGACTGTTTGGATGTGGCATGAGGTTTCTTCTGTGCGGGGTGTTATTGATTGGCACAAGATTTCTTCCGTGTGGAGTGTTATTGGAGCGAGGTTTCTTCCGTGCGGAGTGTTATTGGCACGAGGTTTCTTCCATGTGAAGTGTGATTGGCACGAGGTTTCTTCCGTGTGGATTTTGATTGGTACGAGGTTTCGTCCGTGCGGAGTGTGATTTGGCACGAGGTTTATTTTGTGCGGAGTGAGATTGTGGCATGAGGTTTCTGTCGTGTCGTTGTGAGATATTTACTTTTGGGACTACGAGGCGGTACCTTGGGAGCGCCCCTGTTGATTCCTGTTTTGTTGTGTTATTGTTGTTGTTGTTGTTGTTCCTTAACTTGTAAGATGTTTTTTTTCCTTAAGTGTTGCAATTTTCTTCTTATTTTCCCCGTGTCGTTTCTTCTCCGTACATTCTTATTGTTTCATTAATCTTCCATTTGTTGCTATCATTTCACTTCTGCCTTATTTCTCTTATTCCAGTAGGGCCCTGACCTGACCTCGTCACTACTCTACCGAGATTAGGCTTGACACTTACTAGGTACCGTTGTGGTGTACTCATAATATGTTTATGCACATATTTTTGTACGGACCCAGGTACATCTTATCAGTCTCGATAGTAGAGTGTGTGCTGCTGCTTGGAGACTTCAAGGTATATTTGCCAGCGCCTGCAGACCTCGGAGTCCCCCTCTATCCCTATTATGTTGTCTTTTATTTATTCTCTTAGATGCTGATGTATAGAGACATTTAGTACTTCTTTAGAGTTTGTGACTTGTAAGTACCGGGTTTTGGGAGTTGTTCTTACTCTGAGTTGCAATTTTACTTGTACATGTCGAGTGGCAGTTTTCAGTTATTTATGTATCTGTTGAAGTTTAGTCGTTATTTTAGTTATTCCGAATTTTTAGGCTTACCTAGTCTTACAGACTAGGTGTCGTCACGACATCTTACGGAGGAAAATTTGGGTCGTGACAAATTGGTATCAGAGTTCTAGGTTCATAGGTGTTATGAGTCATAAGCAGGTTTAGTAGAGTCTTGCGGATTGGTACGAAGACGTCTGTACTTATCTTCGGGAGGGTATGGAACTGTTATGAAAAATTTCACTTCTTTGATTCCTTGTTGTGCGAAATTGTTGACTTCAGGATTCTAAACTTTTGTCTTTCTATTCTCTCACAGATGGTGAGGACACGTACAGCCGGATCAGATAACCGGACACCCGCGCCCCCTGCTGGTGCCGCGAGAGGCCGGGGCAGGGGTAGAGGCCGAGGACGTACACGTGGTACAGCCAGAGCACCCGCACGGGCTGCTACAGAGGAGCCACCAGTAGATCCAGTCGGAGCGCAGGCACCTGAGATGCCTGTTACTGCACCAGCTCTTCAAGAGACCCTTGCCCAGTTTCTGAGCATGTTTGGCACTTTATCTCAGGCAGGGTTGATTCCACTTGCTCCTGCCACATCTCAGTCCAGGGGAGGAGCACAGACTCTTGTCACCCATACCCCAGAGCAGCGGGTTCAGGTCGACCAGGTTCAAGAGGCCATACCAGTGCAGCCGGTAGCCCCAGTTCAACCTGAGGTTAAGGCATCAGTTTCTGAGGAGGAGGAGCATAGGGTCGAGAGGTACAAGAAGTACCATCCTCCTACATTCAGTGGCTTGGCGACAGAGGATGCCTAGGGTTTTCTTGATGAGTGACATTGTATCCTCCGTACTATGGGTGTAGCGGAGTCTTCTGGGGTTTCTTTCACTACGTTCCAGCTTAGGGGAGCGGCTTATCAGTGGTGGCATGCATATGAGTTGGGTAGTCCAGCCGAGGCAGCTGCACTCACTTGGACTCAGTTCTCGGATATGTTCTTGAGCGAGTATGTTCCCTAGAGTCTCTGAAATGCATGACATATAGAGTTTGAGCAGTTGCGCCAAGGTTCTATGATCGTGTCGGAGTATGCGGTCTGGTTCAGGGATTTGGCTAGACATGCACCAGCTTTGGTTGCTACTGTTATAGAGAGGGTACGTCGATTCATCGAGGGGCTCAACCCCAGCATCAGATTTAGCATGGCCCCAGGGTTGGAGATGGACATCGCATACCAGTAGGTAGTGGGGATTGCTAGGAGATTGCAGGTATGCTGATTCGGGAGAGAGAGAAGAGAGAGGACAAGAGGTCTCGAGAGTCTGGCACTTATAGTGGTACACGTGCTCCAATGACAGCTCATCAGGGTAGGGGCTAGCTCCCTATTATGCATCGCCGTTGTCTAGCGCACCTCCTGTATGGGGTGCTTTCAGCGGTCAGTCCAGCCGATCAGGCCCGAGCCAGCCACAACAACCACGTCCTCTAGGAGCTTGTTTTGAGTGTGGTGACACTCGTCATATGGTGAGGGATTGCACCAGACTTAGGAGGGGTGCACTTCCACAAATTACTCAGGCACCGCGTGCTCCACCGAGTCCTCAAGCTATGGTTACCACACCAGCTACCACTCCACCTACTCAGCCAGCTCGAGGTGGAGGTTGAGCAGGTAGAGGTCGCCCTAGATGGGGAGGCCAGGCCAGATATTATGCTCTTCCTAATCAGATGGAGGCTGTTACACCCCATGTTTTTGTACATGGAAGTACGCCATAAGTACATTGATATAAGTTCGGGAATGGGAAACTTTTTTTCAGATTATAAGCATTATGCTATTTCAAACAAGTGATAAGTTAATTCGCGAAGGTGAGAGGGTAAGCTAATCAAAGAAAATGAGTTCCGTCGAAGTTTGGCAATTTTGGGACAAAATACGGCCAGAGCTAAAATACCTGGTATTTATGGACTAGTACCATACAAGGTACCACATGGCCACGATAGTAAGGTGTATAAGGTGTGTTTAAAGTGAGTATTATTACAATTAATTTGAGATAATTCTTAATTATGTAGATAATCGGGTAATTAATAATATTTGGTGGGAGATTAATTAAGTAATTATAAAATTTTGGATAAGTTTGATTCCCCCTTAACGTGGCAGCCCATGTAGTGACTCTTAGTCATTAAAAATAGGTGGCAAATAGGGGCCTTTAGGCCAAAGCTTAGTCATCCTAATGTGGTGCCCACAAGGGCATAATCTTAAAAGCCTTTCTTACATTATGTAGTAAGATAGATTGGCTTAGTAACGTATTTCTCAAATAAAACATCACCATACATAAACAATCAGTGGTTATGGTGCTAAGCAATGGTGGAAAAGCTTCAGCAAACTCTTTCATAAAAGATTAGATGTTGGCAACGTGGTTTTGCTAAAAAAATCATATGAGACTACGTAATGTTATAGCAACGGAATTTTGCGATTCTAAAGGAGTACGGTACAATCTTTCTCAAGAATATCATACGGATATTTCCCTACTTTGATCCGCCGTTACACGTTATCACAATCAACGGTGTTAAAGGGATTGTTAAGAGAATCGGTTCAGGTATGTTAAGGCTATCCCTTCTTTCTTTTTGGCATGATCTATACGACACGAACGAAACAAGTAAATGCATAATTTCTATAAATGACTCTATTCATAGAAATATTAAGAGTGTCTATATTCTTGATTCCTCATGTGAATTATTATTATATCTTCTATCCATGGGTCTCAGAAAAATACGTATTTGATAAAGTTTATCCGAAAGGCATATTGATTTTTATGAGATTCCGAGAAATCTTATTAACATATTTCCATGCATTTTATTTCATTTATACATGTACATTGACTCATGATCAGATGGCATTATATAGGCGTATTTATATGTATATATATGTATATGGGATATGGAAAAAGGTTACGGCGTTATATACGCACCACCACCTGATCAGCTGGTATACGTTGATGATTTGTCCACAGTGGCCGAAATGATATGATGGAATGCCCTCAGTGGCTTGATGATGTTATGAACACATATACATATGCATGGTATGACATTTATACGCATATGCATGACATTATAAAAATAAAATGATTCACAGAGCTATGCAGACGTACATGTTGAGTCTTTTACTCCATGTTTCTCTCATGTCTATTATTTACTGATTTTCATTCCTTATGTACTCGGTACATTATTTGTACTGACGTCCCTTTTGCCTGGGGATGCTGCGTTTCATGCCCGCAGGTCTTGATAGACAGGTCGAGAGTCCTCCAAGTAGGCGATCATCTCAGCAGAAGATATTGGTGCACTCCATTTGCTCTGGAGTTTCTTGTTTGTTCAGTATGATTTAGATGTGTATTTTTTGGTATGGCGGGGCTCTGTCCCGACCTTTATGACAATTATGTATTCTTAGAGGCTTGTAGATAGATGTCATGTACGTAAAATATTGTATGGCCTTGTCGGCCTATGTTCAGTGTACGAGTGGTTATTTTGGTCTTAGAGGCCCATATGCCTTATGTATAAGTTGGTATTACATGTTATATTCCACCTATCTCACGGCAGCCTCTCCGGCTCAGTTATCTATGATGGTATGATACAAAAAGATACGTTATATTGGTACTCGGTTAAGTAAGGTACTGGGTGCCCGTCACGGCTCATCGGTTTGGGTCGTGACAGAGGCAGTTGCATCCGACTCTGTCATTACAAGTATTGTTCCGGTCTGTCATAGAGATGCATAAGTCTTATTTGATTCAGGCTCCACTTATTCCTATGTGTCATCTTATTTTGCTCCATATTTGGGTGTATCCCGTGATCCTTTGAGTTCCCATGTCTATGTGTCTACACCTGTGGGAGATTCAATTATTGTTGACCGTGTGTATCGGTCATGTTTGGTTGTTCTTAGTGGTTTTGAGACCAAAGCCGATTTATTATTTCTCAATATGGTAGACTTTGATATTATTTTAGGCATGGACTGGTTGGTGCCCTATTATGTTATTCTTGATTATCACACCAAGACCGTGACGCTGGCTATGCCAGGATTACCATAGTTAGAGTGGATAGGTACCTAGGATTATACTCCTAGCAAAGTTATTTCATTTCTAAAGGCTCAGCGAATGGTTGAGAAGGGGTGTGATGCGTACCTAGCTTATGTGAGAGATGTCAGTGTTGATACTCCTATCGTGGAGTCTGTTCTAGTAGTGAGGGATTATCCAGATGTATTTCTAGCGGATCTTCCGGGCATCCCGCCCGACAGGGATATCGACTTTGGTATTGATTTATTGTCGGGCACTCAACCCATCTCTATTCCTCCCTACCGTATGGCTCCGCCTGAGTTGAAGGAGTTAAAGGAGTAGTTATAGGAGTTTCTTAATAAGGGCTTCATTCGGCCCAGTGTGTCGCCTTCGGGTGCACCAGTCTTGTTTGTGAAGAAGAAAGATGGTTCTATGCACATGTGTATTGATTATCGCCAATTGAACAAAGTTGCAGTGAAGAACATGTATACATTGCCTTGTATTGATGACCTATTTGATCAGTTACAGGGTGCCAGAGTGTTTTCCAAGATTGACATGCGTTCAAGCTATCATCATTTGAAGATTCGGGAGCTAGATATCCTGAAGACTGCTTTCAGGACTTTGTATGGTCACTACGAGTTCCTTGTGATGTCATTTGGTCTGACCAACGCCCCAGCAACATTCATGCATTTGATGCATAGTGTATTTAGATCCTATCTTGACTCCTTCGTCATTGTGTTTATTGAAGACATTATGGTGTACTCCCGGAGTCGGGAGGATCATGAGCAACATCTGAGGGCTATGCTCCAAACCTTGATTGAAAAGAAGTTATATGCAAAATTCTCAAAGTGTGAGTTCTGGCTAGATTCAGTGCCATTTTTGGGTCATGTAGTGTTGAGTGAGGGGATCAAGGTGGACCCGAAGAAGGTTGAACCAGTGCAGAGTTGACCCAGACCGTCCTCAGCTACAGAGATCTGGAATTTTCTTGGTTTGGCGGGGTATTACCGTCGATTTGTAGAGGGTTTCTCATCTACTGCAGCACCTATGACCCGGCTGACCTAGAAGGGTGCTCCGTTCAGGTAAGAAGAGGAGTGTGAGGAGAGTTTTCAAAAGCTCAAGACAACTTTGACTACAGCCCCAGTATTGGTATTGCCTACAGGTTCTGGGTCTTATACTATGTATTGTGATGCATCGCGTATTGGTCTCAGCGCAGTGTTGATGCAGGACGGTAGAGTGATTGTCTATTCATCTAGACAATTGAAGGTGCATGAGAAAAACTATCTTGTCCATGACCTCGAGTTAGCAGCTATTGTTCATGTCTTGAATATTTGGCGGCACTATTTGTATGGTATCCCTTGTGAGATCTGCACCGATCACCGGAATTAGTAGCATCTATTCAAATAGAAGGATCTTAACTTATGTTAGCGGAGGTGGTTAGAGCTGCTTAATGACTACATTGGGCACACATAGCCTGCCCTGCATCCTCATTGCACCGTCATTGAGGATGCAGGGCAGGCTATGTGTGCCTAATGTAGATGGTTTGCATGAGTGATTGCCTACACGTCTAGACAATTAAAGGTGCATGAGAAGAACTATTCTGTCCACAACCTCGAGTTAGCAGCTATTGTTCATGCCTTCAATATTTGGAGGCACTATTTGTACGGTATCCCTTGTGAGATCTACACCGATCACCGGAGTCTGCAGCATCTATTCAAATAGAAGGATCTTAACCTTGTGTCAGCGGAGGTGGTTAGAGCTGCTTAAGGACTAAGATATCACTATTCTATACTATCCCGGGAAGGCCAATGTGGTGGCCAATGCCTTGAATTGCAGGGCGGAGAGTTTGGGCAGTCTAGTATATCTACCAGCAGTAGAGAGGCCATTGGCATTGGATGTTCGGGACTTGGCCAACCAGTTTGTTAGATTGGATATTTTTAAGTCGAGTCGAGTTTTGTCTTGTGAGGTTTCTCAAACTTCTCTTTATGATCGTATCAGGGAGCGTCAGTATGATGACCCCCATCTTCTTGTCCTTAGGGACACGGTTCAGCACGGTGATGCCAAGGAGGTCACCATTGGAGATGACGGTGCATTGAGGATGCAGGGCAGGCTATGTGTGCCCAATGTAGATGGTTTGCATGAGTTGATTCTCCAGGAGGCTCACAGTTCGCGGTACTCTATTTATCCAGGTGCCGCGAAGATGTATCAAGACTTGAGGTAGCATTATTGGTGGGGGACAATGAAGAAGGACATAGTATAGTATGTAGCTCGATGCCTAAATTGTTAGCAGGTGAAGTATGAGCATCAGCAGCCAAGTGGATTGCTTCAGAAGCTAGAGATTCTGGAGTGGAAATGGGAGCAGATCACTATGGATTTTGTTGTTGGGCTTCCACGGACTCAAAGGATGCAGTTTGGGTGATTGTGGATAAGTTGACCAAGTCGGCTCGTTTCATTCCAGTGATGACTACTTATTCTTCCGAGTAGCTAGCTCGAGTTTATATTCGCGAGATTGTCACGCTTCATGGCGTGCCAGTATCTATCATCTCTGACCGGGGTACGCAGTTTACATCGCGGTTCTGGAGGGCCGTACAGCATAAGTTAGGTACTCGGGTTGAGCTGAGCACAACATTTCACCCTCAGATGGATGAGAAGTCCGAACCCTCTATTCAGATACTGGAGGATATGATATATTCATGAGTGATGGAGTTTGGGGGTTCTTGGGATCAGTTCTTCCCACTTGCGGAGTTTGCCTACAACAACAACTATCAGTCGAGCATTCAGATGGCCCTATATAAGGCTTTGTGTGGTAGACG
The DNA here is from genome assembly GCF_000715075.1 of Nicotiana tabacum. NCBI lineage: Eukaryota > Viridiplantae > Streptophyta > Magnoliopsida > Solanales > Solanaceae > Nicotiana > Nicotiana tabacum. Next base: position 57,068,731 of record NC_134088.1, read on the forward strand.
ATATTGGTCCCCAGTGGGTTGGTTCGAGTCGGGTGAGGCTAGGCTATTGGGTATAGACTTGGTTCATGATGCTTTGAAAAAGGTTAGGGTGAGTCAGGATCAACTTCAAACAGCCCAGTCCAGACAGAAGAGTTATGCGGATCGAAAGATTCGCGATGTTGCATTCATGGTTGGGGAGCGGGTCTTGCTCTAGGTTTCACCCATGAACGGTGTTATGAGGTTAGGGAAGAAGGGCAAGTTGAGACCTATGTATATCGGGCCTTTTGTGATCCATGAGAGGGTTGGAGAAGTGGCTTATAGACTTGCACTACCTCCTAGTCTAGTTGCAGTTCATCCAGTGTTCCATGTTTCTATGCTCCGGAAGTACCACGGCGATCCGTCTCATGTGTTAGATTTCAGCTTAATCCAGTTGGACAAGGACTGGTCTTTTGTGGAGGTGCTGGTGGCCATTTTGGATAGGAAGGTGCGAAAGTTGAGGTTGAAGAACATTGCTTAAGTGAAGGTTCAGTGGAGGGGTCAGCCAGTCGAGGAGGCAACTTGGGAGATCGAGCATGATATGCGCAGCCGTTACCCTCATCTTTTCACTGCTTCAGGTATGTCTCTATACTCGTTCGAGGACGAACGATTGATTTAAGAGAGGGAGGATGTAATGACACGGCCGGTCATTTTGAGAGTATGAAGCCCCGATCCCCTATTTATTACTCCCTCTATTTCATTTTATGCTTACATGACTTGGCGGGGTGCCTAGTGTCAGGTTCGGGAGAGTTTTGGAATGGAATGGGACACATAGTTCCTATGTTGAAGTTTGAGATATAAGAGTTGACCATAGTTTGACCTATGAGAATACGACTTCGGAATGGAGTTTCATCAATTCCAATAGCTCTGTATGGTAATTTTGGTCTTAGGAGCGCGTCCGGATGTTGATTTGGAAGTCTGTAGGTCATTTCGGCGTTATTTTGATAAAGTTGGAAATTGGATGGTTTTTGGGAAGTTTGACCGGGAGTGGACTTTTTGATATCGGGGTCGGATTTTAATTCTGAAAGTTGGTGTAGGCCCGTAATGTCAAATGTGACTTGTGTGCAAAATTTGAGGTCAATTGGACGTGATTTGATAGCTTTCGGTATCGGTTGTAGAAGTTGGAATTTCCTTAGTGTCAATAGGCTTGAATTAGAGCGTGATTCGTGTTTTTGATGTTGTTTGATGTGATTTGAGGGTTTGAATAAGTTTGTATTATGTTTTAGGACTTGTTGGTGTAATTGGTTGAGGTCCTGGGGGTGCAGGTGCGACCTGGAAGCGGCTTGGTCAGTGGTCGCAGGAGCGGAAGTATGTGCGCAGATGCGAAGGTGCATCTGCGTTGGGGCGTTCGCAGAAGCGGAAAGTGGCAAGTTGAGTTGGAGCCGCAGAAGTGGATGAGGGCTCGCAGAATCGCACCTGCAGATACGGGAGTTAGGCCGCAAGTGCGTGAGGTCGAAAGTGTAATGTTTTCCCCAGAAACGGATGAGAGACCACAGAAGCGGTGCCGCAGATGCGGCTAAGTGGACCGCAGAAGCGGTATAGCTGGGAAAAAGGTTTAAAATCGAGGGTTTGCCATTTCCTACATATTTTAAGATAGAAAGCTCGGATTGAGGCGAGATTTTGGGGGATTTTCATAGGAAACATTTGGGTAAGGATTCTTGAATTGTAAAATTTCGTCATTTGATTAAGGATTTGAATTATAAAATTTGGGGGGGGGGGAAGGTGTAAGGTTCTTAGGCCGAATTTTGAGGTTTTGATCAAGGTTTTGGTATTGGATTTGAGTAATTTTGGTATGGGTGAACTCGTGGTTGAACGGGTGTTTGGATTTTGTGACTTTTACCCGATTCCGAGACGTGGGCCCGGGTCAACTTTTTGGGGCGATTTTATAATTTCTTGTTAAAGTCATGATTTCATTATTTAGATTAGTTTCTTATAGTTATATTTATAGTATGTAATTGCTTTTGGCTAGATTTGGGCCGTTTCGGAGTCGGAAAGTCGAGGGAAAGGCATTCTTATTGATTGATTGAGCGAGGTTCGAGGTAAGTGACTTGTCTAACCTTGTATGGGGGAAAATCCCCTTAGGATTTGGAACTGTTGTAACAATTTATGTTATGTGAATGTCGTGTTTGTAAGGTGACGAGTGCATACACAAGCTAAATGTTGAAATTCTGATCTTTGTTAAGTAGTTTCCTTTCTATGCCTTAATTGAGTTATTCTAGTACGTGTAGACATCATGTTTAGCCTAATTTCACATGTCTATGTGTCTCATCTCTTAATTGCAATTTGTACGACATGCTTAGTTGAATTACCTATTTTCCTTGGCTTCCGTATTCGTTCTTTAACTGTAGGATTCCCTGCTTGTAATATCATTGTTTCATTTACTACATGTTGATTTTCGTGATTCTTGTTGAGTTAACTGTGGCACGAGGTTTCTTCCGTGCGGGGTATTATTGGCACGAGGTTTCTTCCGTGTAGAGTGTTAGTGGCATGAGGTTTCTTCCGTGCGGAGTGTTATTGGCATGAGGTTTCTTCCGTGCGAAGTGTGATTAGCACAAGGTTTCTTCCATGCAGAGTGTGATTGGCACGAGGTTTCTTCTGTGCGCAGTGTGATTTGGCACGAGGTTGCTTCCGTACAGAGTGAGATTGTGGCACTAGGTTTTTGCCGTGCCGTTGTGCGATATTTACTTTTGGGACTGCGAGGCGGTACCTCGAGAGCGCCCCTGTTGATTTCTTGTTTTGCTATGTTGTTGTTGTTGTAGTTCTTCCTTAACTTGTAAAATGTTCTTTTCCTTAAGTGTTGCAATTTTCTTCTTATTTTCCCCGTGTTGTTGCTTCACCGTACATTCTTATTGTTTCATCAACCTTCCATATGTTGCTATCATTTCACTTCTGCCTTATTTCTCTTATTCCAGTAGGGCCCTGACCCGACCTCATTACTACTCTACCAAGGTTAGGCTTGGCACTTACTGGATGCTATTGTGGTGTACTCGTACTATATTTCTGCACATATTTTTGTGCATACCCAGGTACATCTTATCAGCCTCGATAGTAGAGTGTGTGCTGCTGCTTGGAGACTTCAAGGTATATCTGCCAGCATCTGCAGACCTTGGAGTCCCCCTCTATCCCTATTATGTTGTCTTTTCTTTATTCTTTTAGACGCGGATGTATAGAGACATTTAGTACTTCCTTAGAATTTGTGACCTGTAACTACCAGGTTTTTGGAGTTATTCTTACTCTACGTTGCGATTTTACTTGTACATGTCGAGCGACAGTTTTCAGTTATTTATGTATCTGTTGAAGTTTAGTCGTTATTTCAGTTATTATTTCAGTTATTCCGAATTTTTAGGCTTACCTAGTCTTAGAGACTATGTGTCGTCACGACATCTTGCGAAGGAAAATTTGGGTTGTGATATTTTCAAAACAAACATTATGGCAGCAAGCTCAAGGTCATGAGTAGTATAATTCAACTCATGTGGTTTCAATTTTCGAGAGGCATACGCAACCACTTTCCCTTCATGCATCAAAACACAACCCAAACCATGATGAGAAGCATCATTATATATCACATACTTTTTCCCTTTAGTTGGTAGAGTAAGTATAGAAGCTTTAGTCAATAAAGATTTGAGCCTTTGAAAGCTCTCTTGGAATTTTTAATCCCACACGAACTTGACATCCTTCCTCAAAATTTTAGTCAAAGGAGAGGATATAATGGAGAAGTCATTGAAATACCTTCTACAGTATCCTGCTAAGCCCAAGAAAGTTCTTATTTTCGTTGGACTTTTCGGCGGTTTCCATTAACAATAGCTTGAATCTTACTAGGATTAACTTTCACGCCTTCAACTGACACAACATATCCTAGAAAATCCACTTCACTAAGCCAGAATTCACATTTGGCAAGCTTAGCACGGAGCATTTTCTCCTTCAAAATTTGCAAAAGAATCCAGAGATGTTTATCATGATCCGCACTATTCTTGGAATATATTGAAATATCATCTATAAAGACCCCCATGAATTGATCAAGATAAGGCTTGAATACACGATTCATTAGATCCATGAATATCGCAGGACCATTCGTCAATCCGAGTGGCATCACCATAAATGTATAATGACCATACCGAGTCCTAAAAGCAGTTTTAGGAAAATCTGGCTCACTTACTCGCACTTAGTAATACCCAGACCTCAAGTCAATTTTTGAGAACTAGCACCCTTTAGCTGGTCAAATAAATTATCGATCCTAGGCAATGGATATCTATTCTTAATTGTTACCTCATTCAGTTGTCAGTGATCAATACAAAGCCTAAGAGTGCCATCTTTCTTTTTCACAAATAAAACATGAGCTCCCCAAGGAGAAATACTTGGGAGAATAAAACCCTTGTCAAGAAGTTCTTGCAATTGAATTTTCAACTCCTTTAATTATGTTGGATCCATTTCGTAAGGAGTTATATAAAACGGAGTAGTTTCAGGAATAACCTCTGTAGGAAATTCAACTTCTCTTTGCGGGGGTAACTAGGAAGATTTTTAGGGAAATCATTAGGAAATTCACATACAACTGGTATATCTTTAAGGCTTGGAATTTCTAGGTGTTTATCAACTATATGAGCAAGATAAAAGATTCACAATCCTAACTAATCAGCTTTCTTGCCACAACCTGTAACGATCCGGTCAGTCATTTTGTGTAATTGCGCCATGTTTCCCCTTTTGATGCTTCACACATGTGTGTTTATGGGTTTATAACTTACAGGGTTGATTAGTTTCGTTACGGGAAGATTTCTGGTTGATTTGGACCCTTTGATTCTTGACTCAGAGGCTTAAGTTAGAAATATTGACCAAACTTCAACTTTTGTGAAAACGACCCCGCAACGGTGTTTTGATGGATCCAATAGCTTCGTATCGTTATTTTGGGCTTGGTCGTATGCCCGAAATTGAATTCAGAAGTCCGTAGGTTGATTTGTGGTATTTTGCCGAATTTGAAAATTTGAAGTTGAAAAGTTTGACCGTAGGTTGACTTTTAGCTATCGAGCTCAGAATTTGATTTTGGGACTAAGAATAGGTCTGTTATGCTATTTAGACGTTTTCTACAAATTTTGGTAACATTTGGAGTAGAATTGATGTTACACCCCACATTTTCGTACGTTAAAACTTTGTCGTAAGTTAATCGACGTAAGTTTGGGAATGAGATTTATTTTGGGATTATAAGCATCACGTTATTTCAAACAAGTGATAAATAAATTCGTGAAGGTAAGAGGGTAAGAGAATCGAAGGAAATGAATTTCGTTGAAGTTTGACATTTTGGGATAAAATACGGTCCGAGATAAAAATACCCGGTATTTATGGAATTTATGACCGATATTACTATGATGTATAGAGTATATTAAAAATGAGTAGAATTTTAAGTAATTTAAGACAACTCTTAATTATGCGGGTAATTGGTTAATTACCGGATAACGGGACATTACCTAATTACCTAATAAGTGGATAAAGATTAAATTTTTTACCCCACCCCCACGTGGCAGTAAGCCACTATTAATACATATGACTAAGTAGTCATATGAGCTTAGGTGGCTATCTAAGGTGAATAGGACTTTAACGTGTAATCCATTTAAAGTTGGTACAAAGTTTGGTTTCATTACAAAGTTGGTCTCATTTTGTTCATAGAATAAGAAAGTAAGAATCAGATACCTTTCCTCCAAATTCTAAGCAATTCAAAAACAGACACTAAGGTTCAATCCAACAAAGCTTCCAACGAAAATTCTTGCAACCAAACAATTCCAACGAGAATTGTTAGAACCGTAGCAACGTAAAATTTTGCGGTTCTAAAGGAGTACGGTGCAATCTTTTCCAAGAATATTATACAGATTTTTTCCTACTCCAGGTATGTTAAGGCTATCCCTTCTTTCTTTTTGGCATGACCCAAATGATACTGAAAGAAACGAGCAAACGCACAGTTTCTATAAAGGACTCTATTCATAGAAATATTAAGGGTGTCTATATTCTTGATTCCCCATGTGAATTATTATTATATCTTCTGTTCATGGGTCTCAAAAATATACGTATTTGATAAAATTTATCCGACAGGCATATTATTTTTATGACATTACGAGAAAAGCTTATTAACGTATTTCTTAAGGCATATTATTTTTATAACATTCCGAGAAAATATTATTAACGCATTTCTTATGCATTTCATGCATTTATACATATATATTGACTCACGCACTTCTTATGCATTTCATGCATTTATACATGTATATTAACCCATGACCAGATGGCGTTATATATGCGTATATTATATATATATGGGATATGGGAAAAGGTTATGGCGTTATATACGCACCACCACCTGATCAGCTGGTATACGTTGATGATTTGCCCACAGTGGCCGAAATGATATGATGGGATGCCCTGAGAGGCTTGATAATATTATGAACGCATATACCAATGCATGATATGACATTTATACGCATATGCATGACATTATCAAAATGAAATGATTCACAGAGCTATGCAGACGTACATGTCTAGTCTTTTACTCCATGTTTCTCTCATGTCTATTATTTACTGATTTTCATTCCTCACATACTCGGTACATTATTTGTACTGATGTCCCTTTTGCCTGGGGACGCTGTGTTTCATGCCCGTAGGTCTTGATAGACTGGTCGAGAGTCCTCCAAGTAGGCAATCAGCTCAGCGGGAGATGTTGGTGCACTCCATTTGTTCCGGAGTTGCTTATGTGGTCAGTATGATTCGGACATGTACTGATTAGTATGGCGGGGCCCTGTCCCGACCTTTATGATATTTATGTACTCTTAGAGGCTTGTAGACATATTTTGTGTACGTGAAAGATTGTACGGCCTTGTTGACCTATGTTTTGAGTTTATAAATGATGATGTTGGCCTATTAGGCCCGTATGTCACGTGTATATGATAATGTAATAAGAAAGATACGTTATGTTGGTACTCGGTTTAGTAAGGTACTGGGTGCCCGTCGCGGCCCATCGGGTTGGGTCGTGACAAAAGTGGTATCAGAGCAGTTCTGTCCTAGGGAGTCTACAAACCGTGTCTAGTAGAATCTTGTTTATGGGTGTATTGTGCACCACACTTATAAGCAGGAGGCTATATGGCATTTAGGACTGTCACTCTTTCTTTTTACTCTAGATCGTGTGGTAGAGCTCAGTTGTAAGAACTCAATTTCCTAAACTCATCTTATTCGTAATACAACGATGCCCATATCCAGAAAGACGGTTGGTAAGAGATATAGCTATGAAAGAGTTGAGTCAGAGGAACTCAATTTTTGCACCATGCTTATGATGAATAAATATGAGGTATTCAGCAGATCATGTGTATACTAAGACGTGTAAGCCTCTTGATAAGGAACCTTAAGGCAAGAATATTTATCCACCGTTATGGTGAAAGACAATGAGAGATTCAGAAGATAAATACAAGTTTCAAGAAGTAAAAGAAGCAAGATGAAGATTATCATTATTTACCATTCATGGAGGGAGATATAAGCATTTTGAGTTACCTTCAACAATAACAGAGGTAGTATAAGAGATGGACAGATAATAGGATTCGGCTGGGGTTAGAGTAACCCAAAATTGTAAGTGGATTGTTGTGTTAGTTGACATTTCTGAAGAATATTACAAAGGTGCTAATAGATCTCCTTGTGAGGCACCTAGATGGTGCACTCTAGAATATTACAATTAGAATATTACAATCAGAAGATAGGCACGGAAAGCCTGGAAGGGATAAATATAACCTTAGTGTGGCTCGCGTCCCTAGTAGAGCGAGATCGTTAAGTAACCTGAAGAGCCACTGAATGAAGCAAGGGGAGCTAAAAGCAAAAGAATGTCTTGTTGAAGTTTTCAAAAGAAAGGGTTAGGCAGAAATATTAGCAGGGAAATAATAAAAGAGACAAGGAAGCATTAGTAGTAAGATGTGGTACATGGATGACAACGGTAGATCAAAAAGATGACAGTATTATAGAGTCTATAGTCAAGTGAAGGAAAATACGAGAGGTGACAGGCCTTGAGGGCACAAAAGAGTATAGGCCATAAATTCATATCCTTATTTCGAGAAATAAGTTCGTGACTCCAGCGTGATTACCAAAAGGAAAAGTTAGACTCCAGAGTAATAAGAAATCAGCATGGACTGATGAACAAGATAAGGTAAGAATGAATTAGGGACTAAGTGATTTGATAATGGTCGACATCATGAGAATTTCAGATTTCGTACCGGCGATAATAGAATGGACAACAGAAGAAGATTCATGAGAAATTCAGAGAATGGTCATTCAGGAAGACACTTCCCTAAAGCAAGCAATATGAGCAAAGTTAAGCTTAAGGGACTGTATGTGCCAATTATACTAAGTGTCACCCTCGCGAGTAAGGAAATTTTTTATCCTTGGTACAGAAGGACTATCGCGAGGCGAGTAAGGGTCATCGATGATGTGAAAAGATGCCAAAGATGAAGAAGTAAAACATTTATATGTAGATCATCGTAGCACTAAATGTTGGTACTCCCCAAAAGGGCGGAATATGGAGTGATGTGGCATTAAGTCAGAATTAAGTGGTTCTAGTAATTATGGAATGGTAAAGAAAGAATGCGATAAAAAATAAAAAATAAAAAATATAAAACCAAAAGTAATGTTCGAAATCATATGAGTTGCACGAAAATTCCGGCATGCGTGGGAACTAAGATAAGTTAAGTATGCACGCAACAAGGGGACAGAAAGACCAGGAAAAGTAATAGCTTACGCTTAAAGAAAGTTGAGAAGGAACAAAAGGAATTATTCGATCAATGATCCAGAGTTAGTTACGTTATGAACGCACTTGAGATTTCGGAGCATTTTCCATGCAGTATATATGTTGACAATCATACAGCCGTAGAAGACTCCGGTATAAGTTAAAAGAAAGAATTAAGTCCAGGTCATAGATAAAGGATTAAGTTATTAGAAGATTGTATCATGGATATTCAATAGCGCCCATGAAAGGCTAAAGTAATAACTAATACCAGGAGCCACAGATCGGAAGATAGCTTAAGCCTATATAAAGGTTGATCAGAAGAAGGAGAAAACTAAATAGTTACATCAACTAAGTAAATCAGGAGTCTGATTATGGGACCTAGAAAATTTTAGACATCGTGATTGTGAAAATTGCAGAATTATTTTTAATATCAGAGGTACAAGAGAGATAGTACAACAACCATATTTTATGACGGCTCTACGATAAAGCCAGTTAGAAGAATACCCGCCTCGTAAGAAGTCAGTATAAAGCTCCTACCGGATTATGTATGCACCAGAGGTGCAAGTATTATAATAGAGCTTCAAGTTGTGGATATGAATCATACCTATGTGGAAGGGGGGTCATGAGAGAGATAGAAGACGTGATGCGAGATTTTAAGGTTAGTAAGGTAAAGGTGAACAACGTACGAGGTACTCAGGTGCAAAAGGTTGTGAATAATCTATACTTCAGATAGAGAGCTAGAAGCGCTGGGATTCAGTATCCAGGAATAATAGCGGCATCGTTAGTGGCATATTTTCTAGCCTATGGGTTCTAGGTATCGAGGGGTCTGAATTAAAAGAGTAAAGAAGAGTTTGAGACCATGCGATGTCTCGCTCGAGGTTCCAAAACCATTAGCGCGTATTGATGGCATTGTACTGATTGGGAATAGATTCGGAGAATTTAAAGGCCGAGTCCAGAGGCAAGAGCATTGCGGGGTAGAGATTTGACTGGTTCGAGGTAAATAACAATTGTAAATCTAGTCCTGAGGGTACGAAACCCCGGATTTTTGTATCATTCTACTATTTTTAGTGACGCACATGCTAGGTGACGGGCGTGTGGGCATGCACTGTTGGGGATTGTGACTTGGTCCATCCCGTAGCAACTGTAAAGTTGCATACTTTGTTGAAACTATATGATAATTATATGTTTTAGAAAGAGTTTCTGTTAATTGGGCTGACTGCCATGTTTGGGCCTTGTGCCAGTGCTGTTTGGACCCTTAGGGGCCTTTTCTTACTATCCTCTCATTGTTTTCGGTTGAAAATATATACTCAGTCATGTTTATACTTGTTTACCGCATAACTCAGTTTAATGACTCTATTTTGATGCATATAAATATTTTGGGCCGAATGCCCTGTTTTACTGAAATGCCCGAGTGGCTTGAGAGGTTTATGACTGAGTGAGGCCGAGGGCCTGATTTGTGAGAATATTTATGGGATCGGGTTGTACGCCGTAGCATATTGTATATTTATGGGATCGGGCTGGACGCCACAGCATGTATGATATCGGCTGAGGGCCTGAGTGATTTATATTTGGCTTGATATAGCTCTTGGGTTGAAGGAGCCCCTCCGTAGTCTGTACACACCCCTAGTGAGCGCAGGTACCTACTGAGTGCGAGTGCTGAGTGACTGGGAGGCATGAGTGATTGTGAGGTATGCCCGAGTGGCAAGAGTGATTGTGAGATATGCCCGAGTTGCACGAGTGACTGTGAAGTTTGCCCGAGGGGCTATTTATGGTTTCATTATTTTTGCTCACCTTTGCATTTTTCCTCTGTCTGAAAGCTGTTGAAAAGATATCTTTAAATGATTTTCACTGGAACTGGATTTAAACGAGATGTTTTGATTCAAATTCTGATTTTAAAAGCATGTGGTATTTTACTGAGATTTCCTAATATGAATGTTATATGCTTTATTGCTCGTCACTACTGCTCAATCTTTATTTATTGTTGTTACTTACTGAGTTGGCATACTCACGTTACTCCCTGCACCTTGTGTGCAAATTCAGGTGTAGCTGGACATGGTAACGGTTATTGATTGTTCTGGTTGCAGATTTTTCTTGGAGATAACAAGGTAGCTGTTTAGCGATTGCAGCCTCTGCTCTTCTCCCTCTTAGCTTCCTCTAGTTGTATTTAGCTATTTTCCAGGCTGAGTTAGCCTTGATATTGTTAGATAGATTGTAGTAGATGCTTATGACTAGTGACACCCCGATGTCGGGCTTTTCCTTCCACACATTTATTTTGATTGGAAGTCCTTTACGAAGATTCTTTTTATGTTAAATAACATTGAAATTATCATTGAAATGAAAATATCGATTTGTTTTGGAAATAAGCCGGCTTGCCTAGTTCCACAATAGGCGCTATCACGACAGGGTTAGTTTGGGTTGTGACAGATTGGTATCAGAGCCTAGGTTACATAGGTCTCACGAGTCATGAGCAGGATTAGTACAGTCTTGCGGATCAGTATAGAGACGTCTGTACTTATCTTCGGGAGACTGCAGAACATTTAGGAAACTCCACATTCTTGAATTCTTGTCGTGCGAATCTGTTGATTCTAGTAACTAAACATCTGTTGTTTCATTCTCTTACAGATGGTGAGGACTCGTGCTACCGGTTAGGAGGGCAAGCCACCAGTACCACCAGCCAGGGCCGCGAGAGGCCGAGGCCGTGGTAGGGGTCGTGGTAGGGGCAGAGGTGCTTCCCGTACAACAGCTGGGGTAGTACCTGCAGATCCACTGGTTGTCCCAGATCAGGACCAGGTTCCAGTTGTTGATGCACCAGCTCAGACACCACCTGTGCCTATTGTGATTCCATGCCTTCAGGAGCCCCTAGCTCAGATTCTGACAGCATGTACCGGCCTTGCTCAAGCGATCTCTATTTCGACGACCGCAGCCACTTCTCAGGCCAGGGGAGGCACTCAGACTCCCATCACTCGCACACCCGAGCAGGTTATTCAGGGACTTTAGACACCAGAGGCACCACCAGCCCAGTCCGTTACAGTTGTTCAAGATTATGTGGTTCCTGCTATGCCTGAGGATGATCAGTGTAGGTTGGAGAGGTTTGGGAGACTCCAGCCACCACCTTTCAGTGGCACAGAGAGAGAGGATGCTCAAGACTTTTTGGACAGGTGTCAGATGATACTCCGTACTGCTGGTATTTTGGAGACTTGTGGGGTCTCATTCACTACCTTTCAGTTTTCTAGGGCTGCACTCAGATGGTGGGAGACTTACGAGAGGCGTAGACCTGTTAGCGCAGCACCCCTTACTTGGCAGCAGTTCTCCGTGGTCTTTTTGGAGAAGTTTGTGCCTCGATCCCGCAGAGAGGAGCTGCGCAGACAGTTTGAGCGGCTTCGCCAAGGTGATATATCGGTGACACAGTATGAGATGTGGTTCTCTGAGTTGGACCTTCATGCTATCTGGTTGGTTCCCACGGACAGGGAGAGGATCATGAGGTTTATTGATGGTCTCACTTATCAGCTACAGTTGCTCATGACCAGAGAGAGGGTTTTAGGTGCTACTTTTGATGCTGTTGTCGACATTGCTCGGCAGATTGAGATGGTTCGCAGTCCGGAGAGGGTTGAGAGGGAGGCCAAGAGGCCTCGTGGTCAGGGTGGATTCAGCGGTGCTCCTTTTGGGGGTCAGTTCCAGCACGGTAGAGGTCGTCATTTCAGACAGGCTCAGTCAGCTCGGCCACTTCATCGGGGTGCATCATCTGGCCATGGTTCTCACTGTTCTCATCAGGGCCACTCATCACTTAGTGCCCTTTCAGCTCAGAGTCCGTCCTGTGCTCTACCTATTCAGGGCTCTTCCATGCTAGGTTCTTCTACCAGTCATCCCGGTGCTAGGGGTTCCCTTCAGTTTCCGCCACCAACACCAGGGAGTTTTTTTGAGTGTGGAGAGCTTGGGAATATGTGGAGGCATTGTCCTCGTTATTATGGAGGTCTATCTCAGCAGAGGAGTCAGCCTCCGACTTCAGCACCAGTTACCTCACCACCCACCCAGTCAGCTCGGGGTGGAGGTCAGTCAGCTAGGGGTCGCCCTAGAGGGAGAGGAAGATCAGGGGGTGTCCATGCCCGTTTCTATGCCCTCCCTGCCAGACCAAATGTTATTGCTTCAGATGTTGTGATTACAGGTATTGTCTCAGTTTGTCACAGAGATGCCTCAGTATTATTTGACCCTAGTTCCATGTATTCATATATTTCCTCGTATTTCGCCCATTTTCTGGATATGCCCCGTGAGTCTTTAGTTTCATCTGTACATGTATCTACTCCTGTAGGCGATACTATTATTGTGGACCGCATATATCGGTCATGTGTGGTGACTATTGGGGGTCTGGAGACCCAAGTGGACCTTTTACTGCTCAGTATGGTCAACTTTGATGTGATATTGGGTATGTATTGGTTATCTCCATGTCATGCTATTCTATATTGTCACGCTAAAATGGTGACGTTAGCTATGCCGGGAATTCCGAGGGTTGAGTGGAGCGGTTCTGTAGATTACGTACCAAGTAGGGTGATTTCATATTTGAAGGCTCAGCCCATGGTTGATAAGGGTTGCCTATCTTATTTGGCTTTTGTGAGGGATGTTAGTGCAAAGACTCCTGTCATTCATTCTGTTCCGGTGGTACGTGATTTTCCGGATGTGTTTCCTGCAGACCTACTGGGCATGCCGCCTGACAGGGATATTGACTTTGGTATTGATTTGGTGCCGGGCACTCAACCCATTTCTATTCCACCATGTCGTATGGCACCAGTGGAGTTGAAGGAATTGAAAGAACAGCTTCAGGAACTCCTTGATAAGGGGTTTATTCAGCCTAGTGTGTGACCTTGGGGTACATTGATTCTATTTGTGAAGAAGTAGGATGGTTCCATGAGAATGTGTATTGATTACAGGCAGTTGAACAAGGTCAGAGTCAAGAACAAGTATCCTTTGCCTCGTATTGATGATTTATTCGACCAGCTTCAGGGAGCGAGGGTGTTCTCCAAGATTGATTTGAGGTCTGGTTATCACCAGCTAAAGATTCGGGATTCAGATATTCTTAAGACAACTTTCAGGACCCGATATGGCCATTATGAGTTCTTGGTGATGTCTTTTGGACTGACCAATGCCCTAGCAGCGTTCATGCATTTGATGAACAGTGTATTCCAGCCCTATTTGGACTCATTCGTCGTTGTATTCATTGATGACATTCTGGTGTACTCTCGTAGCCAGGAGGAGCACGTTCAGCATTTGAGGATTGTAATATAGAGATTGAGGGAGGAGAAGCTTTATGCAAAGTTCTCTAAGTGTGAGTTTTAGCTCAGTTCAGTAGCATTCTTGGGACACGTGGTGTCCAATGAGGGTATTCAGGTGGATCCGAAGAAGATAGAGGCGGTGCAGAATTGGCCTAGACCATCCTCAGCCACGGAGATTAGGAGCTTTCTTGGTTTGGCGGGTTACTACCGTCGCTTTGTGAAGGGATTTTCATCTATTGCATCGCCCTTGACCAAATTGACCCAAAAGGGTGCTCCATTCAGGTAGTCGGATGAATGTGAGGAGAGCTTTCAGAAGCTCAAGACTACTTTGAACATAACTCCAGTGTTAGTTCTGCCATCAGCTTTAGGTTCTTACACCGTGTATTGTGATGCCTCGAGGATAGGCATTGGTTGTGTTTTGATGCAGGATGGTAGGGTGATTGCCTATGCCTCGCTCCAGTTGAAGACCCATGAGAAGAACTATCATGTCCATGATCTTGAGTTAGCAGCCATTGTTCACGCCTTGAAGATTTGGCGTCATTATTTGTATGGGGTTCATTGTGAGATCTATATTAATCACCAAAGTCTGCAGTATCTGTTAAAGAAGAAGGATCTTAATTTGCGTCAGCGGAGATGGTTGGAGCTTCTTAAGGACTAAGATATCACTATCCTGTACCATCCGGGGAAGGCCAATGTGGTGGCCGATGCTTTGTGTTGCCGGGTAGAGAGTTTGGGGAATTTAGCATATCTTCCAGTAGTAGAGAGACCTTTGGCATTGGATGTTCAGGCCTTGGCAAGCCATATTGTCAAATTGGATATTTCGGAGCCTGGTCGGGTATTGGCTTGTGTGGTCTCCAGGTCTTCTCTGTATGCCCGTATCAGGGAGCGTCAGTATGATGACCCCCACTTGCTTGTTCTTCAGGATAGGGTTCGGAGAAGTGATGTTAGGGATGTGACTATTGGTGATGACGGCGTGCTGAGAATGCAGGGCCGGATATGTGTGCCTAATGTAGATGGGCTTCGAGAGTTGATTCTTGAGGAGGCCCACAGCTCGCGGTATTCCATCCATCCGGGTGCTGTGAAGATGTACCAGGATTTGAGGCAGCACTATTGGTGGAGGCGGATAAAGAAGGATATATTTGGGTTTGTGGCTCGGTGTCTAAACTGTCAGCAGGTTAAGTATGAGCATCGAAGACCGGGTGGCTTGCTTCAGAGATTAGAGATCCCAGAGTGGAAGTGGGAGCGGATCACCATGGACTTTGTAGTTAGGCTCCCACGGACTTCGAGGAAGTTCGATGCTATTTGGGTTATTGTGGATCGGCTGACCAAGTCCGCGCACTTCATTCCAGTTGGTACTACTTACTCTTCAGAGCGGTTGGCTGAGATTTACATCCGAGAGATCGTTTGCCTGCATGGTATCCCAGTTTCCATCATTTCAGATAAGGGTACTCAGTTTACATTGCAGTTTTGGAGGGCCGTGCAGCAAGAGTTGGGTACTCAGGTTGCGTTGAGTACAGCTTTTCACCCTCAGACGGACGGGCAGTCCGAGTGCACTATTCAGATATTGGAGGACAAGTTGTGTGCTTGTGTCATTAACTTTGGGGGTTCATGGGACCAGTTTCTGCCACTCGCGGAGTTTGCATATAATAATAGTTATTAGTCGAGTATTCAGATGGCTCCGTATGAGGCTTTATATGGGAGGAGGTGTAGATCTCTGGTTGGATGGTTTGAGCCGGGTGAGGCTAGGCTCTTAGGTACAGACTTGGTCCAGGACGCATTAGTTAAGGTGAAATTGATTCAGGAGCGGCTTCACATGGCACAGTCTAGATAGAAGAGCTACGCGAATAGGAAGGTCTGTGATGTGTCTTTTATGGTTGGGGAGAAGGTTCTGCTGAAGGTATCACCCATGAAGGGTGTTATGAGGTTTGGGAAGAGGGGCAAGTTGAGCCCCCGGTTTATTGGGCCTTTTGAGGTGTTTCATAGGATAGGAGAGGTGGCTTATAAGCTTGCCTTGCCACCCAGCTTGTCGAGTGTGCATCCAGTGTTTCATGTTTCCATGCTCCGGAAGTATATTAGAGATCCGTCCCATGTTTTGGATTTCAGCACGGTTCAGTTGGAGGGTGATATGACTTATGATGTGGAGCCGGTGGCTATTTTGGATCGGCAGGTTCGAAGGTTGAGGTCAAAGGATATAGCTTCAGTGAAGGTGCAATGGAGAGGTTAGACTGTGGAGGAGGCCACCTAGGAGACTGAGCGGGAGATGCGGAGAAGATATCCACGCCTATTCGATATTCCAGGTATGTTTCTAGACCTATTCGAGGACGAACGGATGTTTAAAAGGGGGAGGATGTAACGACCCGGTCGGTCGTTTTGAGAGTTATAGCCCCGTTTTTCCCATTTCTACTTCTTTTTGTGCTATTCAACTATATTATATTATATTGGGTTAGTTGGTTCGGGACCGGAGTGGTTTCAGAGTGAATTGAGACACTTAGTCTCTTAAGTTGGAAAAGTCAACTGGATGTTGACCTATGTGTAAACAATCTCGGATTTGAATTCTGATGGTTCCATTAGCTCTGTTAGGTGATTTTGGACTTAGGAGTACGTCCGGAATGTGATTTGGAGGTCCGTGGTAAAATTAGGCTTGAATTGGCGAAATTGGAAATTTGGCGATTTCGGTCGGCAGTGGAAAATTTGATATCGGGGTCGGAATGGAATTCCGGAAGTTGGAGTAGGTTCGTAGCGTCATTTGTGATGTGTGTTCAAAATTTGAAGTCATTCGGACGTGTTTTGGTTGGTTTCGGCATCCGTTGCCAAATTTGGAAATTTAGAAGTTCTTAGGCTTGAATCCGAGGGTAATTTGATGATTTGATGTTGTTTTGAGTGATTCGAAGGTTCGACTAAGTTGGTATGTTGATATATGACTTGTTGGTATTTTTGGTTGAGGTCCCGAGGGCCTCGGAGTGATTCCGGGTGGTTAACGAATTTGTCGAAGTTGGAAAATGCAGCTGAAGTTGCTGCTACTGCTATTTTCGCACCTGCGAAAGAAAGAGTCACAGGTGTGAGGATGCTGGTGCGTGTGGGGAGTTCGCAGGTGCGGGCAATGTTGGGCTAGGCAGGATGTGCAGGTGCGAGTTGGAGGTTGCATCTGCGAGCCCGCAGGTGCGAAACCTGGGGCGCAGATGCGGAAAGGGGAATGTAGGACAGGCTTCGCAGATGCGGCGCGCCACGTGCAGGTTCGACAAGTTTTCCATAGATGCGGAGACTGGGCGGATAAGTGAGTTGCGCAGGTGCAGCTCCTTGGACCACAGGTGCGGTCGCGCGGGTGCGAGTAAATGGTCGCAGGTGCGAGAAGCCTGGGCAGAGGGTACATATTGCACACTTCGCGAATTTTGGTGCATTCTTCACCATTTCTATTCGGTTTTGGAGCTTTTGGGAGAGATTTGAAGAGGGAATCAAGGGTGTTTCATTGAGGTAAGTTACTTGAGTCCTAATACTTGTATATATGGTAATTTTCCGTTGTTTAATCATTATAATTAGTGAAAATGAGGGGTTAGGGCTTGGGATTTTTGGAGAAGTAATTTAAGGATTTGAAGGACCAAACGATGTCGGATTTTAATGAATTTGGAATGGTTAGATTCGTGAGCGAATGAGATTTCTAATTTTGTAAATTTTATTGGATTTTGAGACGTGGGCCCGGGGGGCGGGTTTTAGCCAATTTCGGATTTTGGTCTAATTTTGTAGCTTTTCTTGTGGAATTCATTCCATTAGCGCGTATTGATGGCATTGTACTGATTGTGAATATATTCGGAGCATTTGGAGGCCGAGTCCAGAGGCAAGAGCATTGTGGAGTAGAGATTTGACCGATTCGAGGTATGTAACGATTGTAAATCTAGTCCTGAGGGTACGAAACCCCGGATTTTTGTATCATTCTACTATTTTTAGTGACGCACGTGCTAGATGATGGGCGTGTGGGCGTGAACTGTTGGGGATTGTGACTTGGTCCGTCCCGTAGTAACTGTAAAGTTGCATACTTTGTTGAAACTATATGATACTTATATGTTTTAGAAAGAGTTTCTATTAATTGGGCTAAATGCCATGTTTGGGCCTTGCGCCAGTGCTGTTTGGACCCTTAGGGGCCTTTTCTTACTATCCTCTCATTGTTTTCGATTGAAAATCTATACTCAGTCATGTTTATACTTATTTACCGCATAACTCAGTTTTATGACTCTATTTTGATGCATATAAATGTTTAGGGCCGAATGCCTTATTTTACTGAAATGCCCGAGTGGCTTGAGAGGTTTATGACTGAATGAGGCCGAGGGCCTTATTTGTGAGGATATTTATGGGATCGGGCTGCACGCCGCAGCATGTTTGATATCGGCCGAGGGCCTGAGTGATTTATACCATGATTTGGCTTGATATAGCGCTTGGGCTGAAGGAGACCCTTCAAAGTCTGTACACACCCCCAGTGAGCGCAGGTACCTACTGAGTGCAAGTGCCGAGTTCCAAGTGCTGAGTGACTGGGAGGCATGAGTGATTATGAGGTATGCCCGAGTGGCAAGAGTGATTGTGAGGTATGCCCGAGTGGCACGAGTGACTGTGAGGTTTGCCCATGGGGCTGTTTATGATTTTATCATTTTTGCTCACCTTTGCATTTTTACTCTGTCTGAAAATAGTTGAAAAAATATCTTTAAATGATTTTTACTGGAACTGGGTTTAAACGAGATATTTTGATTCAAATTCTGATTTTAAAAGCATGTGGTATTTTACTGAGATTTCCTGATATGAATGTTATATGCTTTATTACTCATCACTACTGCTCAGTCTTTATTTATTGTTGTTACTTACTGAGTTGGCATACTCACGTTACTCTCTGCACCTTGTGTGCAGATTCAGGTGTAGCTGGACACAGTAGCGGTTATTGATTGTTCTGGTTGCAGATGTTTCTTGGAGATAGCAAGGTAGCTGTTTGGCAATTGCAGCCCCTGCTCTTCTCCCTCTTATCTTCCTCTAGTTGTATTTAGCTATTTTCCAGGCTGAGTTAGCCTTGATATTGTTAGACAGATTGTAGTAGATGCTCATGACTAGTGACACCCCGATGTCGGGCTTTTCCTTCCACACTTTTATTTTGATTGAAACTCCTTTACGAAGGTTTTTTTTTATGTTAAATAACATTGAAATTATCTTTGAAATAAAAATATCGGTTTGTTTTGGAAATGAGTCGGCTTGCCTAGTTCCACGATAGGCGCCATCACGACAGGGGTTAGTTTGGGTCGTGACAAAAGATACGTTACGTTGGTACTCGGTTGAGTAAGGCACCGGGTGCCCGTCGCGGCCCATCGGGTTGGGTCGTGACAATTGATAGGTCAGACGCTTAGTTGCCATTCCAGTAGTTCTTGAACTTTACTTTAAATTACATGCGTTATAGTGCTCGATTTGTAGTTCTAGATGTTATTTTTGTGTTTTGATTACGCGAGCGAGTTTGTACGATATTTTTAGACTTGTGTGGATTTTAGGTTTGGAGCACCGAGGACTCGAAAGAGTTTCAAACATGATTCGAAATGGTTTGAACTAAAAATGAAAATGCTGGTGTGCTGGTGCTCAGTTATCGCAATTACAACCACCATCCTCGCAATTGCGAAGGTGACAGGGGGTGTTCAGATGTCGCAAATGTGACTTCCTCTTTGCATTTGCAAAGTCAGCAGTCCTGAGATCAGGTTTGCAATTGCGATCATTTTGCCGCATTTGCGATAGTGGCCAGGTTCGCAATTGTGAGTTTTCTTGAGGCTATCAGGGTTCGCAAATGCAACCCCAAATTTGCAATTGCGAGGGTTTGCAAGTGCGAACCATGTGTCATAAATGCAACATCTGCAGCTAGTCATAAGGGCTGGGAAGTCGGGATTTCACCGCATTTCTCATATTTTAGAACCCTAGACTCTGTAGGAGGCAACTTGGAGAGGGGATTTTCATCTACAAATATTGGGTAACTGATTCTAATCAATTTCCAACTATATTTCATGAATATATCATAGATTTAACATAAAATATATGTAATTCAAAGTAAAAAATTACGAAACTTTGTCAAGTTTTTGAAAAATAAGAATTTGAGTTTTGAGAGTCGATATAGACTCGGATCTAATCACATTTATGGCCTCGTGGGGTTATAGGTAGTCGAAATCTACCCTTGAACCCGGGTTTTGACCGGACGAGCCCCGTGTTGACGTTTTTGGAAAAGTATAAAGATCATAGCTTTATCTATTGTAATTATTTTTCCTTGCATTGTTTGATGATAATAAGTCAATTTCGGTCAGATTTGAGCCATGTGGAGGCGAATTTTAGGGGGAAATCTATTTATGAGGGTTTAGTTGGCCTAGTTGAGGTAAGTATCTTGTCTAACTTTGTGGGGGGGGGGGGACTACCCCTTAGGATTTGGGATTGATTATGTCATTTATGCTATGTGAAATCGTGTACGCAAGGTGACGAGTGGGTACACGAGTTATATGTGGTACTCGACCGGTTTAGGCTACATAGACTCCTTCCATGCTTTAATTTAATTGTCATATCATGTTATAAATTCTCATAGTCAAACTGCTCTTAATTGTGTTAGTCTATCCTTACATGCCTTCAATGACTTTGTTAATACTTGTTCTACATCTTACTTGATATTTTGCTCTTATTTGTTGCCTCTTTCATTGTTACATGTTATCTCTTCCATTATTGATTTATCATTAATTGAAGTCGTTATTACATGTTAGCTCTTTCATTGTTGATTTATCATTATGTGAAGTCATGTTACATGTTATCTCTTCCGTTATTGATTATCCTTATTTGAAGTTATCGTTTACATGTTATCTCATACCTTGTAAGTTACTCTTATTTAATATCATGGTTACACATTATCTCTTTCATTGTTGAGATATTGGTGTTGAAGTTCTGAAATTCGATATCACATTGAGGTGAAGTAGTTAATTGTTGAGATATCCTTCTTGTTGAGAAATTTACATTCATTGTTATTGTTTATATTCTTGTACACATTGTGATTGAGTCATGGGCTATTGTTGTGAAAATAATGATATTGTTGATTATTGGCAAGTTGTGGCATATGGGCACTTGTGGTGAGTTGTTATTGTGATGTGATATTGATGTACATGCGGAGGTATAAGGATAGAGGTTAATGTGCATGCGGTAGCATAAGGTGGGATTTATGTGCTTGTTGCTTGTAAGGGAATTACTTGAAGCTATGCGGTATCATAAAGTGGGCTAAAGTGCGTGTAGATATTTCGGAAAAAAAAAATTCAAAACTAATTAAATGTAAATCTCACGCGGCGGTATACGGTAAGATTGTGATTAAAATTGAGAAATGTGAATACGAGGTGTACCTCGGTTGTGATTCTTATTGTATACGAGGCGGTACCTTGGTGGTGATTCTTGTTGTATACGAGACGGTACTTCGGTTGTGATTTTTGTTGTGTACGAAGCGGTACCTCGTTTATGATTCTGTTATTTATCTCATGTTGTAAAGAGTTATTGGTGAAACACTTCTTGTTGTTGTATTCTTCCTTGTCTTATCAGTTTGGATCTGTATTTGACTGTAATATCCATTCATTTTAAACAATGATATATTGGTCATTTAATAATAAATTAATTCAACAAAAAAAGGGATGCAAGCACAAAAAGTGCCGAAGCCCATTCTCTGACCAAAAACGAAAAAGAAAGAAAAGGGGATTTAGGGGAAGGGGAAACCCGCGGCAGCAAGACAACAAAAGAGGAAACAAAAAGGGGCTTTGGGTGCAAATGAGTTCCATCGCAGGGGAGATTACAGGAAGCAATACTATAAGAGAAAAAATTAAGCTTCTGGCAGTGAGAGTTACACTCAAAAGGGAGGAGAATTGAACATATATAATAGGTTTCAGTAGAAGCATTTTTCAACGTAAAGAGGTCAATATTTCCTTTATTTGATGTTGCTTCAATTTCTCGTGGAATTCTTTATATCTCAATTCAAGTGTTTATGGGATTTCAATCAGATACACACACACACACACACACACACACATATATATATATATATATATGGAAGCAACTCTATTTAAGATTTAATTTAGACACGCGGTTGTGGAAATTAAATAGTACAGTAAACTATATGTATGTTGTTTATTTAGAAGATTTATGAACTAGTTTAAGTTAACTGTAGCAGGAGTAGATAAGATTTTGGCGAACTAAGAATCAAAGATATGATCTGCTGGGTTGGGTATTCTATATTAGTTATTTGTTAGATTAAAGAAGGGAATTAATATGAGATCGATATTATGTGATTATATCGCAACTTAAGTTTTCATAATCTGCATGGTTTATACATGATTTTTCAAATATTAATTATTACCGAATATTTGAAATTGTATGTGGGACAAGTCTTTTACTTGATATGGTACCGAACAGTTTACTTGAGATATTTACAGTTATTTAAAATGTTCGCACGGTTACTAGACATGTTTTACTTTTATTTGAGATATGATTACTATTACCGAAATGGGATTACATGATTTGATAGAATTGAAATGCCCTGTACTATTTTGAAAATGCTTTCATATGAATATTTACCGCTAACAAAGAAAAGTATAAATGGGAGGAGACTTTGAAGGATCCCGTAGCTAACGGTGGGTTCGTTAGACCTGGTGCTCCTTGTATTTACCGATTACCAAGTATAGTTATAACTCTCGCTAGTGGGAAGGTAGAACTAGCATACAATTACAGTTCTCCCTCGAGTAGGGACCTACAGTTATATTTGACTCTTTATACGAAAGGCTCCACACAGTGATACAGATTACATGATCCTTTCTTGGAAACCTCCCAAACATAAAGATTTGCTATGAGATAGTGTTTACCGTGTGTAGTACCAATTTGTTAAATTGATTTCTGTTATAGGAAGCACATGAGTAGACTGATTATATTTACCGTTTTCCAGAGGGGATTTTATTTTTATGATAGTTCTGATTATTATTATTATACGAGCATGTTTTATGACTTGCCCCCAATTAAAAACGGTTTTGGTTAAGTGTTATTACTGACTGAGTGAGCACCTCACTCCCCGCTATTTGTTTTTACAGAGACACCAGTTGACGCAAGCAAGATTTCGTTAATTAGAGCGTACAGATTGACAGTTCTTGGTGAGCCCCGTATTTATTCACGTGGGCAATAAGTTTATTTAATTGTTATGGTCTTTTCTTTAAACTCTTAGAGTCACTCCAAATTCATTATTTTAGTGTCATAAGTATTATTTCGTTATTATAGACTTATGTTGAGTATTGCATTTTCTTAACGAATTTGGAGATAAATTAGTATTTCTGGCTGTTAGTGGGTAGATTATTAATGGTTAAAACTTATTTTAGTTTATTGATAAAGTTATTGTTGGTGGGATTGGTATTAGGATATTTGGTTATTGATTTTGAGACAGGAAAGTTTTTTGATAGTTCAAAAATAAGGGAAACTCTGTCTGATTTTCTGTAAAATCCGATGAGGCTTACTTAGGGGCACTGCTCCTAAGTGCCGGCCACGATCCTAAATTGAGTCGTGACAAAGTTGGTATCAGAGCTTAGGCTTTAAATCCAGAGTCATGGAGAAATGTTTAGTAGATTTTGGTTCATGGGTATGTAGGCGCCCATACTTATGATCTTGAGGCTACTGAACATCTAGGAATGTTTTCCCTTCTTTCATTCTTTGAGCATGCGTTGAGATAACTTGAGATTGACTTTGGAGTATTTCTTTCGCAGATGGCTGGGAAATGCACACCCTCATCTGCTGGTCGTGGTGCTGGACATGGTACTACCCGAGGTGGCGGTTAAGTTGGGGTTCATCAAACTAGAAGACAAGCTAATCGTCAACCTAAAGTTAGGAATATGTGTCAACCCCAAGCTACTATGCCAGATCATGTGCAAGAACAGTGGGTTCAGGACGCTCCATCACCGGTGGCAACTGTTGTACCTACTGTTATCTTACTTGCAAACGCAGTGGCAAGATTATTGAATGTGTTAGAGGCGTTGGTGCCTCTTCAGGGAGGAAGTTCAGCTCCTCAAGCTACTTTACAGACACAAGCACCTGCACAGACTCAGACTTTCGGGAATAAGGAGGTATCCCTACAAGAGTTCTTGAAATTCAAATCACCAAAATTCACAAGTTCTGATAATTCAGTAGATCCTCAAAGTTTCTTAGATGGGACACTCAAGGCATTACGTGCTTTAGGATGTTCTAGTGAGAGGGTTGTGGAGCTCGCAGAATACAAACTAGATGATATGGCTAACACATGGTATGAAACTGTATTACTAGGAAGGCCAGCGGGAGTAGCCCCACTGACATGGGACGAGTTCAGTAAGTTGTTTATGGATCATTTACTTCCGGACAGCCTGAGGCAAAAATATGCAAGAGACTTTGAAAGATTGGTTCAGACTCCAAATATGGATGTTTCAACCTATAATACAAAGTTTTGTAATCTAGCTAGATATGCTCCTTACTTAGTGCCTACCCAAGAAGCTCGAGTTCAAAGATTTGTTGATAGGTTAGTTGGTCATTTATACACTGCAGTAGCCCCATAGATGAAGATTTTGTCCTACTCTGATGATGTCGATCTCGCTAGAAAGATTGAAAACAAGGGACATGATGAGCGTGTGGCCAGTGATTTGAGTAAGAAGGCCAAGACAGAAGGATCTTTCAGTGGCGATTTTAGTGAAAATCGCAGAGCAGGATATCAAGGACAGCAATAATAGGGTTCTCAGACAGGGACACACTTGTCTTCACAGTCTGCATATAGACCACATTATAAACAGGGTACTAGGGGACCATCATCATCATCTGGACATCGTAATTTTGGATAGATATATGCCATTACTGTAGTCTGTCAGACCTATGGTAGATCATATTTGGGCCAGTGTCATGTTCTGACTGGAGAGTGCTTTCGGTGTGGCCAGTTAGGACATCACTTGAGGGATTGCCCTCAGCCTCCGGCGAATTTCAACCAAGCTTCTATCCAGTCAGTTGTACCTACTCAGACTACTCGTAATACTTCAGGTGCTGCAAGTACAGGAAATAGAGGTCGAGGTGCCGGAGATTGTGCTACTGTGAATCAAGGACAAGGGAATGCTGGTAGAGGTCAGGCGAGAGTTTTTGCATTTACTAGACAGGATGCTCAACCCTCGAATGCTATGGTTACAGGTATTCTTTCTGTCTGTACATTTGATGCGCTTGCATTGATTGATCCGGGATCTACTCACTCCTATGTGTCCTCGTACTTTGCTTTGAGGTTTGGTAGACAACCTGAGCTATTGAATGATCCTTTTCTAGTTGCTACTCCTGTTAGAGAGTCCTTATTAGCTGAATATGTGTATCGTGCTTATCAGATTCGGGTTGAGGGTAGAGATACTCTAGCTGACCTTATTGTACTTCATATGATTGACTGTGACATGCTGATTGGAATAGATTGGTTATCTTCTTGCTATGCTATCATCGATTGTCATGCAAAGATAGTTAAGTTTGCGATACTAAACGAACCTAGTTTTGTTTTAAAAGAGGGTCAGGTTCCAGATATTTGCAAAGTTGTATCTTTTATGAAGGCTCAACGACTTTTGAAGAAAGGTTACTTGGGTCTCTTAGCTATTGTAAATGACACAAGAGAGGAAACAATTAGTATAGAAAATGTACCACTAGTGAGAGAATTTTCTAATGTATTTCCTGAGGATTTACCAGGATTGCCTCTAGTATGAGAAATAGACTTTGGTATTGATTTTCCACCTGACACATAGCCCATATCGATACCCCCATATCATATGGTACCAGTAGAGTTGATGGAGCTAAAACAATAGTTACAGGATTTGTTAGATATGGATTTTATTAGACCTAGTGTATCACCATGGGGTGCATATGTATTGTTTGTGAAGAAGAAAGACGGATCTCTAAGAATGTGCATTGAATTTAGGCAGTTGAACAAGATGACAATATGTAATAAATATCCTTTGCCTCGTATAGATGACATGTTTGATCAGTTACAAGGAGCTGCCCACTTTTCAAAGATTGACCTCCGGTTTGCCTATCATCAGCTTAGAGTCAGATATAAAGATATTTCTAAGACTGCTTTCAAAACTCGGTACGGGCATTATGAGCTTCTTGTGATGCCTTTCGGACTGACTAATGCTCCAGCTGCATTCATGGATTTAATGAATAGGGTGTTTAAGTCATTTCTGGATTAGATTTGTAATATTATTTATTGATGATATCCTAATATATTCTCGTAGCCAAGATGAACACGAGAATAATTTGAGGACTGTATTGCAGACATTGCGAGAACATCGGCTTTATGCTAAGTTCTCATAGTGTGAATTTTGGCTAGACTCAGTAGCATTTCTAGGGCATGTTGTATCCAAAAATGGAATTATGGTAGATCCTAAGAAGACAGAAGCTATGTAGAAATGGCCCATACCTACTTCTCCTACAGAGTTTTGCAGCTTTTTAGGCTTAGCAGGCTAATACATGCGTTTTGTGTAGGATTTCTCCAAAATAGCAGCACCACTGACTAAGCTAACACAGAAAAATGCAAAGTTTTAGTGGACGGTAGAATGTGAGTAGAGCTTTCAAAAACTCAAAACGTGTCTTATAACTACAACAATATTAGCCTTACCATCGAGTTCTGGAGGATTTACGGTGTTCTATGATGCATCAAGGGTGGGATTAGGATGTGTTCTCATGCAAAATGGTCGCGTTATAGCTTATGCTTTGAGACAATTAAAAAAAAAAGCACGAGCAAAACTATCCTACACATGATTTGGAGATGGCTGCAGTGGTATTTGCTTTAAAATTTTAGAAACATTACCTATGCGGTGAAACTTGTGAGATTTATACTGACCATAAGAGTTTGAAGTACATTTTTCAGTAGAGGGATCTAAATCTTCGGCAGCGTCGGTGGATGGAACTACTCAAAGACTATGACTGTTCTATTTTGTATCATCCTGGATAGGCCAATATAGTGGCTAATGCATTGAGCAGAAAATCTATGGCGAGTTTGGCACATATAGCTCCTACAAAGAGACTTTTGGCCAAAGATATTCAGAGACTAGAAGGTACAGGTATCAGATTTAGTGTCAGAAATTCAGAGGCATTGTTGGCTTGTGCCCAGGCTAAGTCTTCATTAGTTGAGCACATTAAAGCCACCCAATATAAGGATAAGTGATTATGCAAATACAGAGATGAGGGCTTAGCCGGTAAAAGCAAGGATATGATTGTTGAAAGTGATGGTGTTCTTCGAATAGGTAATAGGCTATGTCTAGTGGACGTAGATGGGTTAAGACAGGCTATTCTTAAAGAAGCCCACAACTCTAGATACACTATACATCCTGGATCCCCAAAAATGTACCATGACTTGAAGCAATTTTATTGGTGGGAAGGTATGAAGAAAGATGTTGCTAACTTTATTTCTAGTTGTTTGACTTGTCAGCAGGTCAAGGTTGAGCTTCAATGACCCACATGACTGCAACAACAAATTGAGATTCCAGAGTGGAAATGAAAAAGAATTACTATGGATTTTGTCACCAGTCTACCACAAACCCTTAGAGGTTATGACTCTGTATGGGTGATTATAGATCGATTGACAAAATCAGCACACTTTTTGCCAGTGAAGACTACATATAGTGGAGTAAGATATGCACTGATATTTATGAACGAAATTTTCCGACTTCACGAAGTTCTAGTATCCATCATCTATGATAGAGGATCGCAATTTACTTCACACTTTTGGAAATCTTTTCCAGAAGCATTGGGTACACGAGTAGATCTTAGTACTGCATTTCATCCACAGACAGACGGGCAGTCTGAACGTATTATACAGATCTTGGAGAATATGTTGAGAGTTTGCATTCTTGAGTTTGGAGGTAGTTGGGACACTTATCTGCCTTTATCTGAATTTGCTTACAATAATATTTTCCAGTCCGGTATTCAAATGGCACCATACGAAGCATTGTATGGTAGAATATGTTGTTCTCCTATCGTATGGTTTGAAGCTGGTGAGACTAACTTATTGGGACCCGACTTAATACAAGAAGCTATTGACAAGGTTCAATTTATCAGGCAGAGATTGCTCACATCTCAAAGCAGACAAAAGTCTTATGTAGATAAGAGAAGAAAAGATTTAATGTTTACAGTTGGGGATAAGGTGTTCCTATGAGTCTCCCCTATTAAATGTGTGATGCGGTTTGGGAAAAGAGGCAAGTTGAGCCCCAGGTTTATAGGACCGTATGAGATACTAGATCGAGTCGGAGCTGTGGCTTATCGTTTGGCACCTTCTCCTAAGTTGTCTTTTATTCATCCAGTGCTTCATGTCTCAATACTAAAAAATTTATATCATATCTCAGGTGCTTGAGGTACCTACTATACCGCTTGGTGAGAGGTTGTCTTACGAGGAGAAGTCGATGGTTATTATTGATAGACAAGTAAGAAAGCTACGGTTAAAAGAGATTGTGTTCGTGAAAGTCATATGGAGAAACCATACAGTTGAAGAAGCTACATGGGAAGTGAAAGATACTATGCGAGTCAAGTATCCTTATTTATTCCAGTCTACAAGTACGTAATTGACTTTAATTTGGGGACCAAATTTGTATAAGGTGGGGAGGATGTAATATCCAATAATTTTAAACAAGGATATATTGGTCATTTAACAACTGATTAAGTCAACAAAAACAAAGAAAGAAAAGGGATGCAAGCATAAAAAGGGCCGAAGCCCGTTCTCTGACCAAAAACGAAAAAGAAAGAAAAGGGGATTTAGGGAAAGGGGAAACTCGCGGTAGCAAGACAACAAAAGAGAAAACAAAAAGGGGCTTTGGGTGCAAACGCATTCCATCGCAGGGGAGATTACCAGAAGCAATACTATAAGAGAAAAATTTAAGCTTCTGGCAGTAAGAGTTACACTTAAAAGGGAGGAGAATTGAACATATATAACAGCTTTCAGTAGAAGTATTCTTCAACGTAAAGAGGTCAATTTTTCCTTTATTTGATTTTATTTCAATTTCTGGTGGAATTCTTTATATCTCAATTCAAGTGTTTATGGGATTTTCAATAAATATATATATATATATATATATATATATATATATATATATATATATATATATATATATATATATATATATATATATATATATATGGCAACTTCTATTTAAGGTTTAATTTAGACACGCGGTTGGGAAAAATTAAATAGTACAGTAAACTATATGTATGTCGTTTATTTAGAAGTTATGAACCGGTTTAAGTTAACTGTAGCAGGAGTAGATAAGACTTTGACGAACTGAGAATCAAAGATATGATCCGGTGGGTTAGGTATTCTATATTAGTTATTTGTTAGATTAAACAAGGCAATTAATATGATATCGATATTATGTGATTATAGATTAATTGGAGAAAGTTGTACGAATTGCTCGAGGTGAAGCATTTAATTTTTTGGCACGAGTACTATGAGTAGTAATCTTACCGCAACTTGTATTTTCATAATCTGCATGGTTTATACATGAATTTGTAAATAGTAATTGTTACCGAATGTTTGAAATTGCTTGTGGGGCAAGTCTTTTACTTGATATGGTATCGAACAGTTTACTTGAGATGTGTACAATTATTTAAAATATTTTCACTGTTACTAGACATGTTTTACTGTTATTTGAGATATGATTACTGTTACCGAAATGGGATTAAATGATTTGATAAGAATTGAAATTCCATGTACTATTTTGAAAATGCTTTCATATGAATATTTATTGCTAACAAAGAAAAGTATAAATGGGAGGAGATTTTGAAGGATCTCGTAGCTAACGGCGGGTTCGTTAGACTCGGTGCACTTATATTTACCGATTACCGAGTACGGTTATAGCCTTCGCCAGTGGAAAGGTAGAACTAGCATACAGATATAGTTTTTCCTCGAGTAGGGACCTACAAATATATTTGACTCTTTTTACGAAAGGATCCACAAAGTGATACATATTACATGATCATTTCTTGGAAACCTCCTAAACATAAAGATTTTCTATGAGATAATGTTTACTGAGTGTAGTACCAATTTGTTAAATTGATTTTTGTTACAGGAAGCACATGATTAGACTGGTTATATTTACCGTTTTCCAGAGGGCATTTTATTTTTATGATACTTCTGATTATTATTATTATTATACGAGCATGTTATCTGACTTGTCCCCAATTAAAAACGGTTGTGGTGAAGTGTTATTACTCACTGAGCTAGCAACTCACTCCCCACTATTTATTTTACAGAGACAGCAGTTGACACAGGCGAGGATTTCGTTAATTAGATCGCGCAGATTGATAGTTCTTGGTGAGCCCCGTATTTATTCACGTGAAAAATAAGTTTAATTAATTGTTATGGTCTTTTCTTTGAACTCTTAGAGTCGCTCCATATTCATTTTTTAGTGTCATAAGTATTATTTCGTTATTATAGACTTATATTGAGTATTGCATCTTCTTAACAAATTTGGAGATAAATTAGTATATCTGGCTGTTAATGGGTGGATTATTAATGGTTGAAACTTATTTTGGTTAATTGATAAAGTTATTATTATTGGGATTGGTATTAGCATGTTTGGTTGTTGACTTTGAGACAGAAAAGTTTTCAGATAGTCCAAAAATAAGGGAATCTCTTTCCGATTTTCTGTAAAATCCGATGAGGCTTAATTAGGGGCACTGCTCCTAAGTGCCGACCACGATCCTAAATTGGGTCGTGACATTGACTATGGTGATTCTTTTTAACTGTTTCCTTAATGTTATCTCTATGCTTACAATTCCAGTATTAGTCTATGTTATTAACTTGTTTCGTATCAGTTATTTCTCCGCCTTCTATTACTTCTCGTTATTGTGTCTTCATTCTGTTTATTATGTCATAGTAGGTGTCTTGACCTGGCCTCGTCATTACTCTCCCAAGGTTAGGCTTGATACTTACTGGGTACCGTTGTGGTGTACTCATACTATATTTCTGCACATCTTTTTGTGCAGATCCAGGTACGTCTGCTCATGCTAGACGTTAGTGTTTGATTGTAGCTATTTGCCTAAGACTTCAAGGTATACCTACTCGGCGTCCGCAGGCCTCGGAGTCACCTTCTGTTATCCTTACAGTATTGTTGCTTCCTTTATTAGACAATGTTGTAGTAGGAGTTTTGGAACATTCTGTAGAAGCTTATGACTTAGTCTCACTAGGTTTTGGGAGCATTGTTGTTATGCTTCAGTTATCGAGATATTTATTAGAATTGTTAATTTATAAGATTTTATTTCTGTCATAATCTCTCATTTGTTAGGCTTACCTAGTCTTAGAGACTAGGTGCCATCACGACATCCTAAGGAGAGAAACTGGGGTCGTGATACAACCGTAGAGATAATATTAGTTGTTAATGATATTTCACCTTGAATAATAATGTATGAGAATGTAGGAGCTTTAAAGGTCACACGCTTTGACCTACAATCAACTATTGTATGGTATCTATGAAGCCAATACATACCGATGATGACATCATAGTCTTGGAAAGGCATTTCAATCAAATCACCAGGGAAGACTAGATTTTGAATCACGAAGGGATAACCTCGATAGATCTAATTACAAACAACCTGATGACCCAAAGGACTTTTTACAAGCACACAACAATCAAGTCTCACAGATTTCACATTTTCAGGAAAAACAAGTGATGAGAAATATAGGAATGTGTAGAACCAGGATCAAATAGTGTAACAACGCATAAGCCAAGTAAGTGAAATTTACCAACTACGTCTGCCCCATCTTGGTCATCCCTCTGTCTCATAGCATAAGTTTGTGTTGTAGCTCTTGACCAACTATCTTGATTAGATCCACCTGCACCTCCTATTTGGGTGTTTCTAGATCTTGCACCTTTATTCCCTTGAGAATAAGTGGTAGTAGGTTTTTGAACTGAACCTTCAGTATGCGGAGAAGAAATAGGGTTAGGATTAAGATAGTCCTTCACTTTGCGATCGAAGCTCCAACAATTAAAACAAGAAGAAGAAGCTTTCCTACAAAAAACATTGTAATTCTTTCTACATTGTGCACAAATGGGTATACGAGTCTTGCCTTGTCCATAGCTTGAAGTGCTAGCCGTAGAAATTTGATATGTTTTGCTTATGCTGAGCTGACCTATGAACACCACCGGTCTTGGAATTATCAAACTTCCCCATTTTGTATGGACCGCCATAATTTGAATTAGTTTTCTGAACCTGTTTTTATTTCTACTAGCTTGTTCCTTGGCAATTCTTTCCCAAGTAAGAGCAGTTGTAACTACTTTGGAAAAATGTTCATGTTGTAGGATCGTCACAGACTCTCGAATAGAATCATTCAAATTGTCTTCGAATCGATGTACTTATCTTTTTCATCATCGATAATACCTCCAGCATAACGAGAAAGCCTGAGAAACTTTTTATGATATTTAGCAATAGACATACTCCTTTGCTTTAAATCCAGAAACTCAAACTAGTGTTACACTTACCCACTAGTCATAATCATCATTTGTAACCGTTAGATGGCATACTTAAATTTGGCAGCTTTCGAATGCTCTAATTGCTCGAATACTCTATATATGCGCTCAACCTATTGTTCATCATCAGTAGGATTATCAGTTCCTTCAAACTCAACTCCACTTATTTTTCTCATTTTCTCAATATTTATTTCATTAGGACCGGATATTGTTCCATCCATGTGACGAAAGAAATAAGCCATTTGTTGAAAATGAGAATCAACAACAGGAGTACTATGACTCATATGAGGATGTCGCCCAACTCTTGTACCTTGATTATTTCCAACTTCAGATCTACTAGTAAGAGGAAAATTTAGATCAGAAAAATATTCGCCAACACCTTATAAATGAGGTTGGGAAAAAGAGTTATCTGAACCCTCACGAGCGTCTTCCATAGGTCAATAAGAAGAAGAGGCCATAACTTAATTCCTACATAAGGGAGATCACATTGTACTAGGGACATGTACATGATGCATATGCACAATACATGCAATGAAGCATATTAAAAAGAAATAAGTACACTAACAAGTCACAACAACAGTCCTAGAATCGCAAACCTAATGCTCTAATACCAAAACTTGTAGCAACCCCTTTGGAAAGGTGCTACTTACGAAATAAATCTAATTTACTACTTACAACGTACAGAAGATATTAATCTAAAAATACATTCATAATAATTTAGTAGCAGAAACAGGCACATGCGGTAAAAGTTTCAAGTGCAACATATATATATGTACACACACTTTAAAATAAACTTCGTAAAATTCCCTTAAAATAAAATACAATATCTCTAAGTATCAAGATAACGTGATAACACCCTTTTTGAATAATCAACATGTTAAAGCAACTTTGTAACGAAATTATATTTCCGTTCAACCTCACTGCAGGTTCATATTGTACATGAATTTCAAACTTGCGAGTATCAAAAGGAAAACTAGTCTTCTTCATTGTACATATTTACAAGACAGAAAGTAAATTTAGCATATCACAACACTTGGGTTAATAACACTCCCTAAATCAGCAAAACAAGTCACTAGATACAAGTTACAAGTTTATGGTCTTGAGATCCAACAAGCATCAAAAATTACATATATAAGTGTGACATATAGATCATGTACAATTCTCAAAATTATACATAACCTAGATGCATATGCAAATCTGATCTCGACAAAAGCTCCTGAAAAGTCTACTCCATGAGGGCCTTCTTCAAATCGCATCTCGTACATTACCTACGATAGAAAGCAACTATCGCTAAGCATAAAGCTAAGTGGCATATAAACTTTGGGCTTAGAGCCATGAAATTGTCCAATTCCATTCGATGTCATATGTAGATCAAATAAGACATAAGTTTAATAAAGCAAGTAAACAAATATATCAAAAGAATCGAACATCAAACCTTGAAGTTTTTCCAAATATCAATCTCAATGTTCAAGATTCAAGTGTCAAGAAAGCGTATAACATCAATCCAAGAGAGTCAGCCAAATATCTATTTTCACCCAATATGTACGTCATGTTATCACACTAAGTATAATCAGATATCAAGATGGACCGAAACCCCAATTCAAGTAGGGTCGAAACCCAATAGTCAAGAGAATCACGAATCATATTAAAAATGGCTTTCTGGTTCGTACTTATCGGACAAGTTCCATAATTTAAGATGAATCACAAATCCAAAGTCGTGATAGCCAAAGATCCAAATCAAGAGGCATGCCAATATAGGTGACAAAGTCACTACCACGAGATGGACAAAGTTCCAACAAGAATGTAAAATGATCAAGCAATCCGTACGAATGAACGATTTAGCGAATATCTTGCAATATTGAGATAATACAAATACAACGATATAAAGTAAAGAGAAAGGGAGCAAAAGTTCAAGTTATTTCCAAATATCCAGCAAGTACAGAGATCTCAAGATAATGTTTATACACAAACCTTTGTGTTCTACCACAAAATGGTTCTACCACAATCTGAGGACGTCTGAATCGCCTAAGCCATCGATCAACCAAATCTGTCCACTTTCTCAAATACTTCACCTTAGAATTTACAATGATATATATACCTTAAATACATAATCAAATATTTATACAAGTTTAGTAAATTTAACATGTCGAACTAAACATGATATCGTTGAAAATCACCCTAAATCTTTAAAATAGAAATTCTGGACAGTACACTTGTGTTGTGGCTCAGTTTTGAAGATGTAAACGAAAAAATCTAAACATTGCGGTCTTCATGAAAGTTGTAGATGTATGTCTTTGGGTTCCAAGGTATCTTGAATCACCCTCATATCAGTTAAACGTTGTGCTCAAAATACTAACAGTAGTGCATTGAGGGTTTGTAAAGCAAAAATTCTGGGCAGCACATGTTTTGTAGTTCATCACCCCTTTTCAAGTGAATACAAGGAAAACAAGTTTTGGAGATTTAACTAAAGTTGTAGAACAATGAAATAGCTTTCCATAACATATTGGTTCACTTAAAACGGAGTTATGCACAAGGAGATATGCTAAAAATACTAAAGGCTGTACAGTACAAAAACGGGATTAGCAACCATACCACCAAATAGAGAAGTAAGTTGTGCTTCACCAAGAACTAGTATGGCGGTTGGTTTAGTAAAAAATTCTGATGGTTTTCATGTAGTATTTCATATGATAATAAAGAGAGAGGGTTGAGATTTTCTTTGGCATGAAAAATGAAAAATGAAAGGAGGTTATGGAGAAACACGTCACAAAAATAATATTATATATAAACTTTGGATAAATATGAAAAAGATGGCTGCCTAAACTACTAAATATCTTTGAATTAATATCTTTTATATATATATATATATATATATATATATATATATATATATATATATGATCTTGCTAGCATACTACATGAAGGTAGGTTAGCATTGTACCCAATTTGTGTTTCACTAAAATACTCCTGCCAGTCTGCCACCTTATTAAAATAAAAGACTTTCATGGGGTTTTTGGTCTTTCCTCTTAATTTTCCAATTCCCTCCAAACATTTCCCGGTTTCTTCCCCTTCGTTCTCCTCCATTTCACCCAAATTCAAATCTTCACTATAATATCTGGGCGGAAATAAGGAGACAAGTAGCAATGACTCTTCTCGAATATTTTGTGGAGCTAAGAATGTTGTGTTCTGACACCTTTTCATTCGCTAATCAGATTTAGGGGTAAAATATAATTTTCCTATTTTTTGATTAGTTGATGCCCACCGAAAGTGAAGGTGCAGCAGGGGGTTGAGAAGGAAGAAGGCAGTAAATAGTGGAGATATGTTCCTATGCCGTTGTTCGCACTCAATCTTTTGTCTGAGCTCAATTAGGTTCATATGGAACATCCACACTTCTTATTGTTCGCCGAAAAGTTTTGTCCAAGTTTATTTTGTTTCAATAATAACACACCAAGATGGTCGTTGATACTTTCGAACACTTTTTTACAAGGATAACAAAAATCAAGCTTTTTCAAAAACAAAACTAGTTTATAAGTTTTAATTAACATGGGTCTGTTTAATACTCAATCTAGTCAGCAAAACTTGACAACAATTGCTGGTAGTGCAATGGACAAGAAAGAGATTGGACTGCAGATTCAGAAAAATGAGATTGGACTGCAGATTCAGAAACAACTTAAAGTAAGCAATTTTCATGTATCGTCAAATTCACGTTTAGGAAGTGCGAAGTAAAATTTATCCTCATTATAAAGATGTTCAATTGAGAATGCAAATATTAGTTTAAATATTTTTAGGGTTTTACACTAATAATTCAAAAAATAAAATATGTTATTAATGACTTACAGTGTTCGTATATTTTATAAGCTAATTTCGCTTAAAATAGCTAATGTATATTAATGTTTAAAAATTATGTAAATGGTCGATTAGTTCATTAATTTTGAAATAAGGTGATTTATGATCATATTTTTTAAACTTGGACAGCCATCATGATTATAAGTATAGATTTAATATTAATAATTAATTTCCTTATTGTTATATAAAAAATGTGTGGTAGATTTTTACAAATAAAATAAAATAAAGAAAATAATATGATAGATAGTTTAAATATACACTATAATGTTATTATTGATCAGGAAGTATGTTAAATTAATAATAATAGGGGAGGACCAAAACTGGTCGTCAGCAGCTACCTCTCTTTGATTGGAGATAATAAAACAGAATGTGGGCAAAGAAATTCACTTAATGACAAATTTTAGCCCGACTTTTAGGCATTTATGGCAAAGAAGGGATATGGAGTTATGATGTTACGGCCATATTCTGGTTTTGAATTGCTTACATACCTCGAGTTCAACGAGGATCATGCCGTATGTAGTTCCTGAAGGAGAACTATTGCTTTGCCCCAGCGTGGATTTTATGATGACATTGGGGCATGCATGTGATGCATTTATCATAGCACGAATAGAGTGGACACGGTCGTGCTCGCATTTGAGCTACCTACATTGTAACGACCCGACCGGTCATTTTATGTAATTGCACCCTATTTTTCCTTTTGATGCTTCACACATGTATAATTTAGGTTTT